>NC_141040.1:41697500-42307500 GCF_052040795.2 Danio rerio
TTGTTCTTTCCCCAAGTGTTTCCAAATGAATCACTTTTAAAGGTGGCACAGTTTAAGCTCCTCTGACTAGAGAGCTGGATCAGCTCTCCTCTGTCTCATCCTTCTTTTGTGAGTTTTTTTTGTCAGTATCATAACCTGCCACATCATTACTAGGGATGCTCTGGTCAGGATTTTTGCAGCAGATACCGAGTACCGATTCTTTGTCATGGTGATCGGCAAATACTGAGTACTGATTCTGATGCATCAAGCTTTATAATGCATAAAGCACATTTTACCTCTAAGTATGATACTTGAGTGGAGCTTTCTCCTTATCTAAAGGAATAAAAGAAGGATGCTGCATATAATCTCCTAAACATGTCTGGTATAACCATTTAGTGTGGATTTGTAATGGTCAGAAGCAGCTTTAAAGATAGTAATTGATAAAGTATGTTGCAAATGATGTAAGAAGAATGTCTCAATGAAAAAAAAAAGTTTTGAGCATAGATTTTGTTTGATGCATAAGAAGTTAAAATGCACACCTTAATACATATACTTCTTTACTAAAAAGAAACAGCCCTATAAACTACTGTTTATATCAATAACGAGGCCTATATTAGGAAAAGTTATATTATTAAACAAGTAAAAAAATATATATTTCAGTAAAATTTCCAGCCAGATTTTAGTGAACTTGCAATATTATCAAAAACACAGAACTTTCAGTTCTTGTATGTAAAAAAATACATGCAAGGCCATTAAATTTTTTGCTCATCTCCAACTCTTGATAGCAGCTTTATGTTTGCAGCCTAAGTTACAGCAGCTTGATGAGTGAGCAGGGGTTTTCTTGATGGCACTATTCATTTAACCTAACAAATTAGAACAGGGATCACCAAACTTGTTCATGGAGGTCCCATGTCCTGCAGATTTTACCTCTAACCCTTATTAAACACACCTGAACAAGCTAATCAAGGTCTTACTAGGGCTGTTTCTCAATATGCGTTCTTCAGCGGTCTTGCGTCCTCGTGTTCTCGTGCAGCGTCATCATCAGCTGCCTAAGTTCAGTTCCAGTACTCAAGACCGCAAGTACGGAGGACGCGTGAAACTTCGCAGATGTGATCTTGATATCGAGGACGCACTGATGCAGACTTGAACACCGAACTCGCTCTGGAAGTCCCAGAAGTCAATGCGACTGGAGATGGGAAGTGCAGCATTTTATTTAGATTTATTATTAAAGTTTAGAGATAGCATTTATTTACCTCAGGAGTTTCCCTAAATGAAACGGTGAAAATAAACATTAACATAAATATCTTAATGAAGGAATAAACACATTAAGTTTGTTTTCTGAAATTCGTATTAAAATTTGTTTTATTTATATTGTGCAGAGTATATTTATAATGTTTTTATGCAAAGTATATATTTTGAAGAGGTGGGAAACAATGAATCGTTGTATGAGTGCTGTAATGTTTAAATAATTTACTATTTAAAACACGTGAAGGTCACATGACCATCAGGAAGAACGCAGCATCCCATTTCTCAAAGGATGCGTTCTCTGCCCTCGCGGTCTCCTGAGTTCGTTCTTCCGAGAGCACCTGGGAAGAGCGGTCTCCACAGGAACGCTCGTTCTCTGCGTTCTTGGAATTGAGAAACAGCCTAGTAGGTGTACTTGAAACACCCAGGCAGGTTTTTGAGGCAAGTTGGAGCTAAACTGTGCAGGGCACCGCACGTCCAGGAACGAGATTTGCGACCCCTGGCCTAGAACATCACTGTGCCTCTCGTGATCTGTTCTCTTGCTCATTCACTTCCTTTGCCATGATTTCCAGGGTATTTATGAAGTGGCCTATTCTGGAGAGGCCATATGGGCTGGATGAGACATTAGTTAGCGGTGATTTTCTGCTTGTGTCACAGCAGCTCAAAACACTGGTTACACTTGCTCACTCACACGAGTCGTGGCAATACACTGTATAAACTATATTTTAGCTGCTGTGACGTGAGCACAGGTCAATCATTTACCTCTACATGTGTTGTACCACTGCTGATGAGCATATGTACATCTTCCTCTGTTTGTAAACTTATAAACAAACACTTGCATCAGTTCATGAAAACTGACAGATTTACAAGTACCGATCGAGTCATGAAATGCGATCATCATCATAACCTCTGATTAAAAATACTTTAAAGATACTAAAAACACTTTCAGTTTATGGCATAATAGTATTTAGAGTAGATGTTTAATTGTTAGCAAATTTTGATATTTCATTCTTTATTGATGAGCCTGGAGGATTATTTTAGTTGCATTCGTTGTGCACTTTATAAAATAGTTAAAGTTTAATTAACTATAACTTATTGAAAATAAAGTTAATGTCATACAAAAATAGGTTTGATGGCTGATGGCATTTTTGAAAAAATTTTGTTTCCTAAAACTTTTTATCAGTTCGTAGAAAAGTGTGTGTGTGTGTGTGTGTGTGTGTGTGTGTGTGTGTGTGTGTGTGTGTGTGTGTGTGTGTGTGTGTGTGTGTGTGTGTGTGTGTGTGTGTGTGTGTGTGTGTGTGTGTGTGTGTGTGTGTGTGTGTGTGTGTGTGTGTGTGTGTGTGTGTGTGTGTGTGTGTGTGTGCTCTGCTCTGCTCTGTTACATCAGTGTATGGAGAGAGAGGAAGAGAGTGTGTGTTTGTGTGTCCCATTCATTCTACACTAAGTGTGTGTAGGTTAAAATTTGTATAATAGGTAGGTAAAATGTGTATAATAACATTAATAATTCAACAAAATTAATAATAACAACAACAACAAATATTTTAATATTTTTTAATGCAATACTGTTTTAAATTCCCTATAAATTGATCACTGTGTCTGTGTGTTGTCATATCTGTTTGTGTGTTAGTCTGTGTGCCTCTCTATCTTTCTCTCTGTGTACGTGCGTGCATGCAAACTTGTGTGTGTTAAAAATAAAATGTATACTGTACAAATGAATGAATGAGTTGTAAAATCAAGTTACTTAAAGCATGCCACAAGCTATTTCTGTCAGTGCTTTAAAGATTATGTATTTTTATAACTAATGTAACATAGTTACATTTTAGAGATCTTTTTAAATACATTTAAACAATTTTAGGAAACTTTTTTCCACAAAAAACACTTTTTTTTTTTAAGTAGAAATTTTCCAGAAAAGCCTTTTACCCTTCTCTGGAGACAATTTAACATCTGCCATGGTTAATAGAGCTTACTTTTACAGAAATACAGTAACTTACAAGTCAACATTCAGTCAGGTTACAGTCATGACATGAAACGCATGATATACAGTTGAAGTCAGAATTTTTAGCCATCCGCAATTTTAGCTATACTTGCACACATGTCTGTCCAAACAGCTTGAAAAGTAGATTTTTCACCATATGTGCCCTTTAAGGGAGTTAATAATATGGACCTTAAAATGGTTTTAAACAAAAATAAAAACTGCTTTTATTATAGCTAAAATGAAACAAATAAGACTTTCTCCGAACAAAAAAAATATTATCAGAAATATTGTGAAAAATTCCTTTCTCTGTTAAATATAATTTAGGAAATATTTGAAAAATAAAAATGAATCAAAAAATCACAGGAGGGCTTATATTTTTGTCTTTAAATGTATATCAGCAAAATACAATTATTTTGTTAGCAGAGAAAGATAATTTGAGCAAATGCTTACATAATATGAGGGGAACGATCATTGCCTAATTGATTTTGGAAAGTTTTACAGAAGCCTTGCCTTCAGCACACGGGAACGCCTGAGGGAAAAGACCATAAACAGCGCTATAAGTCTGACTTTGAGACCGTCGCTGTCTCCTTTACATCTGCTTCTTATTATGACTCAGAAGTTCCAGCCAGGCCATATACGTCTGTCTCTGTCCCTTTAAATATACACAGACCAGCCAAACAAGGGCAGTAAAGTCAACCACATCACCTGATGGACCACTCCTTTAGTGCTCATAAATGGCTTATCTGTTTTATGCACCTTCATTGACTCCCAATGGAAAACGTGGACTGTTCTATGCTTTATAACTTGATATGGCCTGTTTCACACCTAGTAGACTACATTGATTTATAGTTCAGTCAGTGCTGTGTTTCTCAAAAGCATTGCAAGACAAAATAAAACATTAAACTATTGGAATTAATAATATCCATGATCAACTTTACAATGCTTTTGTGGGGAACATGGCTCTGGCCAGTTGTTTTTCTGACATGATTGTTCAGTGATCCAATTAAAAGAAATAAATGCATTGCTTTGTGTTGTAGAAGCGGTTTTGGGATATGATGATTAGGGTTGCACGATATTGAAAAAATCTAACATTGCAATATTTCATGATTCTGTGATATATATATTTTGATATGAATACTATTTCACCAGATGACTTTATTATATCTATTTGCAAAGAATGGTTGAGATGATTCTATAGTGAAGTGCTTCTGAATAAATATAATAGACCATCTAAAAGCATAGATCAATACAATAAAAAAAGCTACAATAAAAAAAAACAATGTTTTATCGTTTTCCGAGTCTAACAGTGTTAATAAAATGTATCATTATTAAAGTTACAAACTGTATTGTAATGTAACGTGTGTATTGATTTGCATTAATACATGAAAATGATAACTTATATTTAATATAATATTACATAGGCTTACTCAACATAACATATGATGTGACTACGATGTGACTGTTGCGAATGATCAAATACGGATATCGATGCTGAAACGATGTATTGTGCAGTCATAATGATGTTTATTATATCTGTTAAATAAACAGCAGTTTTCAAAGTCATTATTGGAGTGTTTGCTACATGCAAAACTTCGGGTGACCTAAGTTGTTTGCCTAGCCTACCCAAAAAAAGGTTGCCTTTGTAATTTGCAGCCCTTTTTGGAGGAATATTGTAATAATAATAATAATAATATGCCGCAATAATTGTTTTAATAATTATAATAATATTTAAAAAACTGAAATATTAAATATTCATTCAATTCAAACACTCTCAAACATTTAAATGTTTTTTTATGTTGTGTATATATATTATTTAAAAATAATGTATTTTAAAGTGAATTTCATTCTGTAATAACAAATCAAAATTTCTAGTAGCAATGATTTATTTATTTATTCATTTATTCATTTATTCATTTATTTATTTATTTATTTATTTATGTTTGTTTGTTTGTTTGTTTTGTGGAAAACCATTTCACTTTAACAAGATGTTCTTAGATTAATTTCAATTATTAATTTTATTTTAATTTTAAACTATTACATTTAAATAATTTTAGTGATGACAAATCAGAATTTGCAGTAGCCATGATTAATTAATTATTTTTTATTTGGTTTTGTAGAAACTAAGTTTTGGACATTGAGATTCTTCTTAAAAGAAATAGAAACTTTTGTAAATGTCTTGATCATTGTAATGTATCCACACTTTAAAAAAGCGAGGTAAAAAGTCATGACAACAAATGTTTTTGTTACTTAAATTTGTTTTTTACTTAAATCAGCTTTCAACTAATTCATTTTAGCTGCAGTATACAAACTTGACTTATGTAAGATAAAATGTGACTACAAAAACAGTTCATTTGATTCAACAAAAACAATAAAGAAGCATCCATTTTTTATGGTGCATTTAAGAATGGTATTTTTTACACCCTTTTGAACAATAGTGTGAGCAAAATCAAATTTCTTGAGAAGTGTGATTTATAGAAAATTGTGATATATTGTAGTGCACAGATGGCCTGTGTGTTTCATGATAGGCTTCATGGACAGGGAAGACGCAGTAATACTCTTAGCCAACAGATGGCAGTATGTCTTAAAGATAAGACCAGGATACTGGCTTCGGCTTGAACTCACTGTAACAGTACAGCATGTGCTTATGACATACTGCCAATGTGAGAAGTCGGAAATTACACCAAATTTAGCTTGAAATCTCTCCCTACTTTTTTTCCAGCATGATCTCCAGATATGAGATGATCCTATTCTCAGGGTCTGTCAGAGATGACATTCGGAGACCTCCAGCAGGGCCTATTTTCGCCCGTGAATATAGCTATGTAGGAACGTTGACTACACATGGAAAATGTGGGCTGTGGTTTTCTTCTCTTCTTGGCAAGAGACTGAAAAGAAAAAAATGGAAAAACAGTAACCATTCCAAACATATGTTCCCATGGAAGGGGGCAGCGCTACGGGTTGGTCCCCCAACCTATGTGTAGACCTAACACACTAATTATCCATTATTGTCCTCCGCATTCAATCTGTACAGAAGCTGTTTAGATATAAAACGGCAGAGGAAAATATGCCCGCCTGGTTAAATAGATCACAAACATTTATTGTAGCTTGTGTTGTGTCCCAGTTCAAATCAGCGTCAGTTCGAACAAAGCTCTATTATTTTAAAGAGTGCCATTACGGGTGGTATTGCCAATAGTGTTCATGCACTTGCTCATTTTATGATGGCAGTCGAGTTTCTGCTTGCCCAATAAAATGATTCAGTTGCATAAGACTATATTGTGCAATCATGCTATAGAGGGAGGCGTGGGAAGCGGTTCATTATGTAGAATAAGGGAGAGACTGTGTCACATTTTTCAGGAGTTCCTCGGATTGTTCAGGAAGGACAGTTTTTTCATCAGTTTAACAGTAATCAGTGTGTCATATGAGACTATGTAGTTCATCATAAATAGATAATGTCTTATTTTTGGAATGATTAACCGGCCAAGTTTAATCAGAAACTTACTTGTGTAAGTTTACAGAAAAGCTGTCGTTTTAGATTGCTAATATAAAAATTAAAATAAAAGATTGTCCCTCTAAAATCCTAGAAGGATGGGTTATGTGTTGTGATATGAAGGTAAATTAGCTTTATAGCTTTTTTTTTAATAAGAATTATTGTGGTGATTTTGTAGGGAAGTGTGTTTGGGCGGCAAGCTATTGGAAAAATTTGACTATATATTGATTGGGATGATTTTATAGGTGAGTGAAATATAAATGTACTTTTATGTCATTTATTATATATACAGTGCTCAGCATATATAAGTACTTTACCAATCTCTCTTTTAAATTCATATTTTTAATAGGAAGATACAAAATATTATATTTGTGCATATAATAGATTATTCAGTACTGAAGCCAAATCTAGAGCTTATTAAAAACTTGTACACCCAAATGTATGTTTTATACAGGGTAATGTGGGGTCTTAATGTCTGAAATCTCAAAATCCAAATTTTAGGCCCTAAAAAGTCTTAAATTTTCTGAAATATTGTGTTGTAGGTCTTACGTCTTTTTAACAGATTTTTAACTTTTTGCGTCTTTTTTAACGGATCTTAATTTTTCTTTGTTCATAAATTGCTGCCAAAACCCATACGGTTACCAACAATCCAATCCAATTAAACTTTTAACTTTTTATTTAAATGGTCATTTTTAACTCTATTTATCATAATGGTTTAAGTTTTTTCTTTACAATAACATTTGTTAAAAAGTGCTCCATGTATTTACTGCTGCGGACACCGACCTGGACAGACTGTTGTGCAAAGATTTAGTTTATGGTGGTTTTTAAAACTTAAGCATTTGTTCTTTATTTTATTTTAAAGAAAGTTTATGTTGGAAAAAAAAGTGTATGGATACAAGTAGATTGTTTGTATCCAAATGTTTGTAGCTTGTTTTTACTCAATATTTTTTGTATTTTGCTAAGAAATATTAGAATGCTAAAATATTTAATTAATTTATTAAATGTATTAAATTATATATTTTTTGATAGAGCAAATAAAAATGTTTTCCATCTGGGTCATTTGAAAAATTCCTTAGCCTTTAGCCTTTTATGAGTGGAACTATGTGGAACCTGCAGAAACCCTGGTTATAGAAAAATATTAAATAACAATTTAAAAAAGAGGAAAAAAACAAGAGAAGCAAAAAAAAAAAATGAAAAATTTAGTTGAAGTTTTGTAGTTTGTAATTTGTTTTTGCAACAATTTGCTTGTATTTAATTGCATTATCCTTAAATTTCTAAATATATTTGTTGACTTAAATAATATTTTAATAAATATATCTGTTTAATAAATCTGTTTTGTTTAAATGCACCAAAATACATTGCCTAAATTTAAGGGAAATGGAAAAAAAAAACATTTTTAAAATAAGATGTACTTAAATATGCTGAGCACTGTATACAATAAACAAAACACAGTAACAAATAAACACAATTGAGCAAATATTAAAGTGAAATAAACAGAAGTGATTTGTGGAGAGTCTAACAGTGTTAAGTTACAGAAATTTAATAATCAAATGTAAATTAACAATTCATAGTCTTTATCATATGAATTGTTAAATAAAGTGAATCTGTGTTAAACGTCTTAATGTTCTTTAAAAATTCTTTGGAGTCTCTTAAAATGCTTAAATAGTAACAGGCCTTAACAAATCCAGATAATCACTCTGTTATGGTTAAATTCAGCAAAGTCACCATAAATCTCATGTGTTTTGACTTGTGGTTCCTTGTCATCTATAATCCCAACTCTACATTGCATTATCTTGTGATGTGACTACTGCAGATACACTCATTGCAATATTGATGTGCAAAATATATAATGTGCAGCCCTAATTTAAATGAATGAACAAATGGGGGAAAAAAGATAAATACAGTAGAACAAAGGTAAAACTTAATAAGCTGTGCTTTGATTTTCTGGGGAGTCCAACAGAGGTATATATTGAACAAAGAAGTTTAAAATGTGAGACATTTTCACAAGGAGCCTGTACTGTTCATTGGTACTGCAGCAACGTTCCTTGACTATTATGCTGGAATGAGTTCCTAGACATTTCAGCCTAGAAGATAGCAAATTGTTATAGAGGGAGGCGTGGGAAATGCTTCATTATGTAGAATGAGGAGGAGACCATGTCACAGTTTTTTAGGAGTTCCTCGGATTGTTCGAGAAGGACAATTTTTCTCATCAGTTTAACAGTAATTGATGTGTCATATGAGACTGTGTTGTGGATCATAAGTAGATAATGTCTTATTTTTGGAATGATTAACCTAGCTCAAACCAAAAACACAAGAACTGTAGCAAATAGTGGCATAAGTTACCAGAAGAGCTGTCATTTTAGATCGCATGTATAAAAATTCAAATAAAACAATGTCCCTCCAAAATCCTAGAAGGACTAAATGGAAAAAAAAAAAGAAGATAAATACAGTAGAACAAAGATACAACTTAATAAGCTGTGCTTTGTTTTTCTGGAGCGTTCAACAGTATTCAAGTATATAAATTGAATAAACAAGTGTAAAAGGAAAATCGTCTAACTTCCATTAATATATAATTATAAAATTCCATTATAAAATTCCATAAAAATGTTAGACATTTTTACACGGAGCATGTACTGGTCATTGATACGGCAGAAATGTTCCTTGACTATTATGCTGGAATGAGTTCCTAGACATTTCAGCCTAGAAAATAGCAATTGTTTATTTTCTTTTAGTCTTAGTAAACAATACAACTACAGTAGAGTCAAGCTTTAAATATACGAACATTTTCAAAATTATTTTGAGCAAGATGCTATTGGTCTAATCTGATTCAATGATCTATGCTAAGCGAAGTTAAAAGTGCTCCCGCCAGACATGGAGATCAGCTGAATGGATTCAAAACTGGTCGAATTCTTTTAAAGCTACAAACCTAATTCTTTAATGCACTTGAAACTCAGCTTGTATATTTACACAATAGAAGATCTACACAAATGATATCTTTATTTTACTCTATTATGGTTCAAGTTTGCAATTTATCACATGCTTTCTGAAGTTTGGTGCCTGGTCTGCTACTTGACATTATCGTGTAACGTCAATGTTGACAATGAGAAGCCTTCACAAAACCTTTTAATAAAGGATTGTTTGTCAGACATGGTAAATGCAGAATAGATGTACTGTAACATCCACCTTTTTGTGTCGTTTGGGTTTTAGTGTTGCAGTTTGTCATGCAATCAAGCACTACACTGTAAAAAATACTGGGTTCACTGGTGCATCAAAACACTACCTCCTGTTTGTTCTTTCCCAAATTTAAATGGATTCAACATAAATAAGTTGTCCCAAAGAAATCTCAAAAATTGTGTTGCTTTGGCTCATTTTAAGCAAGTAGCATGAACAAGCAGCAAAAATAATGTTTTGAATGTACTAAATTTAGCAGCGCACATCTTTGTGTACTAATATCTTCAATCTGAACATGCACCCAGTCTCTTTTCAATCAGCTTTCTTTTTACGTTGACATTTTTGTTCCAGTTTCCTGGCAAGAAAAAAAAGAGAGAAGCATTAAGACATCACAGACATGCAAAGTTATCATAGTTGTATTTATTTCAAAACAGCAATCTGTATTTTTTTTCACCTGTGCTGTGATTCGTCAAAACCAATATCGTACATATTGTTTTTCCACTGAAAATCACAAAGTTCCCCTTTTATTTTGATTCTGTATTTTTAATTATGTTTATCTTTTTTTTCTGTCAATACAATGATTTGTGCTTTTGATACCTTAGGTTTTAAAGACATGTTAATACAGTTAAGTGGATAGCAGGGACTACCGACAAAAAAATGTCAAAGGAGTCAATTACATAGATCATATACACACAATACAAAATACAGATATACACACAAGAGTGCACTGGCTCCATTCTCCAGTTCAGTTAGGTTGCTTCAACTCAAAAACAAAACTGTATTTATTTCCAATCCCAGTCGTAAAAGTGATATAATTTGGGATTCTTTAGGAAGGTTTAAGAAACATAAGGTGCATTTTAGGAGTTCTCAGTACTGGAGTTTTCATATATACAGTTATAAATGTGTTTTGCGGACTGATGGCGTGGCCCACGACGAACTCCTTCAATGTATGAATATGTATGGCTATGAGCGTAGGCATCCATTATTTACATCTGTTGGAATGTTCCCCATACTAATCATCAAGTCAAGTACTTCAAGCAACATCATATTCACAGAAGATCCAAATACCTTTCACATCTACCTCAGTAAGTGGTGGAGGAAATGCAGAAGTGCGAAAGTTGATTCACTTAATGCTGAACAGTTCTACATTTCAAATGTGAACGGGTGAAATCACAACTAGTGTAGCCTATCAGCCAGTAGGAAAGAGAAGGATACAAGCACTTAGAACCAACTACCGTAGAGTATGTGGTTGTCAATCTAAAACATGTGCAGATATGTATATATATATATATATATATATATATATATATATATATATATATATATATATATATATATATATATATATATATATAGTTTTTCTGTATACTAGGTATATAAACATTTACTTAAATTATATAGAATTATTCTAAATAAAGCGAGTTTACTGGGAAGTATATGCACACATACTTCTAATATATAAAGCCATATTACATGTACATAATTGTTGCTCTAATTATGCAATAGCAAAACCCATGCTTTACATAGAAAAGGCATCCACGACATTAAGAAAAATGTACAATTTATGAAACATGATACAATAAATAGTATTATAGAATTGCTGCTGTACACAAAAGCCATTTAATTTCACACATATAAAAATATGTTTTAGTGCAACCTTACATGTATTGATACTTCACATCATTCAGACCGAAAGTGTCCAAAAAGACGGTAAATTGCATTTATTACAAAGCGGGATACACAAAACTTGATATATATATATTTACATGACTTCCTGTTTAATGCTTATAAGAATATAAGCAAAAAGTAAAGAAAAGGCACACACATCTGTACATTTGAAAAGTACCAGACAAAGTCCATAAGCAATTTTGGTCAGGCTCATATATAAGTTAAAATTATATATATATATATATATATATATATATATATATATATATATATATATATATATATATATATATTCTTTAAAATTTAAATAAGAAAGTCATTATAGTTAAGATAGCAAACCATCTTATAAAAGGCATGCTATAAATGTACATCGAAACCACTGAATCAGTTCACTTGTGTTTTAGACTGATCTTGTTTGCATGGATATACATGTGTAAATATAAAACCTGTGATACCACTCTCTCATTTGACCTTGTTCACCTATTGTCTTTTGAATCTTTGCTCTTCTTTATGGTTGCTGGCCTCTCTCCACGACTCTGTTGGCCAGACAATCGCTCTGCTGTCTCTGTGTTGTAGAGAGTGGGATGGCTTGCTGTGGGAGTCTTTGATGTGGCAGACACACTGCTCTCTGCTCTGGAGTGTAGGGGGTGGCTGATCTCTGAGCTGCAGTAGTGCTGCGCTCTCGCCGCACAGTCTTGCTGAGCTGCAGGTGACTGAGATAAAGTGCGCTGATGGTAAGGATCAATGGGAAGTGGCTGTCTGTCCGTCGTTTCCTCTGAGGCGATGCACAGTGACGCTATCGCCTTAGTGCATGTTTGGATGCACTCTTCTTGTTTGCTCTCCTTGTCTGACATTTCGGTGCTGTCCTCTCGTGACTTTTGTGGGGAAAGTGATGGAGCCTTGGGGGATGTGGATTTTTCCTGGGATTGGGGTGAGTCTTCTGAGCCTTTGCTGGCGGGCCCTCTGCCCTCAGAGAGGTGGAAGGACACCTCACTGGTGCTGGACTCCTCCGAGGTGCTCTTCTGTAGGGGAAGGCGCGTGGAGTGGGCATGACCTGTGACAGAAGTGGGCACAGAATGGACCATCTGGATGCCGCCGATGGGGATCATGGAGAACGGAGTGCGGATCTGTTGCTGGGAGTGCAGAGGAAGGTGGCTAAATAATCCCTGGTTGATGCTGGGAGCATCTGTGTTGCGAGGATCCCCTTGAAGATGAGACGTCTTTCGCTGATCCTAAACAGTTGGAAGACATGGTTGGTTTACATTTTTAGAAATATTACAGAAAAATCTTGAAAGTGATGATTAGTAAATAATTCTAGGACCTGTTTCACAGTTATTCAAGATCTCTTGAAAAGTTTGGAGAATTTAACAAGACCACAAAGAACAAAAATAACAGTTGCCAGTAAAAAGGTCCAAGCTTACATAATGGACATTGCTCATTTATCATATTATCCCCCTAGCACCATGGTAACAAGCCAGGTAGCACTGAAATGAATTACTATACTGCACATACTGTACAAGCACTGCAGATTCCAATTTTCTCCAGGGGACTCTTAATCAACTAGTATAGAGTAAAAATAGAAATGCTTTATCTTTTTGTATGACTACAGTTAGCTATTTAGGCCCTGGTAGACGCATATCTGAGTATCATTGCTTGTCCATGTGTGCAATTACAACTTTGTATACTTTATTAAAAGGTCAGCATATCCCCAATTCAGCTTTGTATACTTCAATAACTGTCCAACATACAGTTAAAGTCAGAATTATTAGCCCCCTTGACTTATTAGCGCCCGTTTATTTTCTTCCTCAATTTCTGTTTAATAGAGGGAAGATCGTTTCAGCACATTTCTAGGCATAATAGTTTTAGAAACCTATTTCTAATAACTGATTTATTTTGTCTTTGTCATGATAACAGTAAATATTATTTTACTTGATATTTTTCAAGACACTTCAGTACAGTTTAAAGTGACATTTAAAGGCTTAACTAGGTTAATAAGGTGAACTAGGCAGGTTAGGGGAATTAGGCAACGATGGTTTGTTCTGTAGACTATCGAAAAAAAATTAGCTTAAAGGGGCTAATAATTTTGTCCTAAAATTGTTTTTTAAAAAATGTAAAACTGCTTTTAATCTAGCCGAAATAAAACAAAAAAGACTTTCTCCAGAAGAAAAAATATAATCAGACATACTGTGAAAATTTCCTTGCTCTGTTAAACATCATTTGGGAAATATTAAAAAAAGGAAAAAAAATCAAAAGGGGGCTAATAATTCTGACTTCAACTGTATCTCCAATTCATACTCCTCCCTTTATTCTTCAAGGATAAAAATTTATTTTTGCTCACACTTAACTAAGTGAAAGCTCACCAAACTTTCCAAGCATGCCAAGTATGCAACCATTTGCACTGTAAAACTTTGAGATCGACTTAATATGGTTTCCTAGTTAGTGCACTATTTACAGCTATATTACTATTCACTAACAACTGGAGCTACTGCTTATGGAGCAAAAACAATAACTTACCATCTCTGGTTCTGCATGGCCCTTGGTCTTTTGGCTTAATGATATCATTTCTGCATGTGGACTGGGGCTGAGCGCCCATGGGCCACTTTGATAATGGAGACCCCTTCTGGGAGACACAGGTCTGATCATGCCCCTGCGGCTTCTGGGAGAAAGTCTGCCCGAGAGATCCCTTCCTGGGGATGTTGGCCGTCCTGTTTGGGAGATGGGAGAGAGATGTCCTCTTGGAGAAAGGTCCCTCCTTGGTGACAGATCTCTTCTATAAACATCCCGCCTGGGGGAGATATGCCTAAGGGGAGATGCTTCTCGCCTTGGTGACAAACGGCCACGCGGGGAGAGGTCCCTTCGAGGGGACAGATACCGCCTAGAGGAAGGTGAGCTTTCTCGAAGGGGGGAGGAATCACAGCCTGGTGAAGACAGCCGGGAGCACGAGAATTCAAAGGAGGATGAGCTGTGTTCTGGAGAGAGAGCCAGGTCTTCATCCATAGAGCTAGGCACATCCAGTCTGTTTTTGTGATCTTCACCCAGAGCCCCTTGAAGGAGCTTCTGGTATTCAGCCATCTGGATCTCTCCAGCTTTCTCACTGGGTGCCATGAGCTGAGTGATCTGAATACTGGGCAGACTGGTGAAGTAAGTGAAAATAGGCTGTTTGGAGATGGCCAAACCCTCTGGGATGGATTCCTGTGAAGCGGCAATTGCAGTGATAGCGAGTGAGGGGATGGAACATGGCTGTGGGCTTGTGCTTCGAGAGCGTGTCTTCGGTGTTGAATCACCCTCATAATCATCATCATCATCCTCATCGTCATCAACTTCATCACCATCCTCTTCAGCACCCTCCGAATCATCAGCATCAGAGAACTGGTGCTCTGCCATTATCTCTGACATGCCCTTCTTCTCTGATCCTCTTTGAACCTCCTCAGTAGTGTCTGAGAAAAGAAGAAAAAAAAAACATTTTCACAACTGACTTTGACTTTAAGTCAGGTTAACCAATAATTATTTAATAGTAAATTACATATACTTTTTAACAATAATGTAAAACTAATGTAAATAATGTAAAAACAATAATGTATCACTTGCAACAGTCCAGCTGCCTGCATACATTTACATTAATGTGACCAGAGTCTGAATCATACCTAGTTCTTCTGCTTCTGTTTCATCCACCGAAGTCACTGATACTCCAAGCTCCAAGCACTTTTTCATGTGAGCTTTTGACTTCATGTGTTTTGTAAGATTTCCTGAAATGAGATTTTAAAATGTTTAAATTGCTTGCACTAGCATTAAAAATGATCTCTAACCCTCAATTTATTCTGTTTACACAGTACAGAGATCTTCTGTACCTCAGTGTGTTACTGAAGTCAACAATAAATATCCACATTCTGGTTTTATTCAAACTATAAAATGTTGTTTCCAAGATGTTTTGAGTGTGGTTACTGGAAATATATGAGAAAACCAACCTTTTGTTTTAAAAGCAAAGTTGCAGAACTTGCAGACATATGGCCTGACATCTGTGTGTGTGCGAATATGTTTTTTCAGCATGCTTGGTTTTTTACAGCGGATCCCGCACTCCTCGCAGATGTACTTTCCCCGGCCTCGGCCACGCACATAAACATAGTCTTCATTGGATTTGTACCTGAAATAAAACATGTTTTAAATAATTATTGGAGAGTATTAAATATAGTGTCAAATGTTGATGGGGAGTGAAAACACAGTTCACATTATATATTTGGAAGACATGGTTCTTTTATATATTTAAAATGATATTAAAATATTAAAACCTGGATGATAAAGTAACATCAAAACATTTTCATAGCTGCATTTACTGTTTTTTTTCTCCTTGTAGAGAATGTTATTATATGAAAAATACTTGTTTCTTTTTAAACATATTAAAGTCACATGCATGTGTAGTATGTGTGTTGTATACGAAACAAAATAATTATCATGTAAGTCATACACAACTTAACCATTTTTGGTATTGTTGTGAATGATGATTAATGTTGGATTCCTAATGTTTGTTTTTTTCTAGGAGTATGTGACTTTTAACTGAATTTTTGTGAAAGGAGATTGGCATTTTCAATATGAACCATTTACTTTTTAAAAAATTACCACAATGTCACATACCCTCCTTCAAAGATTTTGATGCGAGTGGGTTCAGCCTGTTTTGAACAAGCCTCTTTTTCTCCATGGTCCTCTTTCCCCCTGTCTCTTGAGCTGATTCCCTTCATTTTCTTTGCAAACTTCCCAACATCCAACTGTATATGCTCTGGCTTCAACTGGAAATGTAAACAGAAAATAGCTAGAACCACAAATCCTTAAACTACATTTTCTTGTCATTCGTTTTTACATATAATTTGAGAACGTCAGAAATAAGCTGCTTGCAATTTCATGTTCTTACAAAAAAAAAAAAAATTTGCAGAATGAAATTAATACTGTTATTCTTAATTTAAACTGCTGAATATTCTTAAGAAAAAGTTTGGATTACCTGCTCAAACTTCTGTTTCCAGCGCAGAGATGAAACCAATTTTCCAGTGCCAGGTTGATGCATAGCAGCCATTGTGTACATCTCTGTATTCTTCCTCTGTTTGGATCGAAGAAGTGCCAGGGTGGCCTTGGTGCTGAGGTTCAGTGGGTTGGGGTTGTAGGAGCTGATGCACCAAGAACCATACACAGAGGATAAGGGAGTTGTATGGGCATAATTTGGTTTGGTATAATTTAAGAAGCACCAGCTGACACTGGTCGGTGTGCGAAGACTTGGGAACTGAAAAAACTGATGGACATCTGCTAAGTCAGTCAGCATTAATGTGCTACCAACGACTCCACCGCCTTGATTGGCAGCTAGCTGCACTAGCATGTTTACTGGAAACTTGTTACCCATGCTCTGTTTGGATTCTTCTTGAGTATCACTTGAGGACATCACTGATTGTGGGCTTGAGCTTGCCTCTGGTGTGGATTCATCAACATCAAGCTCCTCTGGGGAATCTGCTCTGCTGGTTACATTTGTAATAATTTGCAAGGGTGGAATGAAGTTGTCTTTTGGTGGCACATCAGGCAAACGAGGTGCAGACGGGTACCCAAGGTATTTGGATGACAAAAAGTCAGATGGTGGAGACGAGGACATCCTCTCTTGCTCATCTATTGAGTCATCTCTGTTTGAAAATTCAGCTTTAGTGGACTCATTGTCTTTTGGTGCACTGGAATTGCTCAGCTCAACTGCACTAAGCTCCTTCACAATCTGGCCATACATCTTCTCTTCCTTGACCCGTTTCTGTTGTTTGGTTTCAATAAAAAGCTCAAGACTGCTTGCTGGCGACAACATTCTCTTACTCCCCCCAATATTAGAGGAAGCATCTGTAGTAGAGATAGTCCCTGACGTCAAAGACAAAGGAATTCCTGTATTAAGGCTCCCAGGTAAATATTCAGGAACTTTCCATGTTGGAAAATTTATAGACCCTCCTGAATGTCCTAATATTTTTGATAAATTGATGCCTACTTGTTGCTTTGATGCAGTGCCTGTTATTGATGCAGTTGACACATTATCTGTGCATATGACTCTGATAGAAGTTGTGCTCTGAGCATGAGTGACAAGGATTTGTGAAACGCTTGTATACATAACACTACCGTAAGATGGCACATTTGTCTGGATCCTGACTGGGACCAGCATTCCAGGGAGTGATTGTGGTGAACCTACGTTTTGAGTTGCAAAAGTAGGCTGAACTTGTTGTAGGAAGCTTGTAGTCAGTACTTTAGACGACAATACCCCAAGCTGCTGTGGGGAGGCCCTTGAAGGATATGGATAGTTGTGACTTGCCCCATCAGTTTTTGAGTCTGTTTGCACTTGAATTTGATGAGAAGGTTGGTATGGTTTCTGTAGCAAAGGCTGTAGATTTGGCTGTTTGATATGTAGCTTTTGTAAATTATGTGACTGGAATGCCAGGTTATGCTTGTTTCTTTGTGTTGATTCAGGATGCCAGAGCATTGGTTGAAATGGCAAGAAAGGTGAGGATGCCATGCTGCTCTGAAGTGAAGAATGCTGAAATAAATCTTGGGTCATGTGCTCATGCACTGAATGTTCACTATCTGAAGAAAGCTGTGCAGGCAAGCGAGGGGTGTTCTGGAAATGATCCTCAGATTGACTGTCCTCACTGATGCTTTGTTGCAGCAAGAGATGTGATCCGAGAACTGACTGTGCACCTCTTCTGGGTCTAGGCAAGTCATTAGCTACACAATAGGATGTACCAGTTAAACCAGCTTGAGAAACATGGTCAGAATGCTCTTGTTTGATGGACAACTCTGAAATTGGCTCTTGAACTACTACTTCAGGATAAACACTGAGAGATGCCTGTCTAACAAGGTAACCTCGTCTACGCTCCTTCATAGCTGAAGCACTCGCATATACTTCTCCTTGTCTCGACCCAGTTGAAAGACTTCCATAGTCAAATGACTTACTACGTATTTCTGGTACTTCAGTGGGCAAAGCACTGGGTGCCTGCTCTGATGAAGAACGTCGCATTTCTCTTTGATGATGGCCTGGTATTGACAGAGAATGGCCACTTCCTGGAACAGTTAAAAACTCAGACTGCTTAGCAAATTCATCTTGTTTAGTTGGGGATACAGATTTGATGCTTTCCTCTCTGTCAAATGACATAGAAAAGCTTGAACTATGAGATAAGTTACTTTCTTGACTAGGGCTTCTTGACAGACTAGTACAAGTGGACTCAAAGCTGGACTCTCCAGAAGAGTGCTCCATATCTGCAAGACGCAAACGTTTCTTCTTTGGAGGTAGCTTTTCTGCAGGGAGCTGGGACAATGTTTCACTTCGTTGTGGCCACTGAAATTCTTCAACATGTTTCTCTGGTTCTTTTGCTGGGACCTCAGGTTCTTTTTCCGGTTTGTCAGGCTCTTCTGTAACTCTTATCTCAGGCACTTGAATGTTTGGTTGACGTACAAGTTTGTGGGGCATATGATAAAGCGTGTTAGAAGAGAAAGATCCATGTTCATTGTCACCCTGCTGCTGATGTTCCATGCTTTCTGATCTATGATGAGAATCGGGGCTTTGAACATCATCAATATTTTCTGTGTCTGATTGTTCAGAAAGATGTCCAGCATGCTTATCCGGCTGATAAAATGGGTGTTCTATTGATTCAGTCTTCTCAAATGAGTTTGGCCTGCTCAGCGAATTAGTATGTTGAATGACAGAAATTACATTTCCACCAGTCTTTGTGTCCGAATCTTGAACATGGACCACATCCTCTGGTGTCATACATGAACCTCTATCAAAACTGTCTGAAGGGCTATGTGCTCTAAACATGGATCCCTTATTAGCTGGAACAGCCTTAGAAGAATCTTGACTTCCTTGCCTTAAGTCATATTCCTCTGCCATTTCAGTAGAGCCACTACGGCTGCCATCATCTTGTCCAAGGCAGTCTTCCTCTTCACCAACACTCTTTTTCATGCGACGTTTTCTTGTGGTAAACTCTGTCATTCCCACTTTTGTACCATATGAAGTGTAAGCTGTGCGTACTTCTGGACAAGCCATCTCTGACCCAGAACCTTTCAATTCTGGCATCAAATGCCCCCTTAAACTTGAATTTGGACCCGTGATCTTCCCATAGCTTTCTGACTCTCCATGCCCTTCCTGGACAGAGTGTTCAAAGGCGCTCTGTCTCCTCAATCTTTTTAGACCTGCAGCTCCGGTGTAAAAGACATCATCTTGGGTCATCATCTCATCAAATGAGTGACTCCCTCTTAGATTTGGTGGTACATTGAGGTTGGTTGGGGAAGGTGTTGGCATTGAATTACTTCGTATAAGTGGCCCTGAATCAGAAGGTGCTTCTAGAAGACCTGTGCTGGTTTGGCAAGAGCCAGCATGATAATGCTTTGGGTCACATCCAGGGATTAAATGAGATTCTGCACAATCACTTTGATAAAATACATGACCCTCTGATATCTTTCCCATTGCCAACTCCTGCATGGCACTAGACTTGTTGATATTAGTGTCTTGACTAGCAATTGCCACCATCCCAACTGTGACTGATTGTCTAGATCTTGAGTTAGTTCTATGGTACCAAGTTCTTCCAAACATGATCTCTTCATATGTCTTTACATTGGTGTTAGGTGGACTTATCTGCTGTTCAGCACTCTCGGAGCGAGAAAAATAACCAGAATCAGTGCTACCTTTACTGTGGGGGCTCAAGAGATTTTGAGACTGCTCTGAATCCAGGTCTTTCTTCTCAGTGAGTCTTAAGGCAAGTCTCTGTTTAACCGTATGAGACTCATCTCCTCTGCCCATCTGTCCACCAATAACTGAACCTTTAATGTCTGTAAACTGGGGGCACTCAGTAGCAGGTGATGGCACCCCTTGTTTTGGAACAATTAAGATAGGCACTTTCATAGATGCCACTGACAATTCCTCTGCTGGATCTGCATATGCTGGTCCCCTTTCCATCGGGCTCTTGTCTGACTCGAATGATATCTGAGGGCTACATTTTTCAGGAAACATTGCACCTTCTGCTGTTTCTTCATCAGTGTCAGTGCTTTGCTCCCCATCAGAGTGTGCCTCTGCTTCCCCAACTGAAGATGCTTGATCAGTGTCTGTTCGGGTTGCTAGATCAGAGAATGGAACAAGTCCTGCTTTTATGGCATGAGCATGCGATTTTCGATGTTTATACAAATTGCTCTTTGTTTTGAACGAGAAACCACATGGAACACAGGGATAAGGACGCTCCCCTGTGTGGGACCGAATGTGTTTTTTCAGCACGCTGGGTTTAGCACATGCTCTACCACAATAGTGACATATGTACTTTCCTGGCTTCTTGGGTTTTTGTTCCTTCTTATGACTTTCATCTGGCTGCTCGGGTCCAGATTGGGAAAATTGGCCAAAACCAGCAGGAGACTTATGACGAGGAAATACTCCATGAGAGCGGGAGTGTACCGGATACATATCATCTGGTGGCAGAGATTGCAGTTGACCAGAGAAAGACCAGGCATGGGCCTCTAACCCTGGTTGTGGCTTTGTACCACCAAGGAAAGGCTCCTGTGGGTAAGAATGTGGCAGCTGGTAGGGGTAAGGCCGAGGAAAGATCTGTTGAAACTGACCTTCTTGTGATGAATGTGTCACTGCAGATGACATCAGGTTTCCAGAACTGTACTTTTGAGTTGAACTAGTAAGGTTTGTACCACCTGTTAGACTTTGCTCACGATGTGAGTGTCTTTTAATATCTGGGTCTGCAAAGGTATTTCTTTTTGTTCCAGCAGATGGCTCAGAGACCCATTTTCTTTGTAAGGGGTTCTTTTCCCGTTGCTCCTTGGTGCATTTTTGGCCAACAATAGGTTCATGTGGCTCCATTTTTCTTAGTACTCCAGTAGGGTTTCTTAAGATGGCTGTTTGTCAAATTTCATTCATGAAAGCTGTCATGCCAGATAAGGTATTAAGTTACTCCTAAATAAAAGGTCCTTCCACCTCCATAGTTCAAGTGTTGCTCCACTTTAAAATACAAATTATGTTCCCTTGTGACAATCAAGGCAGTATCTTTCCATCACTCATTTCAGCAGTCCATTCACTTATTGTTTTATCCAAGCTTGTTCTTCTGATTAATGTCCTCTTTAAGTTTCACAATCTACAAGAGAGAAAAAGAAAACAAAATTATAAGTTATGAAAAAGTTTAAACAATGCAAGAAATCTGCTAAAATAAAGAAAATACTACATAACACTACTACCCTAAGATTTTCAAGCTGATGTAAAAAAGCTGGGGGAAAATACTCAGCTGTCTAAACAAAGCATGCCAGTTGATCATGTGATCTGTTGCTCATCATACTTCAATTACAGCTTGCTTTCTCATACTCTTTCAGTTTGATATCTAGGCAGCTGCACAGCTGTGTTCTTCTCGCCTAGTGTGTCAAGAGTTTTCAATGAACTGATGCAGAGGAGCTACCACCTCCTGCTCATGAGTCATCATTAACAACCTTGCCCACTCATTTCCTTAAGAGACACAAACATATAAAAATAGCCTAAGAAATGCAAATGACATTCGACGTAGTGTGTGTGTGGGTGTTTAAAGGGCAAACTCGAAGCATTTTCTTCCTTAAGAGTTTCTTTTTTTGCTTTTAAAATAATAACACTGAACACATAAGGACAAAAGTGATAACATTACCAAAATACAGCCTCAAGGTACAGTATGTACTCAACCCAGCAAACAGAACATGAATGTGTTTGTAGAGCAGAGATGCTGAACACAGTGAAAAGTGTATCTTAATCTCAGACTCATTTTGATTGCAACAGACAGCACTGCCTGAGTATGAGTGAGGAAACTGTGTGACGCTGATGTCTGGGAGGCGATGTAAGCACTAAAAATAGCTGAGCAGAAAAACCACTGGTATTTATAGCACTTGAAACATTAACTTTTCGTTCATTTTGTTTTCATAGTTCTTCCATGCTTGACACAGGAAAGTATGTGTTCACAAGACAAACTATGTCCCTAGTTGTTGTTACACTACAGCAGCAGTTTTGAACATACAGCAGCCTTGAGTTTCCAATAGCAATATGTACAAGAAAATTTCAGCTTAAAATTATGTAAATTTAAAGTCCTTAGAGACGCAACAACACAGGAAGTTTAGAAAAGTTGATTCAAGATACAACTGATACTACTAACAAACAACAATCTGACCTTGTTTGTTAGTGACCACAGAAGTTATATTAGGCTGCTGTCACAAAGACACTGGAAGTTCTGAATTGAGTTCTTTCTGTTGCTTATTGGACTTTATTAACGTATTAAGTAATAACATCAAACATCTAATTTTCTCATTGATGCAAGTTAATCAGTAATGGAAGTAACATGTTAGAAATGTAATGCATTAGAGTAGCGAATTACTTATTGCTAAAACATAGTGTAAGGTATTACTAATCAATTTTCACTAATATTTTAGGCAAGGCAAGTTTATTTATATAGCACATTTCATACACAATGGTAATACTGAGAAAAAACACATAAAAGAAACATAAAATACAACAAGTATAAAAAACCTACAATAAAAATTATTAAAATGGAAAAATAAAAAATGGGTTATTCTATACATGTTCTGTAATGCTTGTTACAATACACTTTTCACCAAATATATAATTATTCAAAGTAAGAAATTATTGCAAACCTGTGAAATATCAGAGACGCAATATTATGTTTTCAAAACATAGTCATCTGATAATGTTGTGACTGGGTATGGAATCATCGAAGTTATCATCTTCACATCCAATGGTACTTTGGTAAAAAACATTTTCATGGATTAGCTTGTTTCTCAAATAGTGGTTTGCCAAACCATATCAAGTGTGTCACGGAGTCTTCTTCTGATGTACAACTTTGATTCTAAAATATGTGTGTGTGAAAGCAGCAAATCGCGAGCAGTTTCAGTGGCTGCGTGAGGGAAGCTCACATCCGGTGCAGAAGAGATTGTCTTGCCGCTGTCATAAGCATGAAGTGTGCATGAGTGTAAACTGTGAGTCAGTTTACCAGGTATTAAATCAAACATATGCATTTGAAGTGAGAATTATTAGCGGGGTGATGCGATGGCGCAGTAGGTAGTGCTGTCGCCCCACAGCAAGAAGGTCGATGGTTCGAGCCACGGCTGAGTCAGTTGGCATTACTGTGTGGAGTGTGCATGTTCTCTCCGCATTCGCATGGGTTTCCTTTGGGTGCTCCGGTTTCCCCCACAGTCCAAATACATGCGGTATAAGTGAATTGGGTAAGCTAAAATTGACTGTAGTGTATGTGTGTGAATGAGAATGTATGAGTTTAATGGGTTGCAGCTAGAGGGGCATCCGCTGTGTGAAACATGTGCTGATAAGTTGGTGGTTCATTCCGCTGTGGCGAACCCTGATTAATAAAGGGAATAAACTGAAAAGAAAATGAATGAATGAATGAATTATTAGCCCCCATTTATTTATTTCCCCAAATTCTGTTTACGGAGAGAAGATTATTTCTACACAATTTTAAACAGTTTTAATAACTCATTTATAATAACCAATGTATTTTATCTTTGCCATGATGACAGTAAAAAATATTTGACTAAATATTTTTCAAGACACTACTATACAGCTTAAAGTGACATTTAAAGGCTTAACTAGGTTAATAAGTTTAACTAGGCAGGTTAGGGGAATTAGGCAAGTAATTGTATAATGGTGGTTTGTTCTGTAGACTATCAAAAATATTGCTTAAAGGGGCTAATAAATTTGGCCTTAAAATGTTTTTTAAAAATTAAAAAAATGCATTTATTCTAGCCGAAATAAAACAAATAAGACTTTCTCAGACAGAAAAAATATTATCAGACATACATAAGACATACTCAGACATACATAAATCTGACTTCAACTGTATAAACTCTGTGTAAAATCCTGTGTCTGACATATATCTATCTACATTTTCCCTCCTTATTAACCTGCTCAGAATAAGTCTTTGTTTAATGACAAAAAACACAATAATGCGGGATAATGTCAGTACACAAGTCAGTAAAGCGTCTAGCATCGATTTGTGTTATATTTTAATTAAACATCTCACATACTTTAAGTTTTACTTCTATAGTTATTTTGGATTCATTACACATGTGGGACAGCAGTATTACAGTATAAGGTAAGGGATTACTTTTAAACAACAGTGACAAGTAATATGGAATATCTTACAGATTGGAGGTATCTTCCACAGCACTGGAATTACTCTATTACTCTCATGTGTTTGTATATTCTGTAAGTACTATTCTGCAAATATTTTTTAATCTACCACAGTATTAACAATATCGAAAAATCTATATATTTATATATCAATAGGCAAAACATCTCCATGATACATGTGGTCACACAATTTTCTAAAACATCATTACATGATGGGTTTTTAAGGTCTTGCTGAATGAATTGTATAATATGTGTTTTTAAAGGAGGTTAAAAATACTTCGAATTTTGAAGAGGCAAATGAATGTGCTTACATTCTGAGTCCACATGTGTGGGACACACGCACACTGTGAAGAGGATAAGAGCTGTGCCTCCATTCACAGCAAATCCGTCAGAATTCAGAACAGCATGACTAAGTCATATTACATAAATCAAAGAGGTTATAAAAACCTTATTTGACACAAGTCCCTGTGCTCTTTGCCATGGTTGTCCTGTGAATCTACAGTATGCACTGTTCGAGACGCATAGCTCAAACCATCTTGTTTTGCTAGATGGTTATGAAACTTGTTTATGTCCAAAGATTATTGTGATCCTTGCATGGCTAAGATCAGTACTGCTGCCTGCTGTCCCACTCATCTTCCTGCCCCATTTCACCATACAAAGTGTAGGAGTTTCCTACCCTGGGGGCACAGCAAGGCCTCCATGCTGTATGCACAATACCAGCATAATAAAGAACATAAACACTTGTATGTGGACACTTGCTCATGAATATAAATACACCACCTAATCTAACGCAAGGATTATGCATTTTACAGTTCTGCTGTCAGATTTCAGTGAGAGGATTAACAGCAGTCTTCTCAAAGTCTGTTTGTCAATGAATACTGCATGGTGCAGCAGTCCTAAAAGGATTTAGAAAGGCATTATGTCACATTCTAAGCTATTTGGATATCCTTTTCACTTGGAGGGAGACTCCCTGTCTTTTTTAAGTTCTATCGCATTTAAAGCCATTACGCAGTGGAAGTGCCTAATCTTCCTGAAGTTCACAGCAGGACACTGTGAGATTGCAAACAAATACATATAATGAGCAACTAAATAAAGAATAAAATAGAAGCAGACCTGGAAAAAGAGATCTTTTGCCAAAGTATGTTCTTGAAATATTCTGAGTCATGCTCTTTAACACTGTGATTATCAGCTGCCTAGCTGTTTAACTCCTGCCAAAGTTACAGGGTTATAGCAATAAACAACTTGGGTAATTCAGTCAAGCTTGTCCGTTTACCGCTCCCCAGTTTTTGAAGAGATGGATTTGCAGTTCAAAGCTGCCTATGGTGTGATCTTTGGTTTTAAGTACACTTATCTGCAACTTCAGAAGTGTAAATGACTTGTCTGTGTGTGTGTGTATATAAATGCATGTGACTGAAGTTAGCATACTTAAGCTAATGGACTTTTTGGAGTCAGACAGTGATACGAGATCATGTAGTTCACTGAGGTGCACCTGGAAACACCAGGCAGTATGTTCCAGAGATTGGGTTCCATCTTTTGTCTGCTCCCCTATGACATCACTGTCATGATGCTTGGGAGGTGCACGAGCCAGATCTCATTTCCCTTGAGACCAAGTGGCACTTTTTTGTCCCTTGTAGGACAGACACTAAATAATATAACAGGCTGCTAATTGTTTCAGTGGTTCTAGAGGTTATAGTGACAAATCCCTAAGCTAAAGCAATCATGATCGATCCCTCAAACTTTATTTTAGAGCTTATTTGTTCCTTTCTTGTTGTTGTGCTTTTCAATTTTGCTTGCACCTTGCTTGCATGTCTCAAGAGGAAGTTTACTGCCATACGGGAATTTAAAGTGTGCACAAATACCACTATTCTTGCTGAGGAGAGGTTGCTGAGTTGATTTTCCATGGACCTTGTTCCAGCTATCCCAACTCATTAGTGATGGAGACGAACTTTTACTACTCCAACTGGCTTTATCCTCTGGCACAGAACAGATGAAATAGATTCTGTAAATAGATTAAAGTTAGGATACCACAATAAAGCCTTCTGTTTTAAGGGAACTGGCACATGTCTATCCAAAGCAATTATTTAAGCAACCTTGACTGAATGTGGGAAGGATCTCAATAGCTGTTCTTTTATTTAGCTTCCTATAACTGAAAAAGCCGTACAAATAAAGGAGACGATCCTGAATTATGGCCCACAAATGCTATCCTCACATTACCTTTCCCTTCACTCCACTCGCTCAGGACTTTTTTTCTTTGCAGTTTATCTCAACTCCCCACAAGATTCACCTTTTGCTCATCCAGCAACTTTTACGGTGTGATTTTGCTCTGTGTTAGCAGGACTGGAGGATGTATCACCCAAAATGTGTGTGAGTCAGCCCCCTTGAGTGTCATACCGACTCCTCATTAGGACTCCAAAGTTGAATCTTGGGCAGGCGACTCATCCAGCTCCACATGCAGCCGGGTGAGAGGCCAGCACAGAGACACAGGCCTGCTAAAATCATGTCCAGATGGTCAGTGTAGGGGAGTTCTACATAACAGCAATATCGCAATCACATTCCAAGGGCACAGGACTCCCATAACTTGCTACTCGACAAGAGTTACCTTGGAACGCCTTCTGGAAAGAGGAAATAGGATCGATAGGAGATCATGAAAAGACAGCCGTACTTGTTGTTCAGACAGATAAACCAGTCTTTCAAGCTATACGGCGGAGAGGAAAAAGCCATTAAAGCAAAGGGGAAGTATTTTTAACACTGTACAGGAGAGCCTGAGCATTTATGTGTGCACTGAAGAGAGAAAGCATGCGTGGGAAGTATCTACAGCCATCTCGAGACGGGGTGAGGAGAGTGGGTGACTGTTCCTGTGTGGGTGGAGAAGGCATGAATACCATGCAGGGTTATAGTGTTGATGAATTGCGTTATGAAAGGGGCTTCAGTTACACAACCCAGCCCATCCAATTCTCTGCCTGTGTGGGCCGAGAGGGATGGCAGCGCTGCCGCAATCCGTGCGCAGCCGGAAACGAGATGCATACAACCCTTCAAGAAATTTGGTCGAATGCGTAATTATCTAGCAGCTGTGATGCCAGCGACTCACTGAGAGCGAGAGAGTGAATGTACCGGAAAAATCAAACATCAACACACTGACATTCATAGAAATGATGGGCAATTCTTTCATAAGGACAATATCATGGCATAAAGAAGAGGGAGAAAAACGCTCGCTTGCTCTGATTAGTTTTGCGATACGGCAGCGGAAAGGACACATTATCCATTAGCTTGTCATTATAATCATATCAGTGGTGATTATTTAAATAACATCATCTGTCCAGGCGGCTGCTCTCTCAACAAATTGCTACGCACTAAAATTTGACTGGGCCTTGACATCAGCCATTAAATAAGACATTAGCACTGCCTCGGTTTAGGAAATGTTGAGATTTATCTCGATGAACAGTAACCGCAGATAAGAAAGTGGCCAGTTATAATGTCCGGCGTTTATGTCTTAATATTGAAGAAGCTACCGATATCCATCTGCTACAATCCAACAACTATTCGGAGGGGACTGATCGGAAGCCCTAAGTAACCTATCACAGTCAAACAGGTTCTCTCTTAATTCTTTCTCTTTGTCACGGAAGAGGTCTACACTGGGTCACGGGTATAAGGTCAAAAGGCAGTGCTTGCTGACAGAAAATACAACAGCTATTGAGGAGAGAATAAATCCTTTTCAGCATGATGTCATGTTTAATTTAACTGTCACTCCCCCAAGCACAAGATACTATTACCAATCAAATAACTGACCAAACCGGCCACTAGAGAAAAGCTAGGCCTGGACGGAAAAATGTACCCTGGTCTGGGATAGAGGTCTGGCCAGGGGCTCTGGCACACAAGCCATCCAACATGGGACAGAGCAGCGTAATTACAGGATGGCTTGATAATTGAAAACGGCACAGATGAAAACATTCTCTGTGAATAACCCATTCTCAAAACAAGAGCTGCATATTTGTGGACTGGTGCAATGCAGGAAAACGTCATGGAAGTAAATGGGGAAAAGATCAGCACCATGTATTGGTCATTAGATGGATTTATGACACATTCCTGGAGGTGGTGTTTAAAAACATGCCCGCCTTGTGGACTGTGGGAGTGAACGTGTGATTTGACACTAAATCTTCCTGTAGGTGCCTTTGCTTAGAATGCTTAGCAAACCGCCAACAATCCTAAGGGTTTTTCAGGCTCGACAGCTGTATCTGTTTTAATGTACATGTTTCCATTTAGCCTTAGCTTATACGCAGAGCACTGCCCAATGGAAAGAAAGACAAGGATAAAAAAAGTGAAAAACAGGGCTTCATGTTGGTCTTAATTGTCTATGGAAAGGCTGTCATATTTTCCACCGGGTAAGCTTGAAACCATTACAAGGCTAGCCTTCATTAAATTTTCCACAACATTTTGCAGAAATGTCAGGAAGCAGCTGTGGAGGCACTGATTAATTGTCTTCTTACTGGTTCCCCACTTACAACATTATGCCTTATTGAAATTATATCTTGTTTTTTGCACTTCCTCTCACCTACTTTAGAACCCTGTTAAGTCGTGTCACATAAAACCTGTGACCATTTAAATATCACAGAGCCCAAGGAGAAATTACAGCTCTAAAAGCAGATCTTGGCTTAGTTTTACCTTAAAAGGCTGTTGGACACACCTCGGATAATGAAGACTAATGTCAATCCTTCAATCGCAAGAAGGTTTCCACATCGCATACTGGGTGCAAGTACATCAATAAAGGTGGCGTTGAACAGCACTAGCCAAAGCAAGTGGAGCAGTATACCTCATAAGTATTTCCACTGCCAAAGTTCTATAAAGAGAACTAGGTGCAAAACAAGGAGAGCATGTGGTGGCTGTGATCCCGAGTGGAAGAGTTGAAACATCTGCCACAAGTGTGCCCTGGTCTCCTGGAGAAGAACAAATAAATGACTCCATAGTCACTGTCCAAGATTAGAAGATTAAAGCACTGGTGGCCAAATATGGATGAGTGGGATGTTTGACCACCACTAGCCTGAGAACCATTGAAAATAAACCCTGTCACTGTTCTCGGTGCAAGCTCTAAAGCACCGGCATTTGTGGTGTCTGCAAACACATGACAGAAATGTAAAAAGAAAAATAATAATTTAAAGATTCATTCAAGACCTTTCGTTCTTTTGAAGTGGAAACGAGACTACAATACAGTACAGTGCATAAGCTTTGCCATTATCTTTTGCCACAATTAGCAGTGTGTATGCGCGAACACTAGTTGCCCAAAGTCAACTCAGAGATGATAGATTTCACAGAAAATGGCTCAGTGTATATATAACCCCACCGGTACTACAGCACCCAACCCACTCCGAGCAGGGATCGAACCGGTGACCTTCCACATGGGAGATGGTTGCTCTAACAAGAAGGCTAAAGACCATGGTCTCTAGCGTCTGTCTCTAGAGCCCCTTTTAGAGGTCAGAGGGGTGAGCTTTACCTGCACAGCACTTCACTAGCTGGCCTCCTTTACACTCATCCCTACACTCATCTGGGTCACTGCACCAATGTAACCTCGCTGGTCCTACAGCACCAAACCCTCTCTGAGCTGAGATCGAACCAGCGACCTTTCGCATGGGAGTCGGTTGCTGTGACAAGGATGCTAATGAATATAATTATAATGAGATTTTGCGATTATTTAATGTAAATGGAATAATTTCATCTAAATAATACAATTTCTCAAAATTGCAGTAAGCATAATTGCATTAACAAAAGTGTTGCACTCATATTTTAATCAGAGTATACAGGCATGTAAACACCTTAATTGTATTATTTCCATTCTGACCAAAGTGTACATGAGTTTGGAGGTATGGTGTGTCATCTGTGGAATGTGCTTTCAAAAGTCAGGTGCAGGAATGAAAAACTCTTGTGAACTCATTTAGAGACAAACTAGTTCACACCGCTCTATGAATGATATCCATCACATTCTGAAACTTTCCCTCCACTCAGAATCAATGAACTCTGTTAAACAACTTTCTGTGACCTCTCATCAACAAACTGTGCATAGAACGTGACGGAGGTGCGGAAAAACTTAGCTGAAGTTGCATTGACATTATATTTCAAAGGCACTTAAAAAGCAGGGAATAGAACCATACAAAAAGTGTTTTGCATTAGAAGGGTGGTCAGGTTGGCGGCAAAAGCCTAGTGGTTAGTGTGTTGACAATAGCACAAATAGCACTGAGGTGCTCACGGCGACCAGAATATGATTCTCTCTGCTCCCTATACTTTTTCATTTCCACTCTACTGTCTTTTAAAATAAAGGTTAAAAACCCCTAAACAATAAGAACCGCAGAGCAGAACAGCAGAACTAAGTCTAAGCAGAACAGCGGTCGGTAACACCTAGTCTACTCCACCATATGTGCTGTGAAGTGAAGTATGTTAATAATAGTGGTAGGAATAATAATAATAATTCTTAGGGAATAATATGATGGCTAAAAATTGCATGTAAATGAAAATAAGTGTTTTGCTACTGACATGTAAAAGTTATTGCAATTAAGCCCTTATTTTATCACATTATTTAGCCATATTATTTGTGTGCATGTAAACAATTTCATTGATCCCATCATCTCAAAGAAAATCCTACATATTTTAAACAGTGTTGTTTTAAAGAATGTCCAAGAAACGACAGACTTTCTTTGTAACTGTTTAGTCATCGCGTATATGATGCCTATTGTTTTGAAATATGTTTAATATTGTGTTTTAGTACCAAGTGTACACTACTGTCAAAAATGAACTCTAAAAAAATTAAAAACAGGAAATTATAACTAAATAAATCTTATCTTAAAACTTAGTAAATATTGATGAGCTTATATGATTACACTTACAAGCTAATCAAGAGTTTTGTCAGCCATGGTAAATCACATATAATCATCGATGCACTTTTATCTTTCTACTGCATCTGTGATGCATGCAACCTCAGCACGCAGTCCTGCCAGATGCACAGCCCGCAGAACATGTGTCTCCCTAACCTCCCTTTTTCCATATTAAACACCTGGTTTCTTCATGAGCTTCCACATATTCCACATCCTGCTGTCTTTGCCCTTGTGTAGTGTCACATTGTGAACTCACCCAAAAGTTTTCTGTAAGTCGGCGATCGGCTTGTTTCTCAGGGTAAAGTCCTGGTGTTACTTCCTCAATAGGAGTTAAGTTAGGCAGGCGAAGACTTGGCGATGGGGTGACAAGTAAGTTCCCCTGGCCAGGGTGCTGAGATTATGCAGACCACTGTAGAGACAATGAAAGGAAACCAGTTAAATTCATGTGTGATGTTAGACTATACAGTATATGTACTATTAGAGTGGCTGAAAGTTCTTGATATCAAATAAACAACCTGAATCTGAGCAATTGCCAGAACAGTATTTCAAATTACCTTGGAGCAATCCAGCTCTATTAATATGAATACCCTGTGCTTATGAGCAAACCATATTACGAAGAGCATGTCTTTGGAATAATATATGCAAAGTGTATGCAACATGACAGTATAGAGTATTTTGCAGATTATTCTTAGTTTCTTCTAGGACTTCTTCTTTACAAATGAAAAAAATACACATAAGCCATGTTCAAAACATGAAATAAGTATAGTGCTAATCGTAACAGTCAGAGGTTTTCATGTCATAAACAGAATAAATTTAAATGGAAAAAAAATGCCCTCAAGATATAAAAAAAAACAAAGAACCCAGACGACGGCCACAGGGCTCCATTGTTTGTGCCTGGACAAGACTGAAACTTGGCCAGCAGTCTGTGATGTAGAAAGACATTTGCTGTAATATTGCTTTATAAAGATCTCTTGTAATATCAGATCTAAAACATAAATCATTCAAATGGAAAACGACTATTAATTAAATCCATTTCTTAATTATATTGTACTTTAAATATGACATATGGGTGATATTATGTAATTTAGTGTACATACATATACTGTAGATAAAAACAACGCCATACTGTACTCATTAAATTATACAAAATAAGTCCTCATAGTACATTTTATTATGTTTTAAATGAATAAAGACATCTTGTTGAAACGTATCTTAAAAGTAATGGTTTGAAGGATAGTATCAAAGTAGCTACTACACTGCTATCATTAAAATATATAATCAATTTTGTTGTAAATATGCCTGACAATATTATAATATACAAGATGTTCTTGAAAATCCCTTGTCACCTTTGATCCATATAATCAAAAACACGTGTATCTTTTTATTCAACACTGAGAAAATAAGACAAAGGCCACAGCCTTATAGTGTTACAGTAGTTAACCGATTTGCTTGGCCTTTGCAGTATTATTGAGGCCTTCTCTCCAAAAGCCCATCTAGAGAGACATGCTTCACTGTTTTCATGCTCCCTGCCTTGGAGTGAATGTAGCCAAGCTGTGCTCTTCAGCCTCACAATCTAAAATGTGCCCCAGGGCTGGAGATATTACAAACACCATTATGCTGCTCTGCTGTACTAAGACAAGCTCAGCTAACCCAGAAAAACAAGACATTTCTGTGTGGTTGCATCACAATCTGCAGTGGAGCTCACCCAGGGTAAACACTTCCTCTCACCCGCAACAACAGAAAAAAAAAGGGCTCACAAATACCTCACACCAAATAAGACATCAGATTAAAAATGTAATAAAGATTCCATTATAATGTTATAAGGAAAACGAAACATGTTTATTAAAAAGAAACAAATCATCAACTTGCTTGATTAGCTATGGAGTGCAGCATATTTTCTTTGATGAAATGTGTTTCAGGATTTTGGTGCCAGTAAACCCACAACAGGCCCCAGAGTCTATTATTAGCAGTTAATATGTTGGACAGAGACTATTTGAAATGTTCCTCCCATCATTCTAACATAATTCCAATTGTCAACAACTCCTTAACAATCTCTCTAAATTGAACAAATTGTAAGAATGACCATTCAAAAATAGTTTTACTAATCATATGCACATCAACTGAATGAGCACTGTGGTAAAAGGCAAGTAACAAGCTACATTTCCCAAAAGCCTTGTAAATACTAGAGGACACTGGCTCTTATAATACTTTAGGATTATGATACTCTTGGCAAACACAACCTAGATCAAAACCCTTAGGCAAGAAGCTCACCAACAAAAAGTCCTGTTGTGGGTTAATTCACAAGAGGAACTATTCTTATCACTGACATGCGCTATGATGGGGCAATGATGAGAGCTTAATCTTTAAAAAAAAGCATCCAAAATAGAGACCCAACATAAGGCTGTTAGCTTTTTGAACAGGCGATGAATTGGAGATGTACAGGGTATAAATAACTGCCTGTAATTATATGCCTCCACATTTTTCCCCTGCAAATTATCATTTGAAAGTACTTGAGGACATGTGGCACATTTTGTCAAAGCTCTCATAAACTATGCTCTGTGCCACTCCACAGTGTGTGAATTAAAATGTAAAGAGTGACAAGTGAATGCATATTTCAATCGCCTGGGTAATTTCGGCAAAACGATTTCAGTGGGAAAATGCGCCAAATGTCGTGCCATAAATGCATTTCCAACCCCCTTCACAACATCCTCACACCGTTTTCTGCCTCTTTGTCTTACCGTGAATAGGATTTCAGGAAATATATTATTATGAAGCTTTTTCTACCCTCACATTTTTTCAGTTACTTCAGCGGGAGAACACAAACTCCTCATAAAAATTTGATTCTGCAGCCTGGTGAACCAGGAGGAAGTCCTAGTTGTTCAGACGGATCTTATGTAATATCCAAACTCCTAAACCGTTCTCTATTTAAACACACCGATTCTATTTTTAATGTTTGCTGCATACTATGATGTAATGCCTTATTTCTTATTTTCTTTAAATATCTGCAGCATGAGTCATAGAATTTCAGATACTCATTTATACAGGCACTTTAATGGGCACATCCTGTCCAATAACCAAGCAGCTAAGTGTACCTCAGTGCATTTAGTCTTATTTACATTGACCCGAGTCTAATGTTGCACGTGGTTAGCCACCACATCCTTTGAGTAAAACTGGTCATGACAACAAGCCTTCCAGCTTGCCTCACTTCCACAACATTATTCAGGGTGATAAAATATTGATGCAGAATAATACAGGAAAGTTAGCAAGATCATTTGAGGTGGCATTAGGTAGCTAAATGTATCACGGAGGAGGAAGGGCCCTGGGGCCAGCAGAGCTGTCATCGCACTGACTCTCAACTCATTGTACTGGTCCTGCAACCATGGGAACCAATGAGCTCTCTGTCAGGTGCACCTGCCCCAGCCTGACACCTCTATTGCACTCTCTCTCTCTCATTTCCTCTTTTAGTCATTCTCTCTTGCCCATGCATAATTTTGCATTCTCTTCTATGTCTCACAAACCATGATGCCATCATTTCCAAAAACCAAGTCTCTTCTTACTTGAGGAAGTTGGTTTAATGAAGCCTAGCTGGGGACAAATAATAGGCTGAGTAGGAACTGTCACTGCCCAGAATAGATTGCCCCATGAGCACCAGTCAAATCGTCAGAATGCACAATATTGAAACTACATTAAAATAGCGTCCATGACCTCTGCAGCATCACAAATTCTCTTCTCGCACTCTTCCTTCTCCTCCATAATTAATATCATTCTTTTTAATAAATACTCTTAACACTCACAGCCATTGTGTCTTTTTAATAGGAGTTGTAGCTCCAGGCGCCATATAGACAATGCAATTACCTTATATTTAATGGGGCGACTTAAAAATTTATGGAAGGAACTGGAAAGGACTTTTGACAAATGACACAACCAACAAAGGCGACGGATTACTCCTTCAGCGTAGTTATATAAAAAAAGAAGGCAGAGAAAAAAAAAAGAATACCGCCAAACTGTCACATGTCTCCAAGCGCAAACAAACAAATCAGTAGGCTCTGTTGTTCTCCTCCAGCCCCAGCTGCACACAATCCCCCACCGAATCCTCCCTTCCATCTTTATCTCCTTCCACCCTTTGATTCCCATGTCAGTTCATGACAGGGCGTTCTTATGGAAAGAGCACCTTTGATAGATCGTGTGCTTCAGTGAGGAATTCGGCGCATAGTTGTGGTCATGACATCAGAGTCACACATTTTATTGTTGGGCGGTGAGTGTTCCCCTGACAGCCGGGGTCCAGTGTTATGTTACTCCTCCAAAGAGCTGGGAAACCGGGTTAAGTGGATTTCCTGAAGGCACATGCTAACTTGTACTCAGATCAGCTCCAATGACAGACATATCTGGTATAAAAGTTGCAAGAATGAATGCTTTTAACTATTATGTCTGGTCTTTCTAGCAGACCAGGTTCTCTTCTGGTTAGTGAGTTGGCAATACTTTGTATTTAGAGAGAAAAACATGAAAGAACATCATTGTAAGACTTTAAAATAGTATTTATTTAAATGTATTGAAACTATATTCGCTTTATAGCATGGCTCCAATGTCAATTGTTTTAAATGTCCTCCAAGACCTTCACAATAATGAAAGACACATACAATTGAACCAGCCAGATACCCCTGTGGAAAATTATGTTAGGTATTCGGTGATTTACAAGTTGTCCAGTCTTAAAAGGCAAGAAATTGATTCATTGCTCACGACTAATTTGAAACATCATGAGGTGAATACCTCAAGAGGTTTACTAGTCAAACAGAACTGCTGAAACAAAAATATTTAAGTTTCATGGTTTATTGTGAGCTATAAAGCCCTGATCACACAGTGATGATTAGGCAAAATTCCAGAGGGAGTGCTGTCTCCTGGTTGCTTGTTTATCTAAAGAGTCAGTGGAATCACATGAGCAACAATTAGGCACAATGTACTTTTCCTCAATCCGGCAGGTGTAGAGCAGGCCTCTCGCACTGTAATCAGCACATTGGGAGACAGGATTTGGGTTGCAACAAATTGAAGCCACATGGTGTTTAATGGGCATTAATCATAGAGTGCCATGACCATCCTTCACAAGCCACGACAGTCGCCCCCGAACGAAGTAATCAGTGTCATCTTCTCCAACGATTCCCTTCTCTTTGCATCTGACTCCCAAGGCCCAGACTGAGGGGGAAGTGACATTTACGTCATTGGGGGATGAGTGGACCAGTTACCATCCCTGTCACCCCTTTCACAAGAGGCACTCTTTTCAGATCAGAGGCAGGCTGTAGAGAAGGAACTGTGCCAGCCTCAGCACATGGGCTGCCAATAGAATCCTCCCCTGAGATTGAAATGGGGGAAGTGTGACTTATATCGCACAAGCCGAGCACATTGAAATGGGCATGATAGTAACACAGCACCGTAACAAGCATGCAGGAAGAATGGCTTGAGGGAACTGTTTGTTGAACACCCTATCCCGGCCTTCACTCTGCTGGCCTGGGACCGAAGATGAACCTCTTCCTTGAGGGCCACGGCGAGGTCACTGAGTTCAGCAGTCTTTTGCATTGTAAGGCAAGTCCGCCTACTTGTCCTTCTGTTCTCTCTCTTTTCTCTGCTAAAGAAAAACAAGAGCAGATTCTCCATGATAGCACCGTGAGTCAAGCTCGCTCTATCTGTTCCAATCTCCGCACTGTTATACAAGTCAAGAAGCTGGCGCTTAGCTGGTGTCTGAGTCAGTCTGCAAAACACATCCAGGCCCGTCTGTCCAGTTTTCACTCATTTTCTCTCTAACATGCCTTTTCACCAATTTACTTCAGCCGAGGGGGTGGGTGGTTGTTAAAAGTACCCAGGCAGTTTGGTGGGGACTTTGACACAGCAATGGCAGCTATTTGGGCTGAAATGAGAGCTTTACAGCTGTGTAATTGATGGGCTCAGACAGCACAACCACCGCGCAGTGCCATTACAATGCTAGAGACATGCACTCCTTTTATAGAAGCCCACCATATATAAACATACCAACTCAAGATTGAGGAGTCTTCAGACAGCAATGGCTATTAACACCCAATCAGCAATGACATCAGTCAGAATGAAACCTAAAATAACACATTTGCCACCTTTTTGGTTTTCACTCAAATTCCAGATGGTTGGCTAGAGAGTACTGGAATAATGTACACTGTTGAGCATCACCTCAAATAATTTAGCTGAATTTTTTTTTTCTTCCAGAATATTAGGTAATGCAAGGCAAGTTTCTTTATACAGCACATTTTATACACAATGGTAATTCAAAGTGGTTTACATCAACAGGAATAAAATAAACAGGTATAAGAAAAAAAACAAACTTAAAAATGATGAAAAACAGATTAAAATGTCTCAAAACAGGTTATAAAAAAATGAAATGAAAAGAAAGACATATTAGGGTGATCTGTCGGAAGTAGCACAGTTGGTAAAAGCACAGCTAAACAGATGTGTTTTAAGTCTTGATTTGAATGGACCTATTGTTGGAGCACATCTGATCATTTCCGGAAGCTGATTTCAGCAGCAGGGGGCGTAATAGCTGAAAGCGATTCACCCTGCTTTGACTGAACTCTTGGAATTTCTAGTTTATATAATCCTAAAAATCTGAGTGATCTGTGATTTATAGACAAGTAATAATACTTTAAAATCCATTCTGAATATAACTGGAAATCAGTGTAAAGACCTGAGGACAGGTGTGATGTGCTGAAATTTTTTTTTGAAAGTTTCTGGTCAGAATCCTGGCAGCAGCGTTCTAGATGGGATGCAACTGTCTAACTGTCTTTTTGGGAAAGCCAGTGAGAAGTCCGTTACAGTAATCCACTCTGCTGCTGATAAAAGCATGAACAAGTTTCTCTCTTGAAACAAAGCATTTAATTCTTGCAATGTTTTTGAGATGATAGTATGCTGATTTACTTACTGCTTTGACATGACTACTGAAACTCATATCTGACTCTAAATTGCCACCAAGATTCTTGGCCTTATTTTTTGTTGTTTGACCCTTAGAGCCAAAGTACACACTCACATTTAGAACCTCATCTCTGTTCCCAAATGCAATGACTCTAGTTTTCTTTTTGTTTAACTAAAGAAAGGAAGAGTGTAACTGTAAGAGTGTCTCCCTGTGATGGTCTTTGGTAAAAATTTAGCAAGAAACCCGCTGCTTTCACCAGTATCCTCTAACTAATAACCTATTGCTTTCTCCTTGGGTGGTAAACAGCACTTCCTGTGCAGCAGTCTTGTAACACAGCATCACTCCTTCCACCGCTGCAAACCTTACTACAGTCTTGATTTATGATGAAATGTTATGAAATGTGCACTACACAATTCACAAGCATAGAATGAGTATATAATATTTCTTTCTGCAGATCAGGATGAACTCATTTAGGGTGTCCACATTTAAATGCAGCTTTATGGGACAAATTTTCAAAGCATAAATTTAAATATTTTTTTTGGTAATTCAATAATGTCCAGAATTTAACTTATGTTTGAACCTACTCTTATTCAAAATGTATCAGGGAAAAAGTGATAAAGTTAAATCTGTAACATGTACTTGATGAATGGGAAAATATATTTAGGCCCAATTCTATTCTTATACCCCTACCTCTTCTCCTTCCCCATTGGTCCTTAAAAACAAATTGTGATGAGAAGGGCTTCAAAATGTACCCCTAAGAAATGGAACACCATTACAACACCTGCACATATCATCATATGTCATCGCAATCTCTTACTACATATGAGATTGACTATCACAACTGCTGTAGTAATTTCAGTTGCGTTATTTTTTGGTATTTATCTCCAGAAAATCACAGAAGGCATTTATTATGTTGTCATAACGATATAATGTGGCAATATGATCGTAACTGTACTGTGCGTTTACACCCTGGCCCTATTCATCGATTTATACACACAAACAACATTAACATTATACATGACACTGTATAAAGGTCATTCCCAGCCCCAGGACTTTTCTGAAAAGTGTCATCGAGTGTCAGTATTTTGTGGGACTACTATACAGAAGTTATTATGGATTACAGATAGCGAAATGCAGCAGTTCTTTTTTTTGTGTGTGTTTTTTTTTTTTTAAAGCATGACAGTAATACACTAACGTAGTTATAAATGTGTTCAAACATATGCTTGTTTGTTAAAAAAAATCTTAATAATGACAAAAAAATACTAATTCGTACATCTCCTTACTTCCGTGTGCAGCCATGCTGCAGTTGTAGCTCTGTATTCTGGGAAATGTTTGTACCCCTTGGTTTCAAGTGGGTTCCTGAAAAATTTCAGTTTCAAGGGGTATCTAGCCCTTCCCCTGAGACTAAGCATGTCCAAGCTCGGTCCTGGAGGGCCGGTGTCCTGCAAAGTTTAGTTCCAACCCCAATCAGACACACCTGGGCTATCTAATCAAGCTCTTACTAGGCTTTCTAGAAATATCCTTACAGAAGTGTTGAGGCCAGTTGGAGCTAAAATCTGCAGGACACTGGTGCTCCAGGACCGAGTTTGGACACCCCTGCCTTAGACCTACACTTTTAAGCTAAAGAGAATTGGGACACCCCTACCCCTTCATGTGGTTAAGTGGTAGAATTGGGATTGGGCCTTAAACCCCAATGTGTGACAAGCAACTTTCAGGAAGTCAAGGAGTTTCACACTAAAGAGAAGTTGTTTTTCCATAACCCTAATGACACTTTCAATGAGCAAACCACATTCAGTGACACAAATGTATGCTTCAGTCTCGGTCAAAGATAACACTTGAGTCCAGGAATTAATGCAAGAGTTCCTCTCATATTCATTCCTCATGGTCACACTTCTAGGAAAGGGAGTATCACAGCAGTTAAAAGTAAGAAATAATTATTTTTCTACTCCAACAGTACTTTAACAAACAAACAAAAAACTGTGTATTGGATTTCCTGTTGTCTTTCTGAAAAGTGGGTCTAGTGTTGCAATACCACAAACACTGAGAAAAGCTGTTTCGAGGGGGTGAAGTGCTGATTCACCACTGCAGGGATAACAGTGCCGTGGTCATACAATTCTTTGGCCTTTTGATATCCACTCTGCTGTGTCTGCACTGGGCTGTTTTTAAACCAACACCAACGTCAAGGAGGCAATGCCGCTACTGGAAGCCTTACATCAAGACAAAGAGTTTCCTGAGAAGAACCAACGGTGGTTAACGTAAAAATGAGTCACTCACACACTGCAAAGGTGAAGCAAGCAGGGCAATATGCTGATTCAACCACGACCATGCTCCATTTCCAACTACACAGGAGGATTTTACCCATGATCAGAGTGCATCACCAAACCATTAATAGAGCAGAAAGTTTGACATTTTGCGGCTCTCCCCTAAGACCCGATAGAATAATATTATTACTGGAGAGAGAGTGTCCTGCCCTCCAACCACTCCTGTAATTAAGAGTGAATACAGGCCACGGGGGAACAATCCTGGGGGCCAAGAATATCAATCAGTCACCCCGCAGTGTTTCTCTGGGCTCTGCTGGCTGGCCCACATCATAGAGAACACAAGCCTGTTTGCTCTGTGGCGCCTGTCCCTTTAACTGTCACTCTGCTGGAGACAGACATGCGCGAGAGATAATAACAGCCCCCTCCACAAGCCTCCTGATGTATTAATATTGAAGTGCAAGCCTAAAGTGGCCCACTACACTCAAGTCTGGCAGCCAAGGCCACATAATCCAGTGGAAACGGAGAGGGAGGGAGAAAATTTAAGCCACTTGAATCCTAAGGACATAGTCGCATTTCCAAAAACAGGACGTTGTCTTTATGCTCTGCTTGTTGGAAGAGCTTGTAAAGTAGCTGGTGTCCCACACACGACAAAAATTGTGCCGCCTAGGTGCCAACTTGCCCAGAAATAGAATTTCCATTTCCCATAGGAGGAACACAGTAAGAGTCTCTCTCTAAAGACACCAACTGCAAACAATTCTTGATGCTAAGATCTTTATCAAAGTAAGGCCTTTTTCATAAATTGAGCCTATCTGTGTAATGCAATTAAAGCCTTTACTTCCAGGAATCTGATAGAGAGACAAAGCGTCTTTGGTGTCTGGCTCAAGCGTAGAGGGTGGAACTGTCACAGCTGTGTGAAGAAGGAGAGGAAGCCACTGTGGCATCATAATTATGGCATCTTCAGTAAAATAACAGCATCTCCATTTCCTCTACATGGCTGCTCTTTACCCCTGGCTTTGTGCCTTTAGTGCATCGGCTGGCCAAAGCAGGATGAATTTATAGCTTTTTTCAAAAACATTTTCCAGTAGTCTTGTTTATTTCTGATGTTAATTTGCACAAACTTTCTCCAGAAAATTATTTGAATTGTACACCGATAATTACAATCAACTGATCCAGTCATTTTTAGCATGTAAGAGGTGGTTCAAATAATTATTAATCATCTTTTGACCGATAATATAGGTACAACAATGTTCAATGAATATTTTATGATTTGAGTTGTAAGTCACAACTACATAATAGAGAGCTACAATTAATAAAAAAAAATCCAAGGAATGAATGTTTAAACAAAATGTAGTTGAGAGAAATCAAGTTTCAAACACTGAAAGCACAAGTGTCTGACAACAATAAAATCTCATTCTATGTCTAAATCTGTCCGTCTCTATTCCTGGAAAGGCCTCAAGTGTGCACTCATTGGGGACATATTTTTCCAACATTTTTTCAAGTGGCTTTGGACATCTGTGGAGCTGCTGAAATCAGAGTGAAACTGAAGATATTACATGTAAAAAAAAAAAAAAAAAAAGCAGGTTTTGATGCATTTACCAATCCTTTCCACAGAGTTATTCAATAATATCCAAGCTGAAACTAGGTTCATAGTATCACTAATGAAGATGCGACTATGACAATCGATGCAAAATCCTGGGTGATATTCCAAATTGCAATGCTTAAATCAACAGAATGACTACTACTGCAGATGCCAGAATTGCATCAGTGATGCTAGAGGAAGTGGTAATGTAAAGGTGTGAACTCGACTCCCCAAAGATTACAACCCAAAGATACAACACCACAACACTGCAGACTACTAACTCGCTCTCACACACGTACACATCCACCCACATGCTAGAGCAAATTGCTCTCTTTGTGTGAGGAGACAAAGGAAGTTAGGTGAAGACTGCAGAAGGACTGTTTTTCTTAGTTTGCTCTGACTAGAAGATAGGCCCTGGGTTTTCCGGCGGTGGAATTGGGGTCTGCCACATACACTTGGGTTGAGAACAAGCACTGATTAACAGTTACAGGCTTGGAAACTTTGGATACCACTGGAGGAAAAAGAAATGGAGGCCAGATTTCTCCATACCAAGTATTACCCATGGAAATGCTGGGCACTGGCACACATAAACAAGCATGTTTGCATAAACAAGTACAAAGCACTTTCTGATGGCATTGTCATTTTTTTCCTCTCTCTTGTTGTGAGTGTCTTTGAAAAATTATTTTTCCAAGCTTCTTGGAAAATGGAAAATCAAGCAGCTCTGCCGTTTTCCACATCTGTCATAATGTGACAAGTCCTCTGGTCATGTTCATTTCCAGAGACAAGTCCACAGTGTAATCTGACCGTGAATTTCCATTTCTAGAAGACACAACTACATCACAAGTGCAGCACAGTGCGAACGGAACCATTCATTCACAATTTTACAGCCTCTCCAAGCACTGGGATGAAACCCCTTAATGCAAAATTAAGATAATTGTTTTTTCAGTTCCATTGACTTGCAGCTGATGCCATGTCCCCAATACTTCCCACTCAGCTTGTTCCGTATCATGTTTGTATCATACATTCAGCTGACTCTCGTGTGAAACCAGGAACTATGAACAGCAAAAACAGATAGAGTTGAAGCAGTACTGTTAAGTTTAGGTTAGGTTAGAAAGATCCACTAGAACCCTGTGATATTACACCATCTATGTGGACTAGCATATTTAACTACAATTTCAAGGAGGGGCAATGCCAAAGACAAAATAATGAGAATATGTATTTTTTTTCATGAAGCTTCTCAACACAGTTTAAATGATTGTACATAACTATAGTTGTCAGTGTAGCCCCTCTGATTTAACAGCAGCCCAGCCATTCCAAGCAGGGCTGAAACCGGCGATTTTTGCTCCGCTTTAGACTCCCTAACAAGAGGCTAAAGACCACAGTCTCTAGTGTCTGTCACTAGAGCACCTCTTAATATCCGAACAGTGAGGTTTACCTGCACAGCACTCACTAACTGGCCTCTGTTACATTAGCTATGGGTTTAGTGTGTGGGTCATAATCTCGTCAAGTGTTGATTGAAGAGCTGTTTTGATTAATCAATAATTTCTGATTAATTCATTAAAGAATTTAAATTGATTGACATTTAGGATTCCTTTTGGTGACCACTGGTTTTACTAGGGGTGTAACGTACAGTACATGTGTTTTTTCCGAAGCATCATGATACATGCGTCATGGTTTGGTTCATGTACTCAGTGATGAATACAGCCCAGATGTGCCAGTTATCAGAGTTAGACCAAAAAGACAGGTAGTATAACAACTTAGGAGCCACACACACAAAAAAAAACTTTTTTATAGCATTGCCTTTACAAAACAATTGCAATGCTCATTTTGATTTGCTTTTTAGTCAATTGTGAGTTTGCACTGCCGTTTTTACTTTGCACTTCACATTTCTGTGCATTTCATTTTATGTAGATGATTTGACAAGGGGGCGGAGTCAAGAGAACTTGGGCATCTATGGCAGGCCTGGACCTGCCTCCATATAAGCGATGTCATCATTTGCTTGCAAACTGCCATAAAACTTTGAAAGGAGAAGAAGCAAAAGCATGGCTGAGCAGAGGCACATGAGAGAAGTTCAGGTTTGTTTAATTGACAGTTGATAGTAGCCCCTAAAACTAAATTTTCCCTTTGCAGTTCTTTATTGTTGTTAGCAAAATACATTTTTATTTCACAAAAAATTATTTTCACTCGGCAATTTTTGGAGATTTGCATTGATTTATTTATTTTGCTCATTTTTTTTTTTTTTGTTTGCAAAACTTTCTTTTCTTTTGCAAGTATGTATGGCCCTAGATGTGTGTGTCCGGTGTGTTTCAAATCACATACTTATGCACTATTCTCCATCATTTTGTAGTATAAGGAGTGCATTCAAACTGAAAACTTTAAAAAGAATAAGTGCACGTTAAATATCTGGATGATGCGCTTAGTCAACCGTTAAAAAGAAGTGGAATGTTGGACACTTTACGCACTCAACGACCACAGGTTTTCTCATATAACGGAAGGGGGTGGAGCTTTCGGGCGCTCATGTTGGATTACTTTATTTATTTTGGATTGTGAAAGCAAAATTCTCCTTTGAGAGGGGAGGTATTATTTGGTAGTTTGGTCATTTGTTTAACTTATTTGCCAACCGTCAAACATGATCTGGGAAACAGTTTGAATTTCCACTTAGAAAAAAAAAAAAAAAACTTTGGTGTTCCATTTGGGATGACACTACATACAGTACATATACTATGCTGCTCAGGAAGTGCATAATAAGTACATGGTGTATAGTGTACCATTTGGGCCTCACTATATGTAATTGAGCATAAGATAATTTATAGTTTTAATTAATATTGCATATGATTTATGAAAAAAAAAAGATTGGATTGGACCATGCTAGTCCTGTGTTATGAATCTGATTCAATCTAAAAAAGAATCACTGTTACAAACAACAGTTATTTGTTAATCATGCTTTACCTATCTTGATGAGCAGAATTTATTTAACTTTTTTTCAATTCAGACTCAAATTTGCAAAATTTATTTTTGTCCTGCTTTTTTTCAGCAGTCGATTGTGAACCCCACATATTGAAGCACAAGATTAAATCAATACTTTTACATAACTTTCAAGACAACACTGTGTTTCAAGAAAGTGAGTGTGTGAGTTATTCCAAAAGCCAAGGATTGTCTATCAACACTTTCCAAGATGAAAACACCAACCATGCCCAGCCACAAATCAAATGTGCCAGTCCTAATGGCCATTGCAATTTCAGCAGGCAATTTCCCCTCCAATTTCAGTCTTGAAAACACATCTGCCACACTCAAACAACCTGAACGCTCATTTCACCTGACAGACACAAAACCTTTTTTTTTAGCAGTCTTTGTACAAACATGTAACAGTGTATAAGAGCACAGTTCAGCTGGTGTCATAAGTTGACTCTCGAAGGGGAAGCCCTCTCTTAGAGGATCATCTCCAGACAATGAAGTGTATGCTTCAGAAAAACTGAGGTAAACGTAGAGCAAATTCAATTTGGCACAAATAAAAGGTGAAAAGCGGGATGAGCCTCCAAAATCCTAAGATGTGAGTCTGTTATGTAACACCCAGGATGTCCTCTTTTGTGTCTCTGACAATACAGACCTCCTAGTAGATGAAGGGGACGAGGTGTCACTGAGGTCCACCGTCTAACTCGGTTGAGAAACTCGCTGTGAACTCTGGCAGTGTGTATGTGACTTACATAACAGATGCTGTGCTGTCTCGCTGGGGCGTAAGGGTATACAAACCACACTCTGCGAATCTGTGTGTGTGTGTGTTTCAGAAGGGTGGAGGGGTACACTAGCTTCTCTGTTAAGAGTCTGAGGTCACTGCTGGCCCCCATCGCAAACAAGTCCTCATCATCTGGCCTGGAGCTGGAACGCACACATGAGGCCTCTTGAATGTTTAAGTGTGTATGCATGCTGTTTGTGTACGTCTCTTAAGGGTGTGTACGCATCACGAGAGAGCTTGTTTGTACGTGTGTATTTACATTTATCCCCGGAGACATGTCAGGCTAGGGTTAAGAGAAGTAAATAAACAGACAAATAAACAAACCGCATAGGGAAATCGTGGGTGTTTTTCTACGTATTTAATTCGTATTTTTCAATGTAATAAAGCAATAACGGATACTCTGTCTCACAGCTGAGGTCCTTCTGGCCCACTAAATGTATTTGCATGTGTGGCTACGATCGAGCTACAGTATAAATAATTTGGTGACATTTTATTTTGATGGTCCGTTTTTTTAATTTAGGTTACATTGCATATACATGGCAACTAATTTTCATTAGATTATAAGTAGACTGTAGGCTTGAGGTTAGGGTTAGTGTAAGTTGACGTGTACTTGCAAAGTTTCTTTTAGTCAGTTAAATGTCTGTTGAAGGAGCAGCATCAGCAGATATTAAGCAGACAGTTTACTAACACTCAAATGGACCATCAAAATAAAGTGTTGCCAATCATTTTATTTTACGTTACACATTGTGTGTAAATAAAAATAGATTTCAAACTATAAAGCCTATTTCAAAGTATTTAAAAAAACTGTAACAGTGTCTCCAATATCATTGAACAATCAACATATGCAAATTATTATTAGATTAGAAATAAAAACTAAGATGAGCTGTTTTAAATATGACAAGGTAATTAGGGGACCATAACATCATAATGTACAGTACAATAATAGCATATTTCATGTTATTTATGTATAATATTTTCACTGTTAAACAATAAAATATTAAGCACTGATTAATTCTAATAAATAAAACAGTAATATTACCCAATAACCAATATAATGTGCATTGCAAATTCATTTGTACCATTGAACATATGCTAATCAAAGTCTGTCTAGTATGGCTACACAATTAATCAAAAAAAGACACACACACACACACACTTAATCCAGCATCTTTACAAAGTCTTTGTTTTTTTATATACATTGTTCAGCAACGTGGACACCTCCATATTGTGTTAAAAGTGTCAAAATCTGTGGTTATAAGGTATAATTTACCCAAAAATGTCATTTCTGTCTTAATGTAATGATGTCTTCTTGGCTGCGAAATCACATGTGAGCTGATGCACATGCCTACGATTGATGTAATGAACAGAACCTGCATAGGCTTTGTATAACAGGTAATAAAGTTGTAAATAACGTGATCATTTAGGAGCTGATATTATGATTTGCATGTATGTTTGAACCACACTCTGCAGTGAAAGTGAAACCGAAAGCACGCCCATCATAACTTTACAATGTGATAAGATGATTTAAATGATTACGAAAAGCATTTGATTTGTTGTGTTATATATTTATATATATATATCTCATTTTACCAGTAAAAAAAAATTGTGTAATTATGTTGTCAATAATAATAATAATTCAACTTTACAATTATAAATAGTTGTATTCTGATCACTTTACTGTGCATTGATGACCAGGACATATTTTAGTCCGTCATCGCAAGTATATACAAAATTTAGCATTTTAACCAACAGTATACCTACACAAGCCTAATATTAAAAAAAAAAAAAACCTTATGTTTGAGAATTAACAATAATAATAGCCTACTCATATTAAACTTTATTTGACATCTACAGAATCGTGAGAAAATCTTGGTCTTAACTTTAAGCAAAAAAACAAAAATTTTGCCAGAATTGTGCAGCCCTACTGTCTAGCATCTTTCAGTAATCCGTTGTAAGTGGTGTGTAATATTTTCCAACCAACTGCTTAAGCCATCTACCAAAAACAATTCCTAAATATAGTTTATTATAGAACGGAACATCCTAATAATACATAATCTTTAATACTTTTGTGAAATCTGTCCCAAAAAACAACTGCTAAAATGGCCACGTCATTGCAGCACCTGACTAAGCCACATTTCATGATTAATATAGAAAGCACACCCAAACACGACATCATCTCTGACGCTTTATTAAACCCATCTGAGAGCTGCTAAAACTGCCACGTCACAGCTGCACCTGATCAGCACGTGTATAATCTAAAAGTAGTTTTGAGGTAAATTTAGAACAGAACACACAAATAATACCAAAAGTGGATTGTAACACTTCTCAAGCAAAACAACGGTGATCCCATCTGAACCCAGATTAGCCGCTCATGTACTTATTGTTGTGGGGTTCTACTGTAGTGAAATGTGACTACGTCAAATCTGTTTGAGAATCTCAGATGTAGACGTCACGCATTCCAAATGTGTTGATACGGATTTCAAAAGGAGGGGTGAATTCCAAGATACCATTGTTACTGTGTAAAATATGTGCTAAATGAATTCCAGGCACGATCGCTTATTTGCTGTAAAAGCCTGATTCAATATCCACAGCCCTGTTTTGGAACTCTGGTGTATTTACAGTATACCTGACCCAGATAATACAAGCATATGACTTCTAGAATGGAAAAGTTATCATTGCTAAATATATTACACTGACTACAAACAGACTGTAAAGGTGCTGGAGTAACGACCACATTTGTGGAGCTGCAAATGTGCCAAAACAATGTGAATTTGAATTTTGTTCATTTGGAATAGTTGGCGGTTCATTCTGCTGTAGCCACCCCTGATGAATAAGGGACTAAGCTGAAGGAAAATTAAGAAATAAATTAATTATTAACAATTGTGATTGATTAAAACTGATTATTATATGCCATTAAAATTGTCTTAAATTATTAATTTAGTCATTCATTCATTTCCCCTTGGCTTAGTTCTTTGGCCTAGGGGTTGCCACAGCGGAATGAACCACCAACTTATCCAGCATGTGTTTTGCACAGCAGATGCCTTTCCAGCTTTAACCTACGTAGTACTGGGAAACACCCATACACCCTCTCTTATACACTATGGCCAAGTTAGTTTATTCAGTTCACCTATACCGCATGTCTTTGGACTGTGGGGGAAACTGGAGCACCCAGAGGAAACCCACGTAAACACGGGGAGAACATACAAAAACTCCACACAGAAATGCCAACTGACCCAGCTGGGACTCGACCCGGCGACCTTCTTGCTGTGAGGCGACATCGCTACCCACTGCGCCACCTTACCGCACATCCCAAATGTGCATTATTCCTAATATTTTGTATGTTCTCAGCAATACATGAAATGTGATTGGATGATACTTTTGTTATCATTCGCTACCACTGACTTTGCTATTTTTACATAATAGAAAACTATTACTATAGACTGATTTCACACGGCCGCCATTTTAAAAACAAAAGCGAGGCTGCGATGAGAAGAAACCCAAAACTATCACCTGGAGTCACACTGAAATGGCGTCTGTGATTTGCCTATTGTTTTGTAACTGGCTGTATATCTTTTCAGCGAAAAGAAAGTGACACAAATTTATAATTTCAGTGCTTTCCCAGTGACCCGAAGGTCTGTTGTGAATGGATAGTGAAAATAAAAGGAATATCAGAAGTTAAAGGAAATGGCACTAGTAAGCTAACATTTTGATCACGCTTTATTTTGATGGTCCGTTTGTTAAATTTAAGTTATATTGCATCTACATTAGATTATAAGTAGACTGTTAAGTTGAGGTTAGGGTTAGGTGTGGTGTAAGTTGACATGTTCCTGCAAAGTTTCTTATAGTCAGTTAAATGTCTGTTAAAGGAGCAGTAGGTATCAACACATATTAAGCAGAAAGTCTACTAATACTCAAATGGACCATAAAAATAATGTGTTACCAACATTTATTTTAGCCAAATATACATTTTACATGCCATTTATCAAACTAAACTTAATTGAACTGATCGTCATGATACTGAATTTCGGTACTGAAAAACGTACATTTTCCGCTATCATTTAAGTGCTGTTGAACGTGTTCTTAAACACAGCTTTGTTCATAGTGTTCACCAGTGCTCAACAGACATGACTGTGATTGGCCGTGAAGGTCATCAGTTCACAGCACTTCACTTCAATGTTTACCGAGTGCAAATACAGACAAGCGATCTGCTGATGAATCGACTGACCTTCAGCTGCTATAAAATGCTCCGGTGCTGTTTTTGCACTGGAATGCTTATTAAGAAACCAATATAATTGTGAATTATATATTATATTGTGTATTACTATTTACTGTAGCTTTTGCCATGAATATAGCCAACGCTGCTGATATGGCATTAAAACCTAATTAAATAAATAAATAAATCAAATTTCCCGGCTAGTCATCATAATTAGTTAAACTGTGTTGTTTGAAAATTACAATAAAAAAAAAAAACATTTCACATTTTTTTGTCACAACAGTAAAAAAAAAATCCATGTTAACATTTCTATGATTTATTATATTAAGGTATTGTTTATTTTAAATTTGCATAAAAATAAGTTGGCCATCATCCATTAGCTGTGGGTTAATTTATTTTTTGTAATCGCATGGTAAAGAAATAAACTTCAAAGTGCAGTGTTGTGTTATAATCATAAAATAACGAAAGGAAATCTTCGATACACACTGCATAGCATTTACGTACTGTAAATGCTGTTGAATTAATTTGGTTGTTTAATGTGGTTGTCACTCCTGTAAATTAGCAAACTGTGAATGTAAAACAGGATTAAACATCATAAAATGACTTGATAGAATTTAGCTGCAATGTCTACATGCTTTTTTGCCTCTACAAGACATGATTTTCAAGTATCGCGCTTGTCAAAATACATTCAGACAACCATAAATCCACCCGTTTCAAGCGTTAACAAAAAATAACATTGAAACTGAACTTTGTCCACCCTGCATATTATACAATCGGTCCAATTCTATGACACATTAGGAATCTATCAACAGTTCCTTTTCCATTTTCCATTGCTAAAAACACCTAACCGGTCTTTAATTACTTTTGGATCAACAAGCGCTGAGCGAATGACTGCCAAATCATGAGGTCACAGTATTTGAGACACGCACACATGCAACCATATACACACACATTATGCAGTGTTGCATGGCATGCTGATGACTGGGGAAATAGGGAAAAGGAGCAAAGCAGTTTTTTTTATATCACTATTAAACGAGCCATGAAGGGGCCACCCTAACTTGTCTCGGAAAGAGGCCCCCCAGTCAGGAATGTAGTGGCCGTGCCGCCCAGGGCATCTGCACGCTGGAGGAATTTCCAGCGTTCTTATAAAACTGATAATGGGATGTGTACACAGCAGGAGTGGAAAATCAGAGGTGCGTTACGAGGTTTTCCACATTCCACCCTCTCCATGGGCCAGACATGCATGGGCTGCATATGCTGCAGTCTGAGTGTGTGAGGATCTCAGTGTGTTTATGTCTACCTGCTGATGGGATATCCCTACAGGCTGGCCACTGGTGGGATTTTTTTTGCATGCCTTAAGAGTTTTTGGGTATACGCTGAAGAACTTGTTGTGGATGTGGAACACTGTAAACTATTTTTTTATTTGTGAAAATGCAGACTAATATATTTTATATGTGCTACTATTGAAAGGTTTATGATTGATTTTTATTATTATTTATTTTGAATTTAGCTAGAAAACAAGTTTTTTTTTTTTTATCAGATTAAGAAAACCACATTTTACATTACTTTGTCTATAATAGTGACCGTTTACAGTTTTCGACTAAACACACTTTGGTCAGTCATTAAAATGATAGCAGTATTTTTGGGGCTTTATAAATATTATATAAATATTAAAATTGATGCAGATGTTAAATTTGTGTAAACTACAATTGTGTGTAAATCCAAGCATGTTGACCACCAAAGTTCATAGCGTTTATTTGTACAACGTGACATTGCGACTATAGACCCTTTTCACATGACACATTTAACGGTCAACAAAATCTTAATTCATTGAAATTCATTTTTGTACTGTATGTACATTCATATGCATTGATGTATGTATTATATTATATTTGCATCAAATTACAAAAAAAACGAATTACCGCTTGTGTGAGGTGTTTCTAATGCAACATCTATGGGGGCAGGACAATAAATTTGAAGTTGTTTTCTCATCTATCTGCCATTATCAGTCTCACATATTGTTTCCTTTCTCTAAAAGTCTTGATAACACCATCGTGAAGTTTATCTTTTATTATTTCAGCAAACATTATTGTAAAACTAAGTTTATCCAACTATGAGGACTTCAATGTTGAGAAACCCGGAAATGTGAAAAGGGTCCATTGGCCTTGAATGCTTAATAGAGTGTTTTTACTGTATAGTTTTACCACAGATCTGTGTAATCAGGGATGATTTTAACATCAACACTGTTTAATGAAGAAGAAGCGTTTCAAAAAAACAATATGCAATTTATTCCTGTTTGTTAAAGTTTGAATTACAGCAAGTATTACATTCTGTCTGACACATAATCATTCAGAAATCTATCTAAAATGCTGATTTGAGTTATTTAAAACATTCATACATCTGGAAATTCCATGAATTCTTCTGTAAACTGTAATACTGTTTTCAGGATTATTTCATAAATAAGACGTTTCAAAGAAATAGAAATCTTTTGTAACATAAATAGCTTTTGTGTCCCTTTGATGCATTGATTTAATACATCCTTGCAAAATGAAAGGTAATTTCTATTAAAAAAGAATATTACTAAAAATGCAAAACCCTTTATACACATTACTAATCTTTCCTATATAATAATTATGCACAATTACTAGCAATAACCATAAACCAAATCATCATATTTAAGAGAAGAGAAGAGTTCACCCAAAAATGACAATTTATTAACCCCCAAACGGCTTGAATAATTAAAATATCATTTACTGTAATCATGGCAAAGATAAAATTAATTTATTGGAAATTAGTTAAAATATTATGTTTAGAAATGTGTTGGAAAAAAAGGGGGTTAATAATTCTGACTTGGGTTTGTGATTAAAGACAGTAAATAATGACAGAATTTTTAGTTTTGGATGAGCTACCCCTTTTAACCCGCAATGAGTACAAAGTTGTTCATCAATATTACTAGGTACTCAAATGCACAATTTGCTTGTAACCAAAACCAAAATACTTACAGTACTAACCTCAAGTTTTTGTTGTAGACAGAGGTGTTAATAGTAACTAAGGTTCATTCTTTAAGCCACATGCATCCTGACTGATGCAACCAATGGCTGGCTATATTAATACAGTCCAATAGTAAAGCCAAAAGCGGATACCCCTTTTCTCCAAGGACACCCGTATTTACTTTCAACCTGGGCAGCTTCAGTCGTCTCTACTGGTGATAAATGCAGACAGAAAGCAAATAAAGATCTAGTTTCTCCCACTGAGAATGACTTCCTGCTCGGCTTTTGTGTGGTGTGACTGTATGCAGATGGACGAGTGGCAGTCTTTTCTCCTCGCTATCGCAGAGCGACCTGCCTTAACTGGCACTGAGAGACAAACACCATGAGTGCACTGGGCATTTGGGCATATGGGGGCCTTCCCTTATACAGACTTTTGCAGCAATTTTAGAAAATGTCTTCTTGCTAATACCGTTATTTCATGTAATTTAATATAATGTGGTGGCTTAGGTCAGAAGCTGATGTCTAGATATAGATTACGGTAATATGTGAACGTTATTTTGCTCAAGTACTTGGCAGACAATGGGTTCTGTACTGTACAATGGGTGATTTCAGGTTAAGCTTAAAATTTTATAACGTAATAAAATATAATATAACATAATTTATATAATAAAATATAATAAATATTGTATTGTTTTTAGAAAATAAATTTTGTTTATTTGTTTTTTTTTATATATATATTTTAAAATATTTTTATTATATTTATAAACAAAAATTTTTTAACACACACATTACATTGAAAAGAAATAGCGAGAAAAGAAATCATGAAAATATTTATCCCAAAGTAATTATTTTGTTTCTACTAATAATCATAAAAATTAGCATAAAAACATTAGCATTAGCATAAAAATTGCATAAAATCTACATGAAAATATTAACCAACAGAAGATACAACCAAATCAATACATTCTAAAAATAAATGCATAAATAAATTACGTTTAAAATAAATTAAATTATTCATTTCAATATGCAATTATTAATTATTATTATCAAATTTAAAGTTTTATTTTATTATCAAAATAAAAACTGCACTTAAAATTAATAGTAAACATCATTTAAGTGGGGCACACGAGACATGAACATTTATATAAGTGTCAATATTGCAGCAGAAACCAAACTGTTAAACATATACTTGTGGAATGCCCTATTTTTAATGTTATCAGAAAAAAAAAATTTCTGGGAAGACTTTAAATGAAATATTTTTGAATGTGAATTCTTCTAAAATTGTACATTTCCTTATCAAAAGTAAACTTTAAAAAATGTTTTTGATTTTTATTTTATATATTATCATTATTATTATTATTTATGTATTTTATCTTGTGTATTGTTTATTGCTGTTGATGACTTTTAATTGTTAGAATATTTTTATAATTATAGAAAAGTGGTATTTATAAAATGTGGTAAACTTGATCAGTTTGTTTGCCATGACATGGCCAGAGAAACTAATATGGTAATAAAATCAAAATTCTCTCTCTCATCATTTAAGTGTACAGTAAAGTCATAAGGCATTACCAGAATCAGCCACTACTACTGAATACTGATGCAAAAAAACAAATATCTCTATATTCAGATTTGAAACATTGATGCTCACCAAGGGCAGGGGTCGAAGGTCAACGATGTCCAACCATGAACAACAGTCATGCTACAATGTCAACAGATAAGTGTCGAGCCCAGAGCACTACTGTATGTGGTCAGATCTGTGTCGCACTGTAATGAGGGCTGCAATGCTGGCGGCAGTTTTTCTATTTCCTCCTCTCTGTCCTCCCACTTACTTACACACTCCTGTCTCTCCATCTCCACACTCATAACATGTACCCCACGGCAGCATTAACAAACTCCTGTGGTTTTTAAATAGAGCAGCACAATCTCAGTCACAGCAACCCACGGCTGCTGCCTCTCCATCTGCCTGCCGAATAGTTTTTTTTTTTCCCTGTTTCCTTCCATTTCTTTTCTGTCTGTTCTTCCCTCTGACTCAACTCATGGCTCCTTCCATTCACAGGCTAAAAATATAAGTGAGGCCCTCACCTTGCCTCGATGTCAGCACGTCAGTAGGCTGAATAAACGTCAGCTGCTCTCTTCTCTTTAGCGGTTGAAGATTTCAGGTGCATGGCTTCCATTAGAATAACCTCTCCTTTTCTATTAATGTGAATCTATCTGTTTTTGAATCTGAAGTAAGATTCCCATAGAAAATGTCACACACTCAATGTCTCCCTAAGGCTTGAGGATCCTAAAACTCGGATAAAGAAAGATTACCATCAGATTCCTCTAATATCCTCAGAAGCAGATTCCTCAGATGCAGATTTTCAGAAGATTCCTTAGAAGCATTACCATCAGATTACTCTAATATCAATATTGTATTATTCTTAATGTTTACAATATGTTGCATTACTAAAAACATAGGTCACCAAACTTGTTCCTGGAGGGCCGGTGTCCTACAGATTTTAGCTCCAACTCTAATCAAACACACCTGAACAAGCTGATCAAGGTCTTACTATGTATACTTGAAATATCCAGAAAAGTGTGTTGAGGCAAGTTGGAGCTAAACCCTGCAGGGACACCGGCCCTCTAGGACCGAGATTGGTGACCCCTGACTAAAAAGCTATGATGAAGGCACATTATTTAGCTGTGGTAAAGTAATATCTGAATAGTATCACATCATTTACACCCTGTCAAGATGTTTACGCCTAAATAGATAAGAAATAGAGAGGAATGGTTGTTGAAATTTTGAAAATTGTGTTTAGCCATCACATTAATAAATTATACAAACATTACATAAATACATATTTACAATATTTAAAATAAATGTATTATTCAGTTTAATGTTCAATCATAAAACCCGTTTACCTTATTACCTTATTTACCTAGTTCATATTCTGAGCATAAATAGATGTCAGCACCTACATTCAAACTCTACTACCCCAACTACAAAATTGCAAGAATTTTCATTCTGAATTTGACTAACCCATCTGACCTAAATAAAATATAAGATATTTCAGTTTTAGCTATTTTAATTTGTTAAAGTGCTAATATTATACAAATTTACTGTTAACACTTTTATTCTCACTATAAACCAGTGGCTTAAACCTGTCTATTATTAGGTTATAGACAGTTTATTAATAAAGTACATATTCTGCATGATCTTATTCTACATCCCTACACTGTAATACATTCTTAGAATTTCACAACATGTTACTGTAATTCTCCACAGTTAATTACATTAGTGTCACTTTACAGGATTTGACTGTTTAATTTTTACATATTCAGATTTTTATTGTGAAATTAAGGCAGGCATCATGATTACAGCAAATTACTGTAAAATCTTTTGCACGTTAGTTATAGGTATTCAAACACTGTTTTTATTTTATTCAATTTTGAAATTAATACATATTTACTTTTATGCTAGTATACAGGCACTTTTTATATTTAGAAATATTTACAGAATTATTGTTATCATGAAGTACCTTACAGTAATATACTGTGAATTTAATGCAATTGTTAGCCAGTAATCTACTGTAACTTTAAAATCAAATATTTTACAGTGTAACCCTACCCTAAAAACTATTGATGAGCAGCAAATTGGGAGTTTATTGAGGTAAAAGTTACTGTTAATAGTTTAATAATAGCAATTATGGTACCTTAAAATAAAGTCTGACCTATTTATTTGATCAAATTTGTAAGTAGACCTTTAAAAGTAAAATCACAAGAAAAGTAGTACATTAAAGCTACATCTCAAATTAAAATAGATAATATAAAATAAAAAGTAATTCAAAATATAAATGGTATGAATTGCACTAAAACAACACTGGCTAGAACACCAGCAACTGAAATGCAACACACTCAATGTGCATGAGACCAGCCTTATTTTCCACGAACCTTTTAAGAAGGGTTTAGTTGAAACGATTGCCTATAAAATCTCGTGTCCAGCATAGAGTGACTCATTCGCTGGATGATACGTTTTATAGGGTACAATCCACCAGCCTGCTGTGTAAATCCAGATTTTTTCTACATTAATAATGGAGGCCACAGACTCTCAGAGAGCAGAGCGAGTCTGGGTGAGAAAAAGAAAAGAGGAATCAAATTTGATCTGTCTGACAGTGCTGTGTGAAAAGAAAAAGAGGAGATTAAAAAATACCTTACTTAGAAACAACTTTTACCTTTGAACCATGCCAGTTCAAGCAAGGTCTCCTGATAAATTTATGCCTGTGTAATAAAAACCAGTAAATATACGCTGTTAAAAGTCAAATCTGTACCTGGGAAAGATCTGCACCGTGAATTGCTTTTATGTGAATCTGGATCGTGGCAAACTGATTTTCCGGCATGAAATGGCCCTGGAATGTGGTTTATTCAGGCCAGGAGAGACAGGTGGTCTCACCTGTGATTTCCTGGAATAAACCCACCTTTTTTTCCTGGCTGTTCTTAAACATCTCCGATTTGCAGAATTTCCAAAAGCCGCCTCACCTGAGCAAGAGTCTCTGCGTGTCTTTCATCTGAGAGTCTCGCAGTGTTGTCTGTTCATCCTTTCGGGCTGAGAATGTCATGAGACTCGCTGTCTCTTTCTCTCCATATGATGTCTTATCTGACCCCAGGCCTGGGCTAATGTCAGTGGGCCATCTGTGATAGGAACCCTGGGGCCCGAGTGGCAGAGGGCCACATGCCTGCCTGCCCACTTCCTGATTCAGCCCACACACTGGGCCTGGCCACTGCTATGACTGCGCACACACATACAGTATGATGCACACAAACACATACAGACACAGAAACGCTGCCGGCGGTACACACTCCAGCACTGAAATCTACATTAACATGCTATAAGTCCAGGGGTCAGCATGACTGAACTCACTGCCCACTCTCTGCTGCTGTACTTGGGGTTCTTCATATTTTGAATTTCAGAGCATACCTAGAAATGAATATCGGCTGTAATTTCAGGGACTAAAATTAGCAAATGAGAAGTGTAGTGAGTAAAACACTTTTTGTCATGTACATGAATGTGTTAGTAGCAAGTTGGCCATTAACTTTATTTTTTATTATTCCTAACAATGCCTGTGAATGTACTGTATGGTTTAGCGTGATTTTCAATTCACAAAGACTGTATTATAAACATGTAATCTGGTGGGCAGCAGTGGGGTCTTTTCACATGAGCAGAGCATGCTAACAGTGTCACTTATAATGACAATTCCATTAAATACTTTCACAAGTTTGTAGATGAAGTGCATGATTCATGTTTCTGTTATGTTTATCAACATAAAGGAATAATTAAAACACAGGATATTTCCCTGTAGCTTTCAAAAGAAGTTAAAAGCTTGAAGGGTGAATAAATAATAAAAGTTTACAGCTAATGTTTATTAAATACTTTACAATTCAGTGGTACCATCAATTCATTATTGATCCATTTAATTTTAATTGTTTGATTTATTATTACTTATGCTGCTACTTGCTGCTGCTGCTGCTGCTACTACTACAGTAGTAGTAATAATAATAACAACAAATTAATAAAAATCAAGCTTACAACAACTTTAATACTTTTAATATTAATAGTAATAATAAAGTTAACTATTGTTAGATGGTTCATTCCGCTGTGGCGACCCCTGATGATTAAAGGGACTAAGCTGAAGAAAATGAATAAATAATTATTATTATATAAATTAATATATAAAATGTATTAGTTATTAAAGTGATATTTCTTTGTTTATCAGTGTAATTGTAATAATTAGACATATTATTTACTGCTCCTACTAGTTATAATAATGAATAAAATATAAATATTTTAACAGTATAATATTAATAATAATAATCGTTATCATCATCATCATTATTATTATTAATAAAATAATAAAGTTACAATTACTTGTGCTTCCTCAATTAGTTCTGCCTGTTTTTAGGCAAGGCAAGGCAAGGCAAGGCAAGGCAAGGCAAGTTTATTTATATAGCACATTTCATACACAGTGGCAATTCAAAGTGCTTTACATAAACAGGAATAAAAAAGACAAGTTTAGGAAAATAAAATGCAGACAATAAAAAATAATAAAAACAGATAAAAACAAATTAAAATGAGTTAAAATAGGTTATAAAAGAATGAAAAAGAAAACGAAAAACATAATAGTGCGATCTGTCGGACGCAGCACAGTGCTCATTCAGTAAAGGCACAGCTAAACAGATGTGTTTTCAGTCTTGATTTGAATGTGCCTAATGTTGGAGCACATCTGATCATTTCTGGAAGCTGATTCCAGCAGCAAGGGGCGTAGTGGCTGAAGGCAGATTCACCCTGCTTAGACTGAACTCTTGGAACTTCTAGTTTATATGATCCTAAAGATCTGAGTGATCTGTTAGGTTTGTATTCAGTGAGCATATCTGTAATGTATTGAGGTCCTTGGCCATTTAGTGATTTATAGACCAGTAATAATACTTTAAAATCTATTCTGAATGTAACTGGCAGCCAGTGTAGAGACCTGAGGACAGGTGTGATGTGCTCTGATTTTCTGCTTCTGGTCAGAATTCTGGCTGCAGCATTCTGGATGAGCTGCAACTGTCTGACTGTCTTTTTGGGAAGACCAGTGAGGAGTCCATTACAGTAATCCACCCTGCTGCTGATAAAAGCATGAACAAGTTTCTCTAAGTCTTCACTAGAAACAAAGCATCTGATTCTTGCTATGTTTTTGAGATGATAGTATGCTGATTTACTGACTGCTTTGACATGACTGTTGAAACTCAGATCTGACTCCAGCGTCACACCAAGATTCTTGACCTTATTTTTTGTCGTTTGACCTTTAGAGCCAAGGTACGCATTCACCTTGAGAACCTCATCTCTGTTCCCAAACGCAATGACTTCAGTTTTCTCTTTGTTTAACTGAAGAAAGTTTTGGCACATCCAATTTTTAATTTCATCAATACATTGGCAGAGGGTGTCAATGGGGCTGTAGTCATTAGGCACTAAGGCTAGGTAGATCTGAGTGTCATCAGCATAGCTGTGGTAGGAGATTTGATTCTTTCTCATTATTTGGCTCAGAGGGAGCATGTAAAGGTTGAACAGGAGAGGTGCCAGAATCGAGCCTTGTGGGACTCCACATGTCATGGGTGTCCACCTCGACCTATGATCACCTATACTGACATAGTAACCTCTCCCTTCAAGGTAAGATCTGAACCATTTGAGGACTGTCCCAGACAGCCCAACCCAGTTTTCCAGCCTATCCAGAAGTATGCTGTGATCGACAGTGTCAAATGCAGCACTGAGATCCAACAATACCAGCACTGTTATTTTACCTGAATCTGTGTTTAGACGTATATCATTGATTATCTTTATAAGAGCGCTCTCTGTACTGTGATGTGCTCTGAAACCAGATTGAAAATTGTCTAAACACCCCCTGAAGTTTAAGAACTTGTTAACCTGGTTAAAAACAACTTTTTCAATGATTTTGCCAATGAAAGGGAGATTTGAGATTGGCCTGTAATTGTTCAATAGGGTGTTATCCAGATTGCTCTTCTTCAAGAGGGGTTTAACAACTGCAGTTTTAAGTGAGTTTGGAAAAATCCCTGATAGAAGTGAAGCATTTACCACTTTTAGGAGATCCATTTCTAAACAGGTAAACACCGTTTTGAAGAATGATGTGGGGAGCGTGTCAAGACTGCAGGTTGATGTTTTTATAATTTTTATAAATAAAAATTTTTTATAATTTTTATTTCATTTGTTTGTTTTATTTTAAATTAAATTATGTACATAGATTTTTATAGCTCGTATAAACTAATTGCATCTTTACTCCATGTATAAAATCACTTAAGGCAGGATGCCACGTTATTATTGTACAAACCAAATCAGAAACTTAATTTCTGCATGCCATTCGAATATTTATTAAATACTTTACAATTCAGTGATATCATCAATTCATCATTGATTCATTTTTTTCCAACTGCTTATACACAAAATTATTTAATGTCCCACAATTTCTGAAACCTCTCACTCAAAATGAGAAGCTTTTTCTCAGCCTTGATTTCAATTGCATAAAACACTTTAAAAAAAACACACACACACACACACTACTCTCTACATAAAACACAAAATTCTTACAGGAAGACACTTGCTTTTCTTTTCCAAACACAATCAATCAAAATGCTAGGGTCACACACACGCACGCCTCAAATGCGCAAACACTAATTTCATAACTGATTACTAACCAATCATTGTAGTACAGGCCTATAAATAGGTCAAAGGTGACATGACACTGGGCTGTTCTGCTCCAAAAAAAGTTTTGTAGCTACCACATATTAACCTTTTCTAAATTCTAAATTCCTTTAGAGGAATTCTTCTCAACCTGGCACCAGACAGTATAATGTACCTAAGTTTGTAAAGCTTCTCTAGGCAATGGACGCTTTTCTCCAAGACCCCCCACATGCATTTGTGTTCTTTACTGTGTTCTGGAGAATTTGCAGTGTTACGTACATTTTGAAGGAAATGTGAGACATTTTGTGTGTGCAGTTTTAAGAATTGTGTTTAGAATTGTGAAAAACGGCGACAGTAGCTAGTAAAAGTACTTGCATTTGTAGTCCCTGTTTACAATCACTTAAGGCAGGGCACCACATTATTATTCATTCATTCATTTTCTTTTCGCTTAGTCCCTTTATTAATCTGGAGTCCCCACAGCGGAATGAACCGCCAACTTATCCAGCATATGTTTTACACAGCATATGCCCGTCCAGCTGCAACCCATCACTGGGAAGCACGTTATTATTGTACAAATGAAATCAGGAACTTAATCTCTGCATGCCATTCGTCTTTTCCACCTTCTCTCTCTCTCTTTCTCACTGAAGTGTGAGTCACTGAGTGCTTGCCCATTTGGCTCAGGCTAGATATCCAGGTCTCACTGTTTGCCACAGATATCTGGCATTAGCCTGGACCGAACAGAAGGTATAGAGAGCTTAGCCCAGCCAGAGACCAGGCCACAGACACAGAGAGGACGCAGGCAGGGTCTGTCCAACCTCCATCCACACACCTCCACACTCCTCTGGCACTCAGATCAGTGACATTTGCGTCACAAGGCACAGCTAGAGTAGGTTTGAATGAAAGCCTAAGCATTCATTATGAAAACCTGGCCATGCTGTTTCCATCAGACCCTGCTGTATTTGCCCTGTAGTTGCTCATCTATGGTTTCTAATGACGAAAGCAGTGCATTTCAGCAACCATTTTTTTCTGGCTTTTATTACTGACGGTTTCGTATAAAAAGGTGAGATACTGTTTATTTTATTTTATTCTATTCATTTTCCTTCTTCTTTGTCCCTGATTTATTATGGGTCGCCACAGTGGAATGAACCACCTTTTATTTTACTATTTATTTTTATTTTTTTATTTTCCTTCTGCTTTATCCCTGATTTATCATGGGTCTCCACAGTGGAATGAACCACCTTTGTTTTATTTTTTTTATTTTTGTATATATTCATTTGTTTAATAATTTTCATCTTGGTTTTTGTTTTTATTTTATTTTTATTTGATTTATTTTCCTTGTACCTTTCCCCTGATGTATCATGGGTTACCACAGTGGAATGAACCACCTTTATTTTATTTGATACATTTTCCTTCTGCTTTGTCCCTGATTTTCCATTAGTCATCACAGCGGAATTAACCGCCTTTATTTTATTTTATTAATTTATTTACCTTCTGCTTTGTCCCTACTTTATCATGGGTCGCCACAGCCGAATGATCTGCCTTTATTTTATTTATTTCTTTGTATAATTAATTTAATTTAAGTTATATTATTTTATTTTATTACTTTATTCTATTTATTCATTTCCTGTTTGCATTGTTCTCTGATTTATCATGGGTAGCCACACCAAAAAGAAATGCCTACATTTAATTTAAATTTCTTTAATTTATTAAATTTTTTGCTATTTAGCAATTTGTTTGATTATTTTTGTTTTAAGACATTAATGTTTTACATTTAATTAATTCTATAGTTTTATTAAGAACAGTTGAACATTTCAGCAATATTTTTTGATAATATAATATTATATTATATTATATTATTATTATATTATATTTTATTATATTATATTATATTATATTATATTATATTATATTATACTATTTTATATTACATTATATTATATGCAAAACAGTTCAACTTGCCGATATTTTTTTATGTTTTGCCATTATAAATAATTGCCATTATAAATAATATAAATATTTGCCAATATATAAATAACTATACGTTATAACTAATATAAATATTTTTATCAATACCCATTTCTGCAAAGAAATAAAATAATATATCCTGTTGTACAATATACAGTAATACAAAAATGTGTTCACACTAATGGTACTGATGGACATTGGAAAGTAAAACACAAATGCACTAAAACAGAGATAATTTTAAAATACATAATAAAATAAAAACTGAATAGGAAACAGCCACAAAATATGCAGACTATCTACACGTCAGCATAATTAATTCAAAGAATAGCCACATTTACTCACACAAAGGTCAGAGGAGTTAATAGGGGCAAAATGCCAGTCTTGTCACCATGGACACACGGCTTCTCTCCTGTGCATCTCTCTAATGCAGTCTTGACTTTTCACCCACACCGATGCTCACTACACATTTATTCAAGAGTACAGATGCCGAACCCGTTGTCAAGACACAACAAAACGCAAACCTATTTCATCTGTATATGTCTGCACCTGACAAAAAGTTGCCTTAGTATAAGCACAGGGATTTTTGGGATAAAAGAAAAGTGTGTTGATGTACTGATTGAAGAGTAAGGACATAGATCATGATTCACTGATTTTGTAGATAATTCTGATTGCTGATGAGTTTTTAAAAATCTGTTTGCTTACACTGTATACTTATTTAAACTATAAAGTAACATAATGGTTTGAGTTTGTTTGAGAAACTATTAGTTAGCTTAATGTCTATGAAGAAGTGGGTTCCCCTTATATACACTTTAATAAAACCAACCTCCCCAATTCAGTCTATGATTTTCATTTAATACTTCTAGCTTCAGGAATGTGAGTCTTACAAATCCAGACATAGGTAAAATCAGCAAAAATGTAAATATACTGAATAAAGCCCATGTATATTACATTAATATTGTATTATAATAATAATATTGTAATAATAATATTGCATTATTAATATTGCATGAATATAAACAGTGAAGGCGTTTACTGTTACATTTGTTCTTCTGGATAAACTCATTTCTTTTAGTTTGTCTGGAATAAAAGCAGTTTTTAATTAAGCTAATCGATCAGCTTGTATTTTGTTTATTATTTTTCGTATTTCAATATTTGAATTTGTATTGGTTTATGTTTATTTGATAAATTTACTTGTTTCCGGTTGGATTGAGTCAGAGGTCACGTGATCCTCCCTGGTTAATTTAACCTGCGAGAGTTTGTATGGACAGCATGGTGAGATCTCAATGCAGACACAGGTTAAATGCTCCTGATTATTCTGCTGCTGGTCATCAGGCCAAAACGGTAAAGGAAATATTGTTTGTATTTTCTTTTGGTTATTTTGATGTCCTTTTGATTATTTTGTGTTTGTGTGAAACATTGGTTTGTTTGTTTGTTTGTCTTTTTAGTTTTCACGGTGTTCAATAAGTGAAACGCATGGACATCAGTGTTTGGGAAGAGTAGACTTGAATAAGGTAGTTACATGGCCCCTTAAATTTTTTTAAATTTTTTTTAGATTGGCTACAGAACAAACCAAAAACTTGCCTAATTACACTAACTTGCATATTTGACCTAAATTAACTTTCATTAAACCCTTAAATAGCACTTTTAGCTGAATACTATATTTTGCACAAACCTAGCAAAATAACTTGCGTGTAGTCAACTCAAAATTGACAAAGTTAAATTAACTCATTTGAAAAGAGTTAATTAAATGCCTCATTACTTCAACTTAAATGGAGTAAGTTCACATTACTCAAAAAGATATTTTTTTTTTAACTCAAATGGTTTGTTGCAATCGGTTTCCTCAAATGGTTTGAGTTGCCTTAACTTACTGAGTTTTACAGTGCTCAATTGGTTTGAGTTCTCTTCATTTATTGGGTTTTACTGTGCTCAAATTGCTTCGTTTACTCAAATGGATTAAGTTCACAGTACTCATTAGGATTAGTTTTTGAACTTAAATAGTTTATTACAATCAGTTTCCTCAATGGGTTTGAGTTACCTTAACTTTGTGGGTTTTACAGTGTAGATAATGTCATAATACCAAAAAACAAAGTAATAGTTATTTAATTTAGTTATTAAAACCATTATGTTTAGAAATGTGTTTAGAAACAACTTTTCCTTAAAACTTGTGAAATGTTCGAAAACAAAAAGCCATCACAGCAAAAGCGTTTATGTTACTTTAACTAATAATAATTATAATATATTAATATATAATATATAAATTTATATTTATCATATAATAGCTTATAATAGCTTAATTTCGACTTAATTGTTTTAAGTTATGCAAAGTTTAACATCATAATTTTAGTCAGTTTGACTAATGTAAGTTGAGATGACTAAAAAAATATCATTTACGACAGCAATAATTTTTTACTGTGTTTGTATAATACAAGAAAATAGGTTTACTCTAGCTTTAGATGATTTATTTTAAATATTTAATTAAAATGGAATTAACTTTCCTAAATGCATGAAGCTCTAAGCAATCACCTAGACATGAGCTATCATGAAAACTGCCCAAACACAAAAGTCTTCTCTTCTTTGAAGTCTTATACTTCATATATATTTGTTCAATTTTAAATTTAATGCAGGATGTTGTGCAGTTTTCCATGCGTGTTCAGACATTCTCATGTAGCACCTGTGCAGTATGTCTGTCTGTACATCTGTGCTCCATCTCTGGCCTCTGTAAAGACTCCGTTTACACACTGTGCAGTATAGAAATGAAGAACTGAACAGATTCTTCTCAGGTGTACAGGTGGCCTCCTGCTGCCCGTACTATTCACTTCAGAGCCGCTTTCAGCTTAGCCATTGAATGGTGGAATTTCTCATCAAAACACTATTTTATATACTTCTAAGAAATCAGGTCTTTAACTGTAAATGGCTGATTCTAATCAGCATGCAAAGACATTTAACAACCACTTCGGTCTAAAAAGGAATGAAAATGTGTCATGATTAGAAGAAAAATGCATGCTAATGTGTGGAAACGAGTGGCGAGCTTTTTTTGCAGAGAAATCGTTTCATTCATGGAAACCGTGAAAAAAGGAAGTTTACAAAGACAGCAAATGCTGGAACAACACTGTGTAGGGCCCACAAAAGAAGACAAGGTCAGCTGCTGAATGAAGTGCAGAGCCGTTGTGCTTGAGGGTTGGTCAAATATTTATATAGCATATTCTTTTATTTCAAAGGAATACCTTCATTTTCTCTAGCCTAATGTCTTTGCAAACCTTTCTTGCTTTCATGAAATACAAAAGAAGAATTTTAAATAATGTACTCATCGCCCTTCTCCTTGTAGTTCCAATGAATTAGTACCTACGCTTTCAAGCACCAGAAAAAAACGTATATATAATAATACGATAAAAGTAGCTCTACATGACTCATGCATTCCAAGACCGCTGAAGCTATAGTGAAGCTGAAGCATCTGAAGAGGGAAATGTAAGTTGTTTTCTTCATTAGCTTACCTTTGACCATTCTTCAGTTAAGTAGTGATAAATGATTCATAAACAATCAGTGCTTTTAAACAAAATCTACTACTGTTTTCGGCAATTAATTAAAAACATAAATATTAGATATTAAAGCAGCTGAAGCAACAATACAGATTATTTATCGAATTATTTGATAAAATTAGCAAAATCTGAATGATTTGTTTGAAACTGAACCCTTTGATTTAGGTTAGTATTTCTGTGACCCAGATGAAGTGGTGTGCAAGTTCACAAGTGGGTTTAGTCAGTGGTCCGCAACCACTGGTATCAGTCCGTGGATCAACTGGTCATGCAAGAAATCATTAATTATTTTTGTGGTGATAAAAATGTTGGGACAACTGGTTTAAGTCAAGGGTCCTCTTGGGATACTGTTTTCTTGGAAGACATATAGACTGCTTTTTAAATCCTTTTATGATTCTTCAGTCCCATTTGATAAAATGTACATGGAAAAGAGTTTATATTAAACTAAATATATAATACTACTAATAATAATAATAATAATGATAATAACAACAATAAATCTTCCTTTGTATTCTGCTAGAAATGTCTGGAATAAGGAGTAAATAAAAGTTGACTTTTTTTCTTGAATTATTTCTTAAATTCCTTTAAATAATTCCTTTAAAATGGAATAGATTAAATTAAGGGGTCATATTGGGAACCTCCATCCAAGTCCTTAGTTAACGTTCACAAATCCAGAAAACCAAGATTTTGGGCTAATCAAATAATGGCAAGCAGAAAAGAATGCAGTGCCCCAAAGCTGGACACGATTACATCCTGTCCCATTGCCAAAACAGAGCAATTGATGAAGCGGGGTCTGTATCGAGTTGTTGTGCACAAGGGTCTGCTGTAATCCCGTGAGTGCAGCGGTGGCAGACTAACATCGCATTACGCTCACGTTCATAGCCGGACAGAGCTCCCACTCCTTTCAGTAATTGCTCTCTTTCACGCTGACAGGTCAAAAGGATCTACCGTGGCAGACTTCCCTCCATTGACACACTTGTTCGGAACCCAAGGGAGAAAGTGTGGATTCCAAACAAACAACAAACCATTTACACAAAGCAATCCATACACAAGAATTGCTCAATTCCTTGACGCACGTCAAAGAGGGCATTTTCCGAACGCCGCCACAGGGACACATCTCCGAACTACAGTAAAGCAGACAAATCCGGAGTGTGAAGTATTTGTGAATGGAAAATGCTTTAGCACGCTTGGCAGGGAGGATCGTTCCACTGCTTATCAGACAGACTATTACAATTCTTCCTCTCTGCACAAGCAGACACACAACAGTAGGAGGAGGACAGAAGAAAACAAGGAGGATATGCTCTTTTGACCTGCTTCTCAAGGTCGCTGTTGAAGAGATTCAGCATGGTACATGCTAGGTACATGCATAGTGTTTGAAGAAATCCATGCATCTGTAAACTAGGGCTGGGATACATGTGCCCATGACATTCGCCGGGTGTTCCCCTGCGTTATCGCTGGAGCCTTCCCTCACATAATGAATTATGCCATGCTGATAAAGCAGACAGCTGTGTTGGGGGGGCGAGCGGGGGGTTGCATACACAGAGACAGATGAGACGCATTGTGCAAACAAGCATTTTTTAATAATTCCCAGTGCAACTGATGGATGATGTGAGGCATGTGAACTCAGTGGGGAATTCGGTGGGGGTATGTGAGGGGTGTCCCTGACATTCCTCTCTGCACAGACTGCGAGGATGCATTGGTATCTATGGAAGTCAAACAGCTATGTACCATCCATGCCGTAACAACAAGTGTGAGAATAAGCACAGGAGAGAACAATGAAAGTAAAGGACATGCTCAGGAACAAGATTCCTAACTAACGCAAGGCTTTAATCGCAGTGTTAATATTACTGCAACATGCAAGCTGTGCAAAGGAATAGAGCAAGTAGAGACTCTGTCACTGACAGCTTGCTGCATCCCACGGATAAACAGCTAACACACGCTCCTCCGTTCCCTTTCCAGTCCTCACGGTTCACATCATCACCCCCTTCAGTTTACAAACACACACACGGGGATATCACCTCTCCGATCAACGCTAGATGCTCTGGTAGAGACACAACACAACAAGCCGGAAAAAAAATGGATTTGTGAACCAACCTGGCTTTTCAAGGTCCTCAGTCAACCACAACATTCCGCCGATCTCAAATTCCCCTTGTCCATTCTAGGAGGTCGGTAATAAAACGACAGCCAGCCCCAGCCGAAACTCCCATCAATCAGAAGGCTCTCGCTGATAGAGCGTATACTAGGAGACCTACTGATGTAAGCTAGTCACCAGAGAAAATACCCAGTCGTGACGCATATCCAGGAACAAAAATAGCTCTGGGGCCCCAAGAGGGATTATACAACAGACTACGCTGAGAGGTACTTTTGCAGTGCCTGCTCTTCTGGGCTGTTTTTGTGCTTTTTAAGTGAACACAAATAGATGGAACAAAGTACTTCAGACAAATCACAGACCCCCCGTTTGCACACTCGTTTATGTTTGCATGCAGCAACACTTACGTCTTATCAGGCAGCATTTAAATTACAGTCTGGCCTCTGTGTCTTTGACCCGGGAATTGTCCATAGAGCGTGGTGTATAACTTCATGGTATCACCACTCACCCCTCCCTCTGCCACCTCCCGCAGGGCTATAAATAGCTCACCAGGCTATTTCTTACAAAATCCCTTTATAGATGTGCTTTCACCGATCACTCTCGGCCAGGCCCAGACACTGATATGATTATCGTTTAGATCGCGGCATGTACTTGTGCATCTGTGCTAGCGCACATGCATTAAGCAAAGGGTTATCAGACAAGAACAGAACAAATGGTGACATTGCACAGGTGTGCAGAGTGACAATCCTGAAGATTTTGCAGAGGAACCGGCTGCAGAGCGGCCACCCCTTTCACCGCAGGGAACATTAATTCAAACTTATGCTAATATATTTACCTCCGCCACACTGTGTCATAAGTGACAGCAATGCAGCCCTTTTGAGGGTCACCTGAATGAGCTGTCAGCTAAAGAGTTATGACCACATTGGCCCACAGCTGTGGCGCTGTTCCAGCGGGCTTTTACTCAACCTGCGGGATGACATCAAGCTGTCAGGAGTCACCATGATAACGACCATCCCGGTTATCCCAAAGATGAATCAGTTAATCACATCTGCGAGCTAAACATGCCCAGCTATCCAGCAGACTTTTGCCCTTACCACAGAATCCAATTTACGCAGCTAAATATATTTGACCAGGTCTGACCTCTAGAGAGCATCTCTGTGACTAAAGAGAATCGGGCCTACCGGGAGCCAGGATCCCTTGTGACATTGCCCACTCAGAAATACAGGGAAGTAAAAAAAAAACACTAAAAAGCACTAAAAACAATTCCCTGGGGGTTCTCACTCATTGTCTGAACAAGTCCTTCTGTAAACATCTCTGCTGGTTTAGTTAACGATAATAAAATGTGTTGGATTGTTTTTGATAGACTCTGATTTGCTTTGTATTATTCAGTGCCACTGTTGGTCAATTAAATGGGATAATTCATGCAAAAATGAAAATGACCTTATTATTAAAGGTGCAGTATGTAAGTTTGCCACCCAGTGGTTAAACTAGGTATTGCATACCTGGATCAAAACAAACACAAATGCAGATTGCCAGAATGGCAGAACCAACAAGGCTGATTTAAATCGTTTTCTAAATAAAAGCAATGGTACCCGATAGAAGGAACATTTTCCATGTTAAAAGGAGTTTTTGTCTTAACCAACACCTGAGATCTATATATTAGAAATGGCTTCTATTTCTTGCAGCTGAACAACAGAAAACTGACAATGATCGCCTCAGGTACACTCCATGTGCTTTATTCAGTGTTAAATGCTAATAATGAGAGTTTGAATGCCATTTTACCTGACATTTATTGTCATACTACTGAAAGCAGCGACGGATGGTTTACCCCCAGATCTTGAAAATTAAATAAACAATTTGAAATTGAACTTTAGACTCAAAACCAACACATATGAGTGATTCAGCATGTACATTTAATAATGTTAAAGAGGTTTATCATATGTATAAATTAGATTATAAACCCTACCATTTGAGTGAGTGCATATTCTGTACTTCTGTATGACTGTATTTAAATTTCTTTCGTGTTTTGTTTGGTGCAAACAGCCAATCACTGCAAATCCCATCACGTAGCGTGTTGTTGGGACACGGGGTTACAATGTAACTTACTTACCTAATGTTTACATTGTTATTTCTATTATTTGAGAATTAATGACCTCATGTATAACTCAGAATTTACGTCTCCTTTTGGAGTTTGCTACTGTCCACCGGAGGTCGCATTTCAGTCACAGACGCATGCTTTGAGAGCCTTTCTGAATGAATGAATGAATGAAATATGCGTTTTTCCAACAAGGCAACCCGGGGTGCTGAAATATAATTGGCTAAAGTGACAGTGGGCCAGTTAAAAGAACTAAAACAAAGACAGCATTCCAGTACAGAAAAAAACATTTTCAAAGCAGAATATCTGACGTCAGCATTGTTTTTTAGATAAACAAGTATGTCCACTTGGCATATTTCTTAAATATCTGCAAACATATTATGGTATTTTTATGCTTTAGATGAGTCAGAAAAGTATAGCACTTTTATTTCTCCCTCATGTGGTTTGAAACCTTTAAGAGTTTTTTTTTTTGTTTGTTTGTTTGTTTGTTTGTTTTTTTGCTTCTCCTGAACTCAAAAGAATATATTTTGAAGAATGCTAGTTGCTGGAAGCAAAATTACAATGAAATTCAATATTTGTGTTCAACAGAAGAAAGAAACTCAAACGAGTTTTGAATCAGTAAAGGGTGAGTAAATTATTAAAGAGGATGCAATTTTGGGTGAATATACTTTTAACAATCTTAAAAAATATTTAAATTGGCAGTGAACAAAATGCGTCCATATAACATTTCTTAAAACGTTCTGCCATTTAAAGTTGATTTTAACTGAAATGTTCAGGAACACATATGCTACTGTATATACAGTAAACAATGGAAAGGCATTTCCAGATATTAATATCTCTAATCTAAATCAATATTTGTGCATGTTTTGTTGAAAGATCATGTGGTTTTCACTACAGGCGTACGTGATAAAGAGGACATCTGTTCACTGTAGAGAAATACAGAGCAGTCTTCACTGTTTTGTTGCTCAAATTAATTATTCATCCAATATCTGTGGCCACAAGAATACACAAACTCTTACTAAATGCAGTAACACATAATAGTGCAATTCTTGCTAAACTAGGCAGATGACGTTTCGTTAATATTTAACTACAGAATATGTGATTGCCCTTGATCTAAAAAAAAAAACAGCATCGGTCTACATTCTGCCTACACGTACTGTAGGTGTCCCTCAACCAGACAATGTGCTGAGTGTGAGAGCAAATACAAAAAAAAGGCTGCATTGCCATCCATGCAGACAGGTACGGGCCTGTCATGTTCACGGTAATGGTCAGAGAGGAGATCGCGGTCTAGGACGAGATCTAGGGCAGAATGGACGTCGGGCTGTTTCTTTGCATCATCCTCAGTAAGCATGCAGTCTGACAGCTCTGTGGCCAGGGGACAATAGGACAGGAACAAGATCTCAGCTGGCATTAGTGCTGAATGAACAAGTTTAATGGCGAAGGTGAGGCTCTGGACCCTTGCCAAGCTGTGAGCTCTTCTCTAATCAGCAGGGACTCGAGGGAGATGAAGGATCCTCCCATCACCACAGTAAACTCTGCTTACCTCACAACCTTCCTGCTGGGATTAGCATTTATTTTCCCCCTTCTCATGGACATTTTCCCTCAGTGACGTTAATGTTAAATCTATTGCTCTAACTACCTTGTGAAGTGTCCTCACGGTCTGAATGGCACTGGGGTGCGATTACTGTTACCGTCCTAAACCTTTGAAGTTTTTGACACTGACATATTTACAACTGACAACTGATTAGTCATGGTATTATTCATAAGAGAATCTTACTACATCAGCAACCACAGAGAATGCAGTAAAGTTAGACGCCTTATAAAATGAGTGGCTGAAGCAAGATATGTCAACCACTCTTTCTTGCATATTTAGCATGTGTTAATTCTAAGATCAGATGGATTTGGGTGTTAAGTGGAGGATTATACTTGTGAGCAAAATCAATCACTACGTTTCCCAGGAGCATTTCGATCTGTATATCTTAAGTGTTTGTGTTTCCTTACTGATATACTAATATAGCAAACTATAATATGCAAATATGTATTTTAATGTAAAACTTGTCTATCTTTCTATCCACGCACACATAATTGTGTACAAATAGTATTACTATGCAGGAATAGTAATAAGAGTAATGTTTATAATATGTACATTTTAAAATAACAATGATAGTAAAGTATTAATAGCAACAATTACCAACAACCATAACTGTGATATGATGTATTAATTGTCTTTATTAAATATATATATATTTTTTTTTGTTGTTGTTGTTGTTGTTATGCATTAAATTGAATCAATACATTGCATAATAAGAAAACAAATGAATAAACTAATATTTATTATATTTATTATTTTTATTATTATTACATTACATAAGAAAATTGATACATAAACTAATATTAATATTATTTATTATTATATTAATAATAATAATATTAATAATAATAATAATAATATGGATAAAACTGAATCAAAACTGCTGTTAGGTGATCGTGCTACTCACTGCGCCACCGCGACACCCTATAATAATAATAATATTAAATAATAATAATAATAATTATTATTATTATTATTACTATTATTTTTATTATTATGGATAAATCGAAATCATTACATTACACAATAAGAAAACAAATAAAAAAACTAATATTTATAAATAATATTATAATTATTATTCATGAAACTGAATCAATAAATTACATAATAAGAATAGAAATAAATAAAGTAATATTTATTTTCTATTTTACATTGTTATTGTTATGTATGTTCTACTACTTTTACAAATAGTAAAAAAAAAATATATATATATATATATATATATATATATATATATATATATACACACATTAAAAATATTTTTTTTAATTCTGCATATACTTAACAGCAAAAATTACATAATAAGAATAGAAATAAATAAATTAATATTTATTTATTATTTTACATTGTTATTGTTATGTATGTTCTACTATTACAAATAGTAATATATATATATATATATATATATATATATATATATATATATATATATATATATATATATATATATACACTAAAATATTTTTTTAAATTCTGCATATACTTAACAGCAATTTAATATTGATTATTGAAGACTGTAATTTTTTTATTTTACTTAACAAAAACTTTTTTTTTAAAAAGATATTCTTAAAATATATATTTTTTATTTTTTATTTTTTTGCATTATTATTATTATGGATAAAACTAAGTCAATACATTACACAATAAGAGAAAAAAAAATAAACTAATAATTATAATAATAATGATTATTATTATTAATATGGATAAAACTGTATTAATACATTACATAAAAAGAAAACAAATAAATAAACGAATAGTTGTTATTTTAATTATTATTATTTTTATTATTCACAAAACTGAATCAATACAATACATAATAAGGATACATATGAACTAACATTTCTTTATTATTATACACTGTTATTGTTATGTATGTTCTACTACAATTACAAAAAGTAATTGTATATATATATATATATATATATATATATATATATATATACTAATAACAATAAAACACATTTTTAAAAATTCTGCATACACTTAACAGCAAAATAATTTGAATTAATAATAACAGACTGTAATTGTTTATTATTTTGTTTAACAAAAACTATTAATTTTTTTTTTGCATTGTTATTATTGTTGTTGTTGTTATAATTGTTATTATATGTATTGTTTTAGTTTTATTATAATTTAATTGTATTTCTTTTTTGTAGTTCCAATAGTAGCATTAGCATTTGTATTAGTATTATTATGTTACAGACCCAATAATGACTAGAAACTTTAATTTCCCCAGTACACCAATTCAATTAAGTATTGCAGGAAGTATTGATTTCCCACAGACACAGACAACAGTCTAAGAAAGACAACTTCTTGTGTCTGTACTAAAGTGTTTTCTTATTAATACTGAATATTTAGAAGTTTCTCTGTCACAACATGCTTGCATCACGCGACTGCTTGTCTTTAAGTCTATTTGTGAAGCTCTAATGAAAAAGCATCTGTTTAGAACGGAAATGAGGGATGTTTTGTTTCCATGCTTTGGTGACAACAGAAGTTTGTGCCTTCAGGAACCATCAATCCTCCAGAGTGGTGATTGTCAAGAGAGCGTGCAATTGTATATAACTCTAAAAAAAGCTACCGAATCAGCAGGGTACATCCTGAAAACACTTCTCCAGGGCCTGTTTTACTTTATCAGTCATTTATTCACATTTGCTGGAAGTACCAGGGTCATGAAAAGATGCTAAAAGAGGGAAAAATCATGCAATGGTGGATAACTAGAGCAGAGAAAATTGGGAGGCAACCTGTGCAGGGTCTCATTTGTAACGCTGCACTGTATTTTCCATCAGATCCCTGAAGCGCATGAGAACAGGACACAGCCAACTGCTCCAAAACAACCAACGAAGCACACAATTAGAGCAAGTTAACAGCACAGAGAGGTTTGCAGATTCAGTGCGTGATTAACCTGAAGATGGTTTGAAACTGATGCGCAAAAAAGCACCGCAGTATCCAATTAACACAAAACATCGCACCTATCAAATATCTACACTGTGTTTCTCCGTAAAGAACGTGATAATTCAGCTGTAAATAGATGCTGATTGTGAGGAGAGAGAAAGAAATTATATTACTAGATTGTCAGATATGAAAGAAATTAATCAGTGAGAATTGAACCACAATAAACCACATCTATGTTTTTTTATATATTATTTATTATTATGATAAATGTGGCATTTTATATCTAATATGATTTGATAAAAAGATAATGAAATCTAAATCAAGCTGTAAATATTTTGCATGGCACACAAAAACGTTTTTCATTGTATTTAAATTGTTAATAAATAATTTTTTTGATTTTCAGTTTGAAATGATACATTCTTTATTATATTTATTAATTCATTTGTTTGTTTATTTTATTACATAAAAAGAATGTAAAGATAATCAATGATATACGCCTTAATACAGATTCAGGTAAAATAACAGTGCTGGTATTGTTGGATCTCAGTGCTGCATTTGACACTGTCGATCACAGCATACTTCTGGATAGGCTGGAAAACTGGGTTTGGGTTTAGATCTTACCTTGAAGGTAGAGGTTACCATGTCAGTATAGGTAACCATAGGTCGAGGTGGACACCCATGACGTGTGGAGTCCCACAAGGCTCGATTCTGGCACCTCTCCTGTTCAACCTTTACATGCTCCCTCTAAGCCAAATAATGAGAAAGAACCAAATCTCCTACCACAGCTATGCTGATGACACTCAGATCTACCTAGCCTTACAGCCTAATGACTACAGCCCCATTGACACCCTCTGCCAATGCATTGATGAAATGAGCAATTGGATGTGCCAAAACTTTCTTCAGTTAAACAAAGAGAAAACTGAAATTATTGTGTTTGGAAACAAAGATGAGGTTCTCAAGGTAAATGCGTACCTTGGCACTAAAGGTCAAACGACAAAAAATAAGGTCAAGAATCTGGGTGTGACTCTGGAGTCAGATCTGAGTTTCAACAGTCATGTCAAAGCAGTCAGTAAATCAGCATACTATCATCTCAAAAACATAGCAAGAATCAGATGCTTTGTTTCTAGTGAAGATTTAGAAAAACTTGTTCATGCTTTTATCAGCAGCAGGGTGGATTACTGTAATGGACTCCTCACTGGTCTTCCTAAAAAGACAGTCAGACAGGTACAGCTCATCCAGAACGCTGCAGCCAGAATTCTAACCAGAACCAGAAAATCAGAGCACATCACACCTGTCCTCAGGTCTCTACACTGGCTGCCAGTTACATTCAGAATAGATTTTAAAGTATTATTACTGGTCTATAAATCACTAAATGGCCTAGGACCTAAATACATCACAGATATGCTCACTGAATACAAACCTAACAGATCACTCAGATCTTTAGGATCTTATAAACTAGAAGTTCCAAGAGTTCAGTCAAAGCAGGGTGAATCAGCTTTTAGCCACTATGCCCCTCGCTGCTGGAATCAGCTTCCAGAAATGATCAGATGTGCTCCAACATTAGGCACATTCAAATCAAGACTGAAAACACATCTGTTTAGCTGTGCCTTTACTGAATGAGCACTGTGCTGCGTCCGACAGATCGCACTATCATGTTTTTCTCTTCTTCTTCATTCTTTCATATCACATTTTACCTGTTTTTATGTTTTGTTTTGTTTTTATGCATTTTTATTATTTGTTTTTATTTTTATTTTACTTGTTTCTTTTATTCTTGTTTATGTAAAGCACTTTGAATTGCCATTGTGTATGAAATGTGCTATATAAATAAACTTGCCTTGCCTTGCCTTGCCTTGCTTTGCCTTGCCTTGCCTTGCCTTGCCTTGCCTAAATAGTTTCTAAATGGTTGCACAACTGTTCATTTTTATTAATATTTTTCATTTTTATATTGTTAAACTAAATGAAAATATGAACAGTATTAGACAACTAACTACACTTTATTATAATAAAATTGTATTTATTTAAAATATATAATTGTTGGTAATGTTATTATTGTTATGCACACACTTTTTAAATTATATATTTACATTTACATCAAATAACTATAGTTTGTGTGTATACTACACAGCTATGCAAAATTAAGAGATAAACTGGATTTACTAGTTGTTTTCAGTATATGTTTTTTGTTGTTGTTTGTCATAGTCATTTTAACCTGTAAATTACACATTTTTTAGAAGAATTTTGTGACAATGTCAATGTCACAAACTCCATTTAGTCAAGCATGCAACTATAAATATTAAATCAGACAAAATTGTAATTTCAAAGTTGTCTTTTTTCCATATGGATCCATATTAGGGATGCAACATTTAAAGATTTTGGTTGTATAATTATAGTCTGAGAAAAAATCTTGCATTCATTCATTTCAATACATCACTAGTTAGTTATGTTAAAAACAAACAATAGTCCATTTCTCTTTGGACTTAAAAATAAGTGTAAAAAAAATGGCAAAAAAGTTTTGCCATTTAAACATAAGTAATAATTTTACACTGAAAATAAATGAGAACTATAAATAAATAATTAAATAAAAATTAGAATAAATAACATGTATTTGTCTAATGTCCATTTTGAAGAGAACATCAAAGGCTGCTTAACTTCTGTCTGAAAGGCACTTTTGATCAACTCATTCATTCATTTTTTTTTTGGCTTAGTCCCTTTATTAATCTGAGGTCGCCACAGCAGAATGAACCACCAACTTATCCAACATATGTTTTTATATATGTCCCTTCCAGCCGCAACCCATCACTGGGAAACAACCATACACAGTCATACTATACACACATACACTATGGACAATTTAGCTTCCCCAATTCACCTGTACCGCATGTCTTTGGACTTGTGGGGGAAACTGAAGCACCCGGAGGAAACCCACTCGAACATGGGGAGAACAAGCAAACGCCACGCATAAATGCCAACTGGGCTTGACCCATTGACCTTCTTGCTGTGAGGCGACAGCACTACCTACTGCGCCGCCCCTTTTGATCAACTCATATGTATAAATGTGTATATTACATACAAAGTATGAGTATTAGTCAGTTCTTATGTGATTCACGATGCGCTTGTCGCATTCTTTCAACTAAGTGTGCCTGGAAAGCGTCAGCACATCGCAAGCTGCACCCCCATTGGAAACAATGAACTTGCGCACGCAAGAGACACGATATGTGAACAGCCCTTAGTTAAACACTCTAGCTATAGTTAATTCGGCGTGCGTGGGTATTCATCTTGATTTACAAGCTTGGAACTTTAATCTAGCGCAAAGTTAAGTTGAGAAGACTTTACGTTTAATTAACCATGACAAATAAAATTGCGATTAATAGTGAATTTGGTTCAACGTTGCATTCCTACTCCATATCTGTGTATATATCTAAAAATTGTATATAAATCTAAATGTGCTGTGTATATATATTCCTCATAACTGAAAGACATATTTCTTTTATTTTTCTGTTTTAGTTTTGATTTCCATCTTACAAATTTCAGGTTAAATCTTCCTGATAATAAACCGCTGCATTCCAACAATCGCAAGGGTTTATTAAAATCCAGACTAAATTTGCTCTTTATTCAAGCAGCTGCAGGGTCACAGTCGCAGATTTGTGACATCTCACTTCAGGCCTTGATGAACCGAGCACAAATTCATGTCAGTGTTCCATTTGACCTCTCCACCCCGGTGTGACTCGCGCCAGGAGTGCTTCTCCTAGGAGGCCCGGCGGGAGTGTGTGCAGCCTGACAGGCCATGCGCAAACACTGATGAAAACAGTCACTCAGCAGCCATTCCAAAACAAACAGGCTCTCGAGCGAGGCCTGCACAATTGCTCAGTGGAGTGCAAGGCAGTGGCTCACACTCAGTGCACCGTTGGGGACCTGCTTTCTCCTGTTATGCAACCCAGGAGCGTGTTTTCCTATCTGCGCCGCTCCCCGGCAGCTGTCTCCAATTTTGCCCCAAGGAAAAAAATGTGTGGGGGGGTGAAAACTTCTGGAGCGAATACCCCTCAGAGCAAACTCCCTAGAGCAACTCTCTCAGCGGTCTGTCATTCCACAGGGCTCAAGTTGCCCACTTGCACCTGTTGCGTTCAGAGGCGAGGCACGGCCACCCCCAAAAAAAGCCCCCCTGTCCGCAGTGTCACTTTACAAAAATCGCCCAGACAAGCACAACCAATTTTAGCCCTGGCCCTTAGTCAGATCAGCTGGTCAATGCTGGGAATGAAAACCGGGGGCTTCCCAAACAGAAGACCCCCTATTGAGGCCAATTCCCCTCCGCCTTCCCCGAACCAAAACACATTGCGGTGCAGGTGACTCAGCTGATGCCAGAACAAAAGTGCCATAAAAGTGCACAGCAAACACATTCGGGGCTTTGTACATATGCGCCGCCTGCCTCCTTTCCAGTGCCCAGAACCAGATGTAGCCCAAGCATGGAGAAAGGGCCGCAGATGAGGGTAATTTGAGAAATTATATTTTTCCACTTCTGAATAATTACCATGAATAGAACATTAGCAGCTGAAATGAACTCAATTGCTCTGACAACACGTTTGAGCTATACGTACGGATTAAAAAGAAAATGTCAAGTGCGAAAGGCTCTGAGTGAAAAGGCTGCAGATTGTGTTTTTTTGTTTAGCTTTGTTTTGTTTTTTTCAATGTTCTTTGTTTTTTTACAGCAGTTTATCATAATGTATGTGTTTCCATGACTGGATTGCTCATTTAGTGATAATCATGCATACATGAAATTTTTCTACAATAAATTGTATCATTAATAGCTACCTGTTAAGTTCAACCAGTGGCGCAACAACACATTTACTGAGGGGTATGCGAGGTCTGACAAAATGTTATGGGCAAACCTTTTTTGTAACTAAATTGAAATTGAGTTTTGAGCAAAAAATGTTACCAAAAGACCTGATGTATCATTTTGATACATAATAAATGTATAAAAACATCTATATGGGAAAAAATAGATCTTGATATAAGGATTAATAAACATCTCAGTTCTAAATAAATTGAATATTCTGACTCTTTGTTCATGTGTCAGTTTTAACAGAGTTAAGAATCATTATAATCAAGTATATAAAATTTACATAGGGGAATTTCTAATCCAAATATTATTTTTTATGTTATCTGAAATATTTTGAGGTCTGTACTTACATAAACATACATTTTGTGTGACCTCTCTTTTGGCAAATTAATTAATTAATAATAGATAATAATAAATAAAGATAAGTTTATTAGGAAAAAAAAAATCTAAACATTTACATCTACTGTACATAAACACCTTACACTTGGCTGTGTGACTGCATGTTATTGTGTTAAATGATTTTGAATTAAAAGGTGTGTGCCAACTGATGCAACTCATAGTAAAAATAAATTAATAAAATACAATATTATAGTAAAAAATGCAAAACACATTTTTTTTTAACAAAACGCATTTATTTATTTGTATTAATTGAAACTTTTAATAAGGATCATTTTAAAAATTGTGTTGGCACAATAGCGCCCCCCATGTGTGGCGCCCCTATGCACTGCATATACTGCATAACCCCTGCATGCGCCCCTGAGTTCAACACCAATCTTATTATAAGTGCACAGTCCTAAACACATGTAAATGGGTTCTAAAATGTTATTAGTAGTGAACAGTGTTGGGTAAGTTACTTTAAAAAGTAATAAATTAAAAATGTTTGATTACTACCGGAAAATTGTATTCTGATTACACTATTAATTACTTAATGTAAAAAGTAATCAGATTTTAGGTAAAACTGTCCGAGATATGAACAAAGGCAAGTAATGCATCAAAGTTTGATTTTAAAAAATCTTGAATGGTTATAAAAATCTTTATAATCATTAAAATTATTTGTAAAAATAAATAGTTTAAAAATCTTGAATGATTTAATGATATGACAGAGTTCCGGAAACTTCTACGTCTATCCATCTGATTTTCCGGTGGGTTTATTTTGACCGCCCCCTGTCATTTTTAAAGAATATCCCAACGCCGAACGTGTCAAGTATAAAATCCTCATCTATTTCGTGAGGTGCAGGTGAAAGTATAAATCAGGATATATTATGTTGTTACCCCCAACACTGCAAACCTGATTGAGTTTTGTGAGACTTTTTCTGATGCAGTTGTACTTCCAGAGCATTTGTGTTCCTTCTCTGGATGTCAATGATTAAGAATTTATTAACATTATTAAAACATCTGCTTTTGTGTTCAACAGGGGAAAAAAGAAACTCGTTAAGGTTTGGAACTACTTGAGAGAGAGTAAATAGTGAATACATTTCTTTTTCCGTGAGCTATCCCTTTAAGTAAACCCTTTTAAAACATTTTTCGCACTTCATTTGGTTAAAAAAATGAATAGTCTCTAAACTCCTCTGTGTGGCAGAGTTATGTAATATTGCAAGCATAAAAATTGCCTTACTTTAAATGCATGAGTTGAAACTTGAATTGAATTGCATTCACGTAGCACATGAAGCTAACAACACCAAGGCCATCAGTTCACTTCTCAGGAAATGAAGGAACTTGTAAACACTGTGTGTATGCCATGAACGTAATGTAAGTCATCTATCCATCTGTCTGCTTATCTTCTTGTTCGTTAGTGTTTTCTTGAAATACTAGACAAAATCAAGGAATTTCAATTACATATACTGTAGAAGCATTCTCAATTGACTTCTGAATGGAACCCAACCCCCCTGTGCTGCAGGTCTAAACTTGGGCCTTGATCCTGGATGAACAGTAGGGCACATTGGGCATATTGTTGGCCTCTAAAAATATGTTAGGCTGTCCTGTGGATGTCCCTGAAGAGCTCTGGAACATTCTGAGAGTAAGCGCATGAGCCACTCATATTCTCTAGTATGTCAGAGAAACAGATGTTCATAAGGGTGTACCCTGAACAACACAATTTGCCACTATTATAAACGAGTTCTGTTCCTCTGGATAAAATGCTAAAGCAATAATTATGAAAGCTGGCTGGACAGGTGGTTAAAAATGGCAAAGTTCATTTCCTCCAGTGGGAGGATTTATTCCAAAGCTATAATAGATTTGTAAGCAGAGAGGTTAGCGAACATGAATAGCGTGCTGGAGAGGAGGAATAAATGAATTTCTGTCAATGAGCCGGGTTACAGTATATCTGTCTCTCTTGAAATGCGATCCTTTATCTGAGCCGTGGCCTCATCACAAGCGCCCCCTCTGAGCCCCCCTCCCAAGATGCCACTATTATCATGCCCATCGCATGGCAATCAGTTAGCAGTTCAAGTTTGCTCCAGGAAAACCTCAACATGCCGTGACATTATTTCCTGCAGTGCGAAACAAACACGACCGTCAAATCTGCCTCGTAAGACTTTGTGAAGGAATGACTCAGTTGGGTGTATCTGTGTTAACTCAAGTTACATTACAATATCACGGCCAGGTCATGACACGCTTAACGTTCCAGTTGTAAACTACACAAATGTTCCTCTCCTGAGGGGTTATTATGTTGCAGCCCGTTTCCAGTCAGATATTTGTAAGCTGGTGCCATGCCATGAGCTTGTTAACATCTATTGTAAACCTCTCTCGCTTTTGGGAAAAGAAATGACTCATTGAGGTTACAGCAATTACTCCAACAATCAACAAGACCTGTTCATTTACAAAGAGCGTCGCACTAGAAAACATGTTGAATTGATCTCTTATAGAGAGTTTCTGACAAGCTAATCATGGTCAACAAAGAAAAGACTGCAACTAGACAAAGACTTCTAAAACATGTTTGCTCTGGCCTGGTGTTTTAAGTTAGCAGAAGATCTTATTTACATTAGTCATTTGTCAGTCATTTCTTGCACATTCCAAAAGTATTTCAGACCATTTTGCAGAAACTTTGCCTTCTAATATTGATATGTAAATGAATAGATACTGACGGTATCCCATGCTTACATTTTTATTTGACATATTTTAAAAATATTAGTTTTTGAATTTTCTAATTTAGCTGTAATAGAGCTTAAGTTTCATAATTAGTTTTTATTCATTATATATTAAATACATATTATTTTATTATATTTTATTATATATATACATATATTTCCTGTTTTGTTTTATGTAGTTGATTTGTATTATAGTTCGCATTTTAGTTTTAGCTTTACTTCCCTGAAATCTAAACACTTTATCACAGTATGTCTGATGATATTTTTTTTCTTCTTAGTCTTATTTGTTTTATTTCGGCTAGAATAAAAGCAGTTTTACATTTTTTAAAAACCATTTTAAGGTCAAAATTATTAGCCCCTTTAAGCAATTTTTTTCAATTGTCTACAAAACAAACCATCGTTACACAATAACTTGCCTAATTACCCTGACCTGCCTAGTTAACCTAATTAACCTAGTGAAGCCTTTAAATGACACTTTAAGCTGTACAGAAGTGTCTTGAAAAATATCTAGTCAAATATTATTTACTGTCATCATAACAAAGATAAGATAAAATAAATTATTAAAAATGAGTGATTAAAACTATTTTGTTTAGAAATGTGTTGGAAAAAAAAAATATATATATATATATACATGAGCAATATCACACAAGCAGCAGTGCGATATGTCTATATATTAGCATTGGTAGGAGGCATGCGTTGGCTCGAGGCCACAGGCTGAGTGCCGTAGGGCTCTACCTGTGACTATATACAGCCATATTGCACTGCTAATTGTGTGATATTGCATTTATACAACAGTTCGATTTCCTAATCGTGTGTATAAAAAAGAAAATCAAAAAAGTCTCAAAAATCCTTTTGAACTAAGAACTACTTTCTTGCGCCATTCACATCTGCAGCTGATATCAGAACAGCAGAAACCAATGCTAATTTTACCAACATCGCTTTAGATCTAGTATTAAAATGATTCTCTAGTGTAATGTCTAAAGTGGTGATAAAACAGGTAATTTTGCTCACATTTTAAGATTACAAAGCTAAACGGCATGTAATTGCCCAATGTTTCTCTGTTGCAATTGGGATATGACAATAATTAATCCCCCAAAATAACTAAGCAAAGCAAACACTACCAGATTACTATGGTATAAATACAGCACTACAACATACAAAAGAGAGAGATCGTCTTAAAGTGTCACCTACCAGTTTTCTAATGATTTGATTAGCTGTAATTTGAAATTTATGTATAGTTTTTCTCCCCTAAGTACTTATTAACCAGTCTCTGTCACTGTCTTGTGGCGAAACATCAACTGTCTTTGCTCAATGACAGACTTATGGCTACCGTATCTCCAAAATTGTAATTAGTTAAAATAGGCACTATCCTTATAAATAAACTGCATAGTTGCAATCTAATCAACTAAAAAAAAAAAAAAAAAAAAAAAAAAAATATATATATATATATATATATATAGCTTAAAGGGGCTAATCATTTTGACCTTAAAATGATTTTATTTTTTAATTAAAAACTGCTTTTATTCTAGCCGAAATAAAACAAATACTTTCTTTAGAAGAAAAAATATTATCAGACATGCTGTAAAAAATTCCCTTGCTCTGTTAAACATAATTTGGGAAATATTTTAAAAAAGCAACAAAACAAATAATAAAAAATCAAAGGGGGGCTAATAATTCTGACTTCAACTGTATATATTTTTATATTTTTAATGGATTTCAACCAAATGTATTAACTAGGTTAATGAGAGCAGCAGTTCTCCTTCAGGCTGCCTCGAATCTCCAAAACTGAGCATAAGCTTGTACTTTCTTACTGACACTAGCACTAATTTTCAACTACAGGATGGGACAGCAGAGATCCTCCCTCTTCAACATTCAACATGAAATATGCATCCAATTATATAACGCATTATATAATGCATCTAAGATGTACTCTTCCATGCTGCGTTCAACAGCTAATTAAGCCATGCACAGCAAACACAACAGAGAGCACAGAGCTGCTAAATTTAGGTTTCTCCCAAAGCCCATCCGCACAACGAGAGATACATAAACGGATGCCCATTTGCTCACCTAGATCTGCATGTGACATCACACAGGGGAAAGATCCTGATCTCGATGGGGAAGAGAAATACAGACCTGCAGCCAGGATGCAGAAAGAGAGGAGGGAAAGAGAGAGAAAGAGAACATCTATCAAGGTTGCAGCATGTGCTTAAAGTACACTCACAGCCAGACGCGACAATATATTCAGAGTTAGATAGGGGGGGGAAGAGTGTCAGAAGGAAAAAAACATGATGAAGTGTAGGAGCGACGGAGAGTGTGAGGAAAGGGAGGGAGTAGTAAACAGTAAAGGAGGGAGAAACTGGGGTTGAAAGTGGCCTTGATGCAGCACAGTGACAGAGAGAGAGAGAGAGAGACAGAAAAGTGCACAGCAACCGTCGCAGTCATCCACAAACAAATCCTGGGTCTACCCGTAGAAGAAATCAATTCACCCTGCTACTGCCAGGCCTTACAGTGCTGTATATTTACACAAAGCAGATAGTCTAAGCCAATAAAGTGCTTCCCTCAGCAGGACACTTGTAAAAAGCCAAACTACGATTCTGTTCCACCTACACAGGTCCTGTCAATTCAAGAGTTTTATTATGTAATATTTCTTTCATAAACTTATTTAAATGACCGAATTAATGAATTATTTCCCATCCTTCCATCAATCTTCTGTTCTTCTGACCACATATTCACCCATAATCTCCCACAATCCATCCATTTTTTCATGTTTGCTTCTATTAATCACAGATCCGATGTATTCAAAGTCCATCTGTGCATGAATCTATCTATAAATTGTTGATCAATCAGTCCACATATCCATCTATTCAGGTATCTGTTTATCCATCCGTCCATCCCTCCATCCATCCATCCCTCCATCCATCCATCCATCCATCCATCCATCCATCCATCCATCCATCCATCTACTGTATCTGTCGATCATTCTATCGTACTGTCTTATCTATCTATTTATCTATCTATCTCTTTATCTATCCATCCATCCATCCATCCATCCATCCATCCATCCATCCTTCTATCTATCTTTCTATCTGTCTGTTGTTCTGTCTATCTATCTGTCTATCTTTCTGTCTGTCTGTCTGTTTATCTATCATTTTGTCTGTCTGTCTGTCTGTCTATCCATATCCACTCTCCATCAATAATCTATCAATTCATTCATCTAGCTTTAATAGACTGTTACTGTATGGTATTATTTAATGTTTTCAACATTTTATAAAAGTGCAATATTTGTAAACAGCCAGACTATAATTGTCTTCCCTCTGGCATCCACTCTTCCACTCTTGCCAATTCAAGATTGACTATACTGTATGCAAAGCAATACCAGAATGTTACACATGTCAACGTGCAAGATGTGTATGTATCATAGTAATTGGAAGTTCCCCAATCAAATTGGAGTGTACTGGGTACCTACATTCCCAAAGTGGTTTAGGTAGATCACCGTTGTACCTATTCAGGGCTAATTAACACAGTTAAGCTTCCCATGTTGAGCCTCAGTCTCATTGGGAGTCACATTGCTGTTTCTAATTGTCGTAAACACAGCAAAGCTTGTCCTAAATTTTCCCACATCCCTTCCTGAATCTTTAAAACATTACAAACATGCAGCCTGCGACAGTGTTAAATGTTTACTACAAAATCCTCAGTCAGCCACTGCATAAATTTATGGAGAAACCTCAGCAAAAATGCAATAACGGGATTACAGTCTGGAGCTGAAAAAAAAATGCTGCTTCAATATTTATTTGCCCCAGGAAAGCAAAGCCAAACCTGTATTATTTTCTACACATTTTCTACTATTATTATTTACTCAAACATATTCTTAGTTCTCTTTTAGTTTGATTTCATAATTTACAATAAAATAAAAAATACATGATGGTGAGGCGACAACTAAAATAAATTTCATATAAAATACATAAATACTTATAAAATGACATAATTATTCAAATAATTAGTTCTTTTTTTCTATTTGATTTGATTTCATAGACAATTATCATTTTAGTATGATTTCAATACCACAAATTCATTCTTGGATGAGCGATCCCTTTTTAACGATTATTTTAAACCCCAGCCTGAGGACACTACATTTAAAAAATAAAGACAAGTATTTACCCGCTACAGATCCTCAACACCATGGAAACCGGCAGCATGGGAGAACGGATGCACTTGCAATTCTTGGATGGGCTGCAGGGCAAAAATTAGAAGGTGAGATAGGAGACTAGCAATGTCAGTTTAACAAGGCTGCCAAGCTCACAGATGGGATGAGGAAACCGACAGAATTGAGATAAAGTGAAACCCCCCTCCTGCCATGCTACCGGTGCAGCCCTGCCAAGATTCAGTCCTCCAGGAACAGTGCCTCGAGTCGCACTTAAAATGTTCCTGCTTTGCCACACAATTTGTTTTGGCCAGAGGCTCACTGGAGGGAGAAAGTGAGCAGAGGTTGAGATATTTTGGTTCTGAGACCTTTTAGGTGGACGTAATACTTCAGTATCAATATATTGTTATATATAAGCTAGTGTGCTAGCTTAAGATTCACATACAACTAGAAAATACAAGCATTCAACATTAACAAAATCTCACTTCAGCTTCTCATCTGGTCTTCAGACCAATCAAATGCGGTCTTGTATATAAAGTGTCCCGCCCCTACAGAACACGGCTAAAATAGGTCAGATATTCACATGCTACCAAGTGTTCACACTGATGGTTTACCCAAAATGTTCCATATTTAAGGAAATAATGGTAACACTTTACAATACGGGTTACATAGTTAATGGTAGTTAAAGTATTTACTAACATGAACAAACAATGAACTATGTTTACACAGCATTTATTAATTATATTTCATCATTTAGTAATTAGTTACTAAGCATTGGTTAATGCATTAGTTAATGCACACTGAGTAAACGTGAACTAACAAGGTACAACTGTATTTTCATTAATTATCGAAGATGAATAAATACTTTAATGAATGTATAGTTCATTGTTTTTCCATGTTAGTAAATACATTAAAATGAACTATGTGCTACTTGTAGTAGAGTAACCAAAATAAAAAAACGGTAGCAGACAAATGGCTGTTTTTAAAATTTCAGTATCGATTGGTACGGAATTCCAGTATCATGACAAACCTAATACATACATGCAGTACATACTATATGCACATGCATCCAAATTCTGGTTTCATGGTAATGTTACACAGTTAATGGGCTAGAGGCATGGTAACATATCAGACCCATATGAATTCTACATCGAATGATGTATTTTAAGTGGACAGTAAAAAGTCTGTGAATTGCTATCGTAGGCTGTGGCTGTGGCTGTCATGTCAGTGTAACAACTCTGGCTGGCAGAGCTTTGATATAAACAAAATGCTTTTGGCTGTTTTTAGGGAGGAGCTATTCTATATGCCCTGCCCTGTATTTGTGTTTCAGTTGAAATAACATCACACATCAAACAAAGTTGCGCATTTCATGTATGGATGGGCAGTACTAGTGTGCTAAATTTGATGTAAAAAAAAAGTAATAATTTTAATTGAACAATTTAATTAAAGTTTAAAGTAAATTCAAATTGTATATATTTGAATTGAATTGTATTAATATATTTCTTCTGATCATTTGTGTTTGTTAGTATAAATTTAAGATTTGCATTATGCGATCAACATTAGCGTGCTACAAACCTGTGGAAAGGCTGTCATCAAAATCAGGGAACCCTTTTTTTTGTGTTGGTTGCTTTTTGAATGTTCCTTTGATGATCCTGTTTTACATGTTAAAGCACATAGACTGATTAATGTCATTGCATCACCGCACTATCCACATTTCCTGCGTTTCGTGTAAATTTGGGTGTTTCATTTTTAATTTTTCAACTTTAACTGCAGTTCAGGACATTCACTTTCATTCTGCAACATTTTGTTCATGGCCCCGTGACAAACCGAGGTACTGGATGAGAATATGAAGAAAGAACTGGTGAAAGAGAGTTGTTTTAATGGAATTTGATACCGCATGCCGAATGGAAAGGAAAAACCTTCGCTTTTCATGATGCGGGTGTCTGTAGCTCTTTAAGGTAATCAAAAATCGCTGTTTACATGGTAGACTCTTATTCAGAGTATTGTCTTAATTGTATTGGTGTCCATGTAAAAATGCACTCAGTGAAAGTGCCAGATGATGTCGCAAGCTGTCAAAGACTGGGTTCTTCTGCCTTTAAGCTTATTCTCTGTGCCCTCAAATGCTTCATTAAGTTTGACGTGTTTCCCTTCTAAGCATCTGCTTCATATTGGTGTCTCAGAATCCTTGCTTGTAAAATACAGCCATACTTTAGAAAGCTTAGTTTAAGCAAATTTGATGAACATGATCATGCATGTTGATGAATCTGAAGGGAGTCGCTCACCGGATGCACTGTACTGCATGCATTGCTTAAGTGCATGCGTTCCCTAAAGCGACAAAAACAAACTTCTGACATTGCCGATGGTGTCCGTATCCCTCAAAGTTGATTAGAATTAAATGTTTAGAGATGGTGTGGCACAATGCGTACCTTTGTTTGCCTTTAATGAACCCTTTGATGCTTCTTACATCCTTGTTGGAGTACCAGTGACACTGAAATTAGGCACTGAAATTCATATGCTGATTCTGTTCTGTTCCTACTGGTTATGAAGGTAGCGGTTTCGGTACACAACCCTACGCAGTACAACATGTAAAAGGAAAACAATACCGATACTTTTTGTAAAATGTTAACAATGCTGATACTGCTTATTATTTCAAATGTGAATGTGATTTTGTTTGACAAATAAATCCAAATCAGGGAAACTATGCTGTCTGACTGGCTAATGATCATCCTGCACAAAAAATTTGCTATTAATAATTGATTAACACAATTTTAAAAAATCGATACTTTGGAAAATATCAATACCAGAATATCAGCTGATTGATATATAGATACTGCAGCGTCATTGCGCACATCCTTAATTTCAAGGCACTTGAGGGGCCATTTAAAGTCACTTTCTTATTTTGATCTAACAAAGCCTGGTAAATTTGTTTTAGGGAACCGATCGGTGTCTTGTGACTAACAGAGTTTTGCATCAAGACTGCACACCTGACATTTCAAAGGAACAGAATTTCACAGTGTTTGCACTTGTACGCACAAGCGCTCACACAGAAGCAGTCAGCAGAGAGCAGATTGTCGGCTCAGGCAGGAAGCGGAGTATATTCAGCATGGGCTGCTGGGAGCACCAGAGACCTGACACTGTGTGCAGCTCACACTTCCTAAGCTCTCCCAGTACGGTGTGTGCATGTGCACCAGCAACACCTCCTCTCACTCAACCACCCTGCATCACACCACATGTTGAGCAGGGGAAAGCAGACATCAGTGACATCACACTGAGCAGGTGGCAACCCCTCTCTGAAGAGGAAACCAAGATCAGAGAGTCAGGGGGCTGCGCGAAACGACAGTTTAATCTTCCATCTATCTCACAACCACAAAAAAATCTCTCTATATATTTTTTTCTGAAGCTTGACAAGTGCTAAAATACTGATGTTTTAGCCACCAGGCTTTGTGCTTTTGCTATGATGGTTTCAACTGAAGCATAAAATTAGTATAACTTACGACATTAAATAAAAACTTCACTCCAAAAATGAAAATGATGTCATCATTTACTCATCGCACTTCACTTGTTTAAAACCTATTTCAGTTTCTTTCTTCTTTTGAAAGTAGTTATTTGTGTAGAATGCTGGTAGATGGTACCTAGTATTGTATATCTTACTATGGAAGTCAGTGAGTCCTAGCAGCCAGCATTCTTCAAAATATGGACGTACTCACACTAGGTACGGTTGGCTTGAACAATGCTGAAGCGCGCTTGTCCCCCCTCCCATCTCCCCTAATGGTCTGCACTTACACTGCATTTTCTTATTTATTCATTTTATCATAAAAGTCCTCGTCTTGCAGGTATTTGGAGGTTTGTGAAGGCATCAGCTGTCGTGCAGCAAGGTGTTTGTATCATTTTAATAAACTATGACAATTTGTGTACATTAAAAAGTAAGAATGATTAATAAATCTATATGAAACAGTCTCTTAAAAGTGACGTCGCATCTTCAGTCTCAGGCGCGCTTTGCACTCACACTACAAGCATACCGCACCAAAGCTCAACAGAACCATGCTTTGGCACATCTCTTCCAACTGGGTCAGGGCTGCCAACTGAATTCGGAGCACTTACACTTGTCAAACGAACCTGAAAACGCATCTGGGCACAATTTAGATAGCGTAGTGTGAGTGCACCATGTCTTCTTTTGTTTTCAAGAGAGTAAAGAAACTCATTAAAACCACATGAGGGAGAGTAAATGATGAGATCTTTTTATTTTTGATCTACCCCTTTAACAATATATTCATAGCCTGACCACTGACTGAGAAATATAAAATATAAAGATATAAAATTAAATCCATATTATATACACACACAAACACACACAACTTTGAAAAAATGATTGAAAAAAGATTGAAGATTTTGAAAGCATTATTTTCTTTTGCTTACAATGGTCTATTTATTAAATCAAAAACAGCGATCTTGTGAAATGTATTCAGAAAAACTGTATTCTATTTTTTTAAATATAGAACATTTTTTAGATAATTTATTGTCATTACTGCCACTTTTGATTGATTTATTACAATAAAAGTATTCATTTTCTTTCCAAAAAAAGTCATACTAATCTCATTCGTTTGACATCACTTCAAAACAAAAGCAAAACGTAGTTGGTCGAACAATTTCTTCCCATCTACTGTAAGTGGGCAGTTCTTGGCCAGGATTAGCCGCAATGAAGACCAGACTTTGTCATAGTCAAAAGTCTGGCATAAATACGAGTCTAGGCTGGTGTAAAGCTGTCTGGTTTTAAAACAAATCATGCTAATGGGGTCGGTTGTGAAGAAGACCAGATGGATTACAAACAAAGTAACACACTCGAATAATAGTGAAATCCTAGGCACAGGTCTTATTTTATCTCCTCACACATTTCATATCTCTGTTAAGGCATTGTTTCCTTTTTTTTTTTTTTTGGCTGTCAATGTAAGAACGTCTCTATTTGCAATTCTTCCTGTCACACAGTGGCCCAGACAAGCTGGTTGATCATACCGCTCAAGCAAACAAAATGCCACCGTTTCTTCCACTGCACAGTCATTCAGCATTTAAAAAAGCATGTGGTGAAGTGTAGTCACCCCCCTCCTCTGTCTTACTCAAAAGACTCCGCAGTCTGCTCGGTGGGCTCTTAAAGCAGGGCATGTTTCGACACACGTCAAGTCAAGGGCTCATCTCTTTGCTAATATTGTCAGTGTTTTTATTTCTTCTTTTTAAGAGAGACTGGGATCAATGCGCCTAGGCAGACAGCTCGAGTCTTTGAAGCGGTGCGCATGCAGATACGGCAAGCGGCTGCAATCATCATATACCCCGTGACACTGCGTTTGGCGGCACGGGCTTCTGTAAAGCCTCTCAGTGTGCTGATCAAGGGATTCCGGCTCAAAGAAGGAGGAGCGGCAGCCCTTTTCCTCCCTTCCTCCGTATTCCTGTGATGAAGAGCTGCTTAACACAAATCAAATGCAAAGACTCAAAGTTGTGCGCATCAGTAGCTGCCAGTACATTGCAATGTCTCAGAAACATATGCTGGGCAGTAGAAAACTTATGCTACTTAAGTTTTCTGCAAAGTGGCATGGTGGCTCAGTGGTTAGCACTGTCGCCTCACAGCATGAAGGTCGCTGATTTGAGCCCTGTTGAATCAGTTGGCATGCATGTTCTCCCCATGTTCACATCGGTTTCTTCCGGGTGCTCCGGTTTCCCTCACAGTCCAAAGACATGCGGTATTGGATAAACTAAATTGGTTGTAGTGTATGAGTGTGTGAATGAATGTGAGAGTGTATGGTTGTTTGCGAGTACTGGGTTGCGGCTGGAAGGGCATCTGCTGCGTAAACCATATGCTGGAATGAATTTCGGTTCATTCCGCTGTGGCGATCCCTGAGACTAAGCCGAAGGAAAATGAATGAAGGGGTTTTCTGCAATGTTTGGTCACTCATAAGTCATAACTGTCTAGTTAACTTTTTGGGTGTAGGTTATTTATAAAACAACAACATTTAAAATTTGCTGAGTAGTGTCAGAAACCCAATTTAACCAAATAAATTAATTTTAAAAATCTTAGAGTACAAGGTAAAGAGTTAATCGTGTCTTAAACATTGGCAGGGACCAAAATGATTTTATTCAGTGGGGATGAGGATTTTACTTTAAATAAGTAACACCAATAAATCACTTTATTAGGTGCATGTTAACACAAATATCTAATCTGCCAATCACATCGAAGCAACTTATACAGTAAGTGTTAGTCCTTCCCAAAAATCTGGTTTTAATTGTTCAACCTCATATCATTTCAATTTTGAGACCTTTGCTCATATTTGGAACACGGTTAAGATCATTAACATAAAATCCTAAAGCTCTTGTGTCATTCGCAGACAGTAACATTTCGACAATTTTGTTCACCAACTTTGCCAGGTGCAATGGTTTTGCATTTTTACTATAATGCATGTTTACTATAGGCAATATGTCACATTGTCATTAGAGGCAGCAGCATGCAAGTGCAAGTTAAGTGTGACGTCATGCGAAGCGGTTTCTGAATTCAAATGCTTTATCAAACTGTATGGGGAGACTTATCAAATGGTATTAAAAAACGTTTACAAAGCAATGCATTACTTTCGAAAATCACAGTTGCAATATATATGTCCATGCCTTAGATCCGATGGTCAAAAAGTAATAAATTGTTTTATAAATTGCTAATTTTTTATAAATGTTGGTATTTGTGATGCAGCAAGTCTACACATTGTTGTGTACCCTATGATTCTACATAAAAATCACTTTAATGTGATGGGACTAAAAAGTGGCCATAAACGTATATTTTCTCACTTCAGATGATTAGCGGCATGGACCCGAAAACAGTATACCATACATCACGACTTAACAAGCGAATTACCCTTGGTAACGCATACCCTGACCAGACGCAAAAGACATAGGCCAGACCGGGGCATTTTATAGTCCCCAGGCCACATGTAGCTTCATCCACAAACAGGGCCTTCTGATAGGAGATCTGATATTGCAAGTAAGAAAAAGTCTTTCTCAAAAACTTTCCCTTATAGCATCTTTTGCAAGCTTAGTTTTGTTATTTCAAATGTGCAAATAGGAAGGGATGCACATGCCTATATAAAGTGGGTCTCAGATTGTACAAGAAGCACTGCATCAAATTACAATTTCCCCCACCATGTCTTTAAAATATGAACATTTATTTTACCACACTATATTCAATGGAGCTTCTGCACTAGCCTGTGCGTGTAAACGGCTTTTTATCTTATTTTTTGCTTGAGCAACTAAATGAATCCCAAAGTCTATTTAAATGATTATATTTTAATTACATTACAACATTAATGCTGTAAAATAAAAAAATTATAAAACAGATAAAGGCACATTATCCGTTCACCAGAAGTGCAGCAGTATGGGAAGAAACACTAGATCATATACCCTATTACACAGTAACAAAGGTAGACTAACTACCTCAGATTAACGATTTAGCAAATCCAGATACAGATCCTCTCTCAGTGATTATTATTACATCACATATCCACCTCACATTTAACCTGACTTCAGTGCACTTGTTCAGCCCAACACAGGCTAGAATTATCTCACTGAACATAAAAAATATAAATAAATAAATAAAATGAAGGTGAAGCAATCAAACAATCAACACTGTGACATTTATATGAAGTAGATATTGTGATGCTGGTCTTTAAAATACTTTTTTTTAGTGTAAAATGTATCCTTTTTTAAACTTTAGAGTTATATGAATGTGTATTAAAAGCCAGTATTTCAGAATCAGCTGATCAAGATGGTCATGCTCAAACATCTTTCGGCTTTACAGAGAATGACAAAAATAAAAACTATCCAGTAAGCAGCAGTTCTGTGAATGAAAATGCCTAGCTGAGGTCAGAGGAAATAGCCAGAGTAGTTCAAGCTGATAGAAAACAGTAACTCAAAAGTCACTTGATACAACAGAAGTCTGCCGGGTCTGATAAGTTGCCATCTTAATGTTGCAACATTAAGATGGCAAGGTCAAAATTTGTCATACACAACACAAAAGCATCAATTATATTTTCTTTGGGCCAATTAGTGTTGGACATTTAAACTTATGCATAACAATTATTAGCAAAAAATGAAAAGTTCCATTCTAAAGGGCTACTGAACGATGTAAAGCTTTCATTTTTTTTTATATTTAAAACAGTCAAATTTGACAAATAGAGTAGTTTTGTTTTATCAACAGTTGTGGAATATTATATATGTTGCACACCCTTAGCATTTTACTGTTAACGGCTTTTGGAAACCTGCCATTTTTATTTGAATGGTATTCTCAGTCAATTGAAATGTAAACTGCTGAGTTAGACAAGCCTAAAATGTATTTATTTTTTGGGGCACTATTTAATGGTGGCTTTAAGTCCACCATTGTTGTTTTGAGTGCCCAAAACTAAGAACTAATACACACCTTTATAGACTGAATATGTAATACACATGTGCATGACATTAGTGTTTTCACAAAATCACATTTGTGAATTTTACAAAATAATAGTATTGTTTTGGAAACTTTCACATTAAAACCTGTTTTAAGTTTGCATTCTTAGGGCCTTAAAACACAGTTTTTGTGTATATGAATTAAACGTATGACCCCTTGCACATATATGAATTACAGTATAATTTTATGTTTGTCTTGCTAGAGACGATTATCAAGCTAATTTGTGAGGCAGAAAAACTCAATCCAGTGACGCTGTTGATTCCAACCTCTGTTTCCAGCTTGTCTGGAGGGACTGTTTTGGTGGAAAATGCAATTGTGTGACAGAGTCAGGTGAGTAATATGCTATGGGTTTTTGTCAGCACTTTGCTAGCTTTGATTCATAAGTCTGTAACTCCCTGCCTTAGCGATGTGAAATATAGTAAGAGTTTCCTTAGTCAGAACCTTAAACGAACCTCAACAAGTCTTAAACAAATCTGTTTACCAATGAAATAACAGCAGGGGAAACAAGAAGGATGCAAGATATGAAGAGCTGACATTAAATAAGCTAAATTAAATCTGACAAATGGGTTGTTGACATGATTTTGCATTTTTAAGGTCACAGGTGACTAAAAAAATTATTTTTAGTAGTATTGTCATCAGGTAAAATGCAGGTAACGGTGTTGCCAGATATGGTGGACTTTTTCCAGCCCATAAGCTGTCCATAACCCACCTGAATGCACAAAAAACTGCTTAAAATGTTAGGTTAATATTTTATTTCATTTTAAATCTAAATTAATCTAGTTGCTTTGGCTGTCATCATTTTTAACCATTCAGCAATCAACACCAGCAATCACAGAACCACAACATAATCGGATCACATCGAAACACTGCCCCTTTCTCACCCACACACTGTGTGAGATTACACTACCTAGAGTATGTTTTACTTTCAAAATGGGGCATAAATTCATCCCATTTGGTGTTTTAAATTCTTTTGAACATAATTAGGAATGTTTGTTCTTGCTGTCAATTGGGGAAAAAAATGATTGATAAAGGTGTTATGATAATCCTCTGTGTTTAACTGCAGGTGCTGCGTGATGCATGTGCATACGAAGGGGAGTTAGATTTGTCCAGGGAGTCAGATTTTGATACAACTTTCATTCACCTGGGCTCATGTGGTTTGCGCTATGCACTGGTCACTACTAACTCAATGGAATAGGAGCACATAATTATATTTCGTTAAATAAGTTGCATATAAAGTTTACGTTTCAAAATTGCCCAAATTTTGTCAACGAGCTAATGCCATTTTTTACAGTACCTGCAAAATCGAATTCAAAACTGCCCAATTGGGTGAGAAACCCCCCAATTTGGCAACACCGGCAGTAAATTGTTAAACATTCCGTTGTCCTCCTTGAATCTCGTGATATAAAAACTGCTGTTACTGCATATTTTACATTTTGAGCCAAATCTAAAAAAAAAAAAAAAGCATTAATAAATACCTCAGGTTAAATGGCTGTTTTAATAAATGGCAATCTTTTTTTTTTCATCCAATTATTTCTAAAAGAATAGTAACTTGATGCATTTTGTCACTGAAACCATGTCTTCTGCTGTGACTTTACACTATAGAAAAAAAAAACAGGGCTCCACACAATTCATTCATGTTGTTTCAACACAAATTGATTAACTATTAACAAATAGTTGGATTGAACATAAAACAATTAAGTTGTCCCCAAAAATCTCAAGAATTTAGTTGTTTTAGCTTATTTTAAACAAGTATTTAGAACAAGCAGGAAAAAAACTTTTTTTGAGTGTATATGCTAGTTTTAAATCAGCAATTCCACTAAAAACTTAAATAAGTTGAAGGACCCCATTCAAGATCATGCCCCTATAAAGCCCATGTTGTCCACAATGCAAGTTTTTGTTTCAGAATAACACGTGACCCAAAGAGGTCAAGTAAAAGTGTATATCTACACTGTAAAAAAAAATCCTGGTTGCCTTACGTTTTTAAGCTGAATCAAATGAACCTTATGAGTAATTTGAACTTAAACTGACATAAAATAGCTTGTGTAACTTATAAAATTAAATTAGAACATGATTAACATAGTTTAATGTTGTCATGACTAATTGATCATGTATTTTTTTACAGTGTAAATATTTTAATTAATTATAACTAATTTTGATTTATTATTAATAAGTAGCTGGTTCACTACAACATACTTGACTTTTTTAGAACTTCTATAAAATTGTTAAGTTTTATTGTCCTTTGATGTGATGTTCAACAAGTCAGACAAAAAAAAAATATTATAATTTCACATAAAATAATTAGCACTATATGTAAAGTGAAGTAAAATGTAAAGTGTCCAAACAATGAAGATAAATCTATGATAAATCATGCTATTTTTATATTATAAGTGCTATTTTTTTTTTCATTTTTGTTATGTCACCCCATACATATGACATATGTGAGGCACAGTTCAGTAAAATATTACATAAATGAATTGATAAAATTTCAAGAAAGATTTCAAACTACGTCAATAATAAAAAATGTTCTTTAAAAATGGTGTTTTACAAAAAAGCTTTTATTTACAGTCTATTTATTCGAACATCTTAAACATGAGTTCATTTTATTGACATTTAAAACCAACATTTTTGAGTATTAGTAAAGATGACTGAAGTGTATTTCCAAAGCAGCGATACATCGAGCTGTAGCACACCTGTAATCACCTTTCATGTAGAGGAGAACAAAGAGCTTTAATATGTGTCTCTGCTCGCATGCCGTAATTAAACATTGGCTTCTATTAATCCCTGCAGTAAATTGGAGCAAGGGAAAGATTTAGCAGGCTATTCATCATCAGACTATGTGAAGATGGCAGTTTTAATAAAAACATTCCCATGCTAGTGTATTGGGTGATCCAAAAGCAGAGTTTTCTTATTTAGAAATGAAGAACAACATTTTATAAAAGTCATTCTAGATGTGTCAAAGCAAAATCATTCATTAAGGCGAGAAATGAAGTATATGAAATGTTGGCAATCCTGCATGCAAACAAGTCAAAGGCTAAGAGGAAATTGATTATTACTTTGGACTCTGATTTAAATCTTGTCCTTCATCACAAAAGGAAGATGATCAGAACCACGTGTGTAATGCACATCCAGAAATGTTCAAGTATTTTACTCTCTCACACTTCATAAAGCTTAATTAACGTAATTAAATCCATTGACAGATTACAGATATCCTATAATGGCCAACCAATGTGTTTTTTTAATCACCTTTACTAATGTCAGGAAAGCAGGATGGCTCATATTTAATATTGTATGCTAAAATAAAAAGGGTGTAATAAAAGTGATAGGAATCAATAAGAATCTAGTAATTCCAGTTCTGATTCCTCTAACCAATTGTTTCCATTATACTTTCATTAGCAGTTTACTACTAAAAAGAACAGTTCGTTCCAAAATTAATGTTTACTCATAATTTAATCACATTCAAGTTATTACAAATCAGTATGAATTTCTGCTACTGAAGACACATGAAGATATTTTAGGAATGTTGATAACCAGACAGTTAATGCAGCTGCAGACTTGCATTAACCCAATGGAAACATTAAAAGCCATTTTTATATAGAATAGTTTGGAGCGAGTGGAGGGCAATTGATGACCGAACATTCCTTTAGTGTATATATCAGGGGTACCCAAACTTTTTCTTACGGAGTCCACAAATCCAAGCTTGATTGAAAGATGTGGGCCGAAAGTAAATATAGCAAACTGTATTATATTAAAGTTGCCATGGGTAATTTTATAATTTTTAGAAATAAAAACTACTTTAACAGTTTGTACGTACTAATGCATTCAATTTTTGTAAATGTATATTATTTAACAAATTTATTACAATAAAACCATTTTTAAAAAAATCCTTTAATTAACTTTTCAATGGATTTTTTTTCAATAAATTTTTCAATGGAATTCAATGCCAATATTCATGCCTTAATTTGCACGCTGATGTCTTCTGCTTTGTCCCCTATTCTTTAAGTGACAATATGAACATTTTTTAAAAATTTGATTAACTTACAACATTTAGTTGAAACATTAAATTTCTGTTTGCTTTTTATTTAGCTCAACAATAAAACAAACAAAAGGTTACATTAAAATAGAAATGAGCTCAGTTAAAGGCATAATCTTTAAACCTTTCCCAATCATTTTCCTTCTGACGGGTCAAATCAAAGTATACAAAATGCCTTTGACCCACTGCCCAATTTTGGGCATCTCTGATATAAATATAAAAAAATAATAATAGTAAATTATTAAAAGAGCAGTTCCCACCAATCACATTCAAGTTGTTACAAATCAATATGAATTTCTGCTACTGAACACAAATGAAGATATTTTAAGAATGTTGATAACCAGACAGTTAATGCAGCTGCTGACTTGCATAGCAGGAGTATTACAAAGAAAATACCAAGTCATTAAACCAAAGGCTACATCAACATTCTTCAAAATACCTTTTTTATGTAGAATAGTTTGCGGGAGTGGAGTGTAATTGATGACCGAACGTTCCTTTTAGTTTATAAATATATATATATATATATTGTATTGCCGAATTTTGAGAAAATTCAGTAAAAGATAATGTCAGTAGAAATGTGGTAATATAATTTAATTCTTTTATATATAATAAATCTTGTAATAATCCTTTAATATATATAAATATTACAATAATAGTGCTGTCAAATGATTAATTGTGATTAATCGCCACCAAAATAAAAGTTTGTATATACATGATGTATGTGTACTAATGAATATTGTCTATATATAAATAAAATTATTTATTCATTCATTTTCTTTTCGGCTTAGTCCCTTTATTAATCCGGGGTCGCCACAGCGGAATGAACCGCCAACTTATTCAGCAAATGCCCTTCCAACCACAACCCATCTCTGGGAAACATCCACACACACTCATTCACACTCATACACTACGGACAATTTAGCCTACCCATTTCACCAGTACTGATGTCTTTGGACTGTGGGGGAAACCAGAGTACCTGGAGGAAACCCACGCGAACACAGGGAGAACATGCAAACTCCACACAGATACGCCAACTGACCCAGCCGAGGCTCTAACCAGTGACCTTGTTGTGAGGCGACAGCACTACCTACTGTGCCACTGCGTTGCCTAAATAAAAATATTTAAAATATAAATAATAATTAAAAATATGTATGTAAATACAGGCTTTTATTTTGTTCTGATTAAACGTGATTATCTTTTGAAAGCGTTAAATAATAATAATAACAATAATAATAATATTTTTAAGGAGTTATCTCACAACTGTTGTTCACAACATTTTTTATTCTTTTTTATTCATTTTATTCACTTTTTATTCTTGGAGGGAAATCATTACATATATGTATATATATATATATATATATATATATATATATATATATATATATATATATATATATATATATATATATATATATACTGGTCAAAAGTTTGGGGTCAGTTTTTTTTGTTGTAATTTTATAATAATTTAAAAAGAAATACTGTTTATCATTGCAGTATTTATTAAATATAGAAAGAAATTACATTGTTAAATACATATTTATTAAATATTTATTTATTACTTATTAATATTTATTTATTATTGTATGTAGTTTATAATGAAATTATTATTTCAGTCATTTTTTTTTTACTATTGCCATTTAATAATAATCATATAAATAATAATAACAATAATAATTAATATTAGAGTGATTTCTGAAAGATCATGCAAATCTGAAGACTGGAGTAATGAAGCTGAAAATGTATCTTTACAATCACTGGAATAAATGATTAAATTAAATTAAAAACTACTTATATAGTGCAACATTTTACAATTTTTCAATTTGTACTGTATTTTTAATGAAATAAATTAAGCCTTGGTGAGCAGGAGAGGCTTATTTTAAAACATTTAAAAACCCAACTGACCCCAAACTTTTGACCAGTAGTGTGTATAAAGAACATTAAAAATGAATGTCAAAAAAAAGATTTTACAGTGCTTTACGTATTCTTGTAAATCCGATGATCTTTTCTATGGCACATTCTACAAATCTTTTCTCACAGAATGACAGTTAACAAAAAGGTCTTGACCCTGGCTTAGCAAAGGGTCAAAGACGTGATCTCGCATGACCTCACTTCTGCTAACTGCCCAATTACACTTGCCCAATTATTGTTTGCTTAAATGAAGCAAGCGCTTCCTAATCCCCATGTGTGCTGTTGTTAGTCTCCTGACCCAAAAACAAACATCTTAAAGCGCCACTTGTTTGCATCTTAAGCTGGAGAGAGCACCGCTAATGAATGGCGAGCACCCTTCATGATTCCGGGGAGGCCCAGTGGTCACCCAGCGCTCGTTTGTGTCAACAGAAGCCCACCGTCCAGCCCTGTGCTCTGTTTAATAAGCACTTCAATGTACTGCGATCAAGTGTGAAGGACAGCTGCTGGGGAACAGCGTGGGTCCGCTAATGACAGAATGTTGGATTAATGACCTGGGAAGATGAGCCAACAGGCCAGTGTCGGAGGTGTTCCATTCCCAGCAGGGCACTCATCGTGCGGCCTACCCCCTCTAGACCCCTCATCACCAGCCAAATCCTCCATATGCAGGAGTGTTGGATGACAGATGACATACAGTAGGGATTACCTGCTTCATACCACACAATGGGGGGAAATACTCCATGCTTACTTATAAGTAGGTCACCTTCAGAAAGAAGTGAAAGATGAGAATGCTGTTGAAAGTAAAAGAAGAGGAATCTTGGATATGAAATCAATAATTTTATGATATTTTTAAAAAGGCCCTAAAATGTGTATGTACTGAAAAGTGTTCATTTAATGCTGAATAAATAACTAAGCATGCATAAAAAAAACAAATATTTAATAATAGCTAGAAATAAAAATGCTTCATTTATTTTCAGAAAATTACAATATGTCAGTATGAACATTCCATGTTTTTAGAACTTAAATAATGTATATTATGAATAAAGTTTCCAATTTTGTGTTTGATTAAAATTTCATTTTTGAATTTTCTGTAAACTACTAATAACATTTCTTCTAAGTTTAGAATAAAACTAATTATTTAGCATATACTAAAATACTAACAACATCCTTAAAAGTAAAACCCCATTTAATATCCTTTAATTTCCCATATTTTGTGATTTCTTTTTTTTTTCATTTATTTATGCTTTAGAATTGCATTATGGTAACTTCATTGCATTATGGGATCAACATTTGATGTTGAAAAGTTTGAAAATGATACTTTTATTGAGATTTTATTATTTTTAAGAAGTGTTGGGCAATAACGCGCTGTTAGTAATGTGTTACTGTAACGACATTACTTTAGACAGTAACTAATACTTTAACGCATTATGTTTTAAATATATTAATTATCGTTACAATATGATGTGTTTGTCTTGGGCTGGGCGATTAATCAAAAAGTAATCGAAATCGACATTCAGAACCTATAATTGATCTAATGTTTCCAGGTCAATTTCTTCAGCCTTCACGCCCCTTGCTTACCCCTCGCTGTGAATGATACCGATGGTGACCTCTCAAAAAATTTAGCTACACGTTGCGATGATGCATATAGTGCAAGCTCTGTGATTGGTCAGCAATGAAGAGTTAACGAGTGTAGGTGGTCCAGAAAGGGCAAAAATAAATAAATAAAATAACCGTTCATTAATCAAAATCGAGTTAAAATATTCAATTAATCATGATTTTGATTTTATGCCAAATCACCCAGCCCAACGTTTGTCCATTACTTTGTAAATTAATTAATTTTGGCTGCAGTCTAGCCTACATCTTCCTATTTACAGCGGTGAAGCATTGTGGGATTGGTGGATGCCAACCAACCGCTGTAAAGAAGATGTATAAGGCTGTATGCATGCGAGGTAGACCAAGTGTGCGTGTGCAAGAGACTATTAACATTACTATTATTATTTACAATTACTAATATTACTATGTTTATTGTTTCAAATAAATAAGCTCACATTTGCACACAACAGCAGATTTTGCACTTAAAAGATACACAGCTTACTTTCCATAAGTTGCTGACATACTACGTTTAATTTGTGGTTAGTTTGACAATTGCTCATAAATAAAATTTTTAGGCAGCTGTTGTATTTTTGTTTTGTTTAAAACGCATGAAATTTATGGCTGTCTGTAATAGCAGGTTTTTTGGTGCTGAGTTTCACCAAATTGATTCTGAATGATAATTCAGATTACTTTCATTTATGTATTTCATGAAGCTTTTGTGTTTGTTGTATATTGTAGCTAGTTTTCATACTCAAGCTGTGAAGGAACATGTTTAAGGGTTAGATACAAACTTTTATAAAGTTGAAGCAACTTTAGTTTTTGCTTTTTTGTTTCTGAATATATTATTCAGCTGGTTTATCACCTTGTGATATTTTATTACTATGCTGCTGGTCTGACTTACTGTAAACAAATTTGTGTTTAAAATATACTTTTGTTTAAGCCTGTCTTGTGTTTTAGTTTATGCAAACATGCAAGTTAATTAAAACTGTGAAGTTGATCAACAGTGTATTCTCCATGCAGCACTTAAGTGACGTTATTTATGGGAGCATTAAAAAAGTTCTTTGGAAAAGTAACTCAAAAATTATTTTAACAGTAATGCATTACTTTTTGGTGTGCGTAATCAATAAAGTAGTTGAGTTTTTTGAATGAAGTAACTAGTAATTTTATCTAGTTAATATTTTTATAACTAGAACAACACTGGTTTTAAGTGATTAAAAGGTTAGTGTTGTAAATTACAGGACAATAAACTGCCAGTAATATACTGCTTTTTCTGTTATTTTACAAACTTAATTCTATATGTGGTATATTATTTCTTAAACAATATATTGTTTCAAACAACTAAAATATTAATTAAATTCCCTCTGTTAAACTGCACAGTTCAGTTTTCAACATCAAAGGTTGACAGAACAGCAATCAAGGTCCCACAATTAATAACCATAAATAAACAGAAAAATACATGTGAATCACAAAATACATAAACTGTTAATTATCGGATAATTTTTCTAGTAATTGTTTACATTTCAAATCAATATTTGGTGAAATATCCCAGATTTATCCCTGTTATTAAATCAAATGGAATTCCATAATAATTTAGTTGTTACCATTAACAAGAAATATATAAACAAGATTATTGTTAACGAACATTCCACTGACCTACACTAAAATCTCTCTATTGCACTGATTGCAACACCACTCTCCCCCAATTGCCCACTTACTACACCTCATCCCGTGGCAGCGAGAGTGGGGCGAGAGCAGCTCTTTTTCGGCTGGTGGCACGTGGGTGTGCTGAAAGTGAGGCGGGGAGGGAAGGAGGGAGGGGGAAGCGCTACTTTTTGCTCAGTGCTCAACGCAGCTGCCACCTCACCAACTCAACCAACAGCCTCTGCCAACCAATGCTACTGAGCTCATCTCACCACCTGTTCTAGCAGCGCCACAGGAAAAGAGAGAGTAAAAACACAGCTCTCCTTGAATAACCCCCAATCAGGCTTTTCTTATGTTCTGACAAACCACTGCCAAAAAGTCATTTTGATGAGCAACTCGATACAGTAAATAGGATACAAACATATTCCAGCATCAGGAATAATTACCAAAAAATAAAAATAAATCAGGAAAATGACTTAAAAATGTAGGAACAGATATCTAGGTACATAAAGTGAACTGAAAACCTGCAAGTGATTAAAACAGATTGTGTGAGTATAAAGCAATTACCGGAAATTTTAAATGACAACAGTCTTTGATTTCAAGGCCATCTGGTGCTATTTTAGTAATCTGCATACTGGGATTTAGTAATGGAATGATGTTAGTAATCCAATTATGTAGATTTTCAGGACGTGCACTCGATTTAACTAAAACATGTACTTACCTATAGAAAACTATTGGGTTAAATAAGGTAATTAAATAAAATAAAAGGACAGTTTACACAAAAATGAACATTTCCTCACCATTTCCTCACATTCAAGTGGTTTTAAACTACTTTTGTTAAACATATAGGATGATTTACAAAGAAATGTTGGTAAGCATCAGCCCTTGACTATTATAATTTTTCTACATTGTCAATGGCTACTGGTTTGTATGGCAATTTGATAGGATACTTCAAAAAAGTAATTAATTACTAATTTAGAAAATTATTTAAATTACTTTTCTTGATTTCACCCAACAATTCAAATTTAATTTCTGCAGCTAGCTCTCTGCAACTTTTACATGGTCGCCCACTGAAGCTAAGCAGGACTGCTGCTGGTCAGTACCTGGATGGGAGACCACATGGGAAAGCTAGGTTGCTATGGGAGACCACAAGGGAAAGCTAGGTTGCTGTTGGAAGTGGTGTTAGACCAGCAGTATGCGTTCAACCTGTGGTCTGTGTAGCCTAATGCCCCAGTATATTGATGGGGACTCTATACTGCTTAGTTAGTGCCATCTTTTGGATAAGATGTTAAACCGAGGTCATTAAAAATCCCACAATGTCCTTTGCAAAAGGGGAGGGGTTTAACCCCTGCATCCTGGCCAAATTTGCCCACTGGCCTCTGTCCATCATGGCCTCCTAATCATCCCCATATTATCACTCTGTCTCTTTTCCACCAATCAGCTAGGGTGTGTATATACATTGCATTGACAATATAAATTAAACTTCTTTAATTCATTAATTAAAAAAATAATAAGTTAAACATTATATGTATCAAAACTTGAAACATTTCTTAAACTTACAGTACATTTTATTTTTGCCAAATATCATCATTACTTTCTTACTTCATTCAATGTTTCATGGCAACTGTTCAGTTTTTGGACAAATGTCCAATCTTTAGTTCAAAAATAGAATTATATTTTTGTAGAACAAAAAAGTTACCCCACTTCTCTGAATTGATATACAGTATTTAAGAAAAGCTAAAAATCAAAAGTAATCTCTTACCTTTCATTTTCATCAGAATTACAGTAACTAGTTACTTTATAAATAGTTACACCCAACAAAGCTTCAGAATATCTTTTTTTTTTTTTGCGTTCAACAGAAGAAATAAATTCATAAAAACTTACAACCACAAAGTAAATGGTGAGTAAATTTTAAATTTTGAGTGAACTATCCCCTTAACCTTTTAACTGCCTGCATGGTTGACCATTTTGACCAAATCACTGTTAAAGTCATTTAAAGAATGATTGCTTTAAATTTTATATATTTAAATGGTTAATTTAAATAATGGTTTACACATAATCCTGTTGCACTTCCGCACTTGATTTTGGTTTTATTGTAAAAAAACAACAACAACAAAAAGAAAGCATGTGAGGTAACAAGAGACATTGGGAGTTAAAAAAGGTAATTCAAAAAAAAAAATTCTTGGTGGGGCAGTTAAAGGGTTAAAGTAATGTTCAATGCTAGATTAAAGGTATAGTACCTAGTTATTACCCAGTTTTCATTAACATCAGTGATGCATTCTGAGGTCATCTTTAGATAGACAGATTGATGTAAAGAGGCATCACAAAAGTGCTTCTTTGTCCAGCTTTGACACACATCCGGAGTAAGATAGCGGTTCACAGAGGGAGCCTGAGAGATACAGGGAGATACGCATCACTTGAACCCGGCTCAAATCTAATGGGTCTCTTACTGTGTTGCAATGCCATGCCAGAAACAGCCATCGCCGTCTGACTTTATCGAGACAGCTGATCGCCCGCACGCAACACTTGCATGTGGCAAACTGGTGGGCATGAAAGCCACAGGCCCGTCGTCATCTCCACACACATCCTTCCACCTTTGCAGAAGCTCTCGCTGCACCTTGTCGAACAGGAAGCGTGCTCCGTTGCAGCGGTGCAGCTTTTGGACGGTGCGCGATTTGCATTGACAAAGAGAAGGAAGCGAAAAGAGGGCGTTTTTCAAGTCTGTGCCTGCGCACAGCATGCAGCGTGCGGCGCGATGTGTGGGAGAGCAAGACAGGACAGTTCCTGCTCGCTCTCTCGCTGCTTTCCATGTGCTTTGCCTACTGACACACGCCGCTCACCTCGCCTCGCCTCTGCCCGGCTACAGGAAACAGCAGTATGCACGCTTGTTGTCCAATTCTGGCCTATTCAAATTCAAATGCTCTGTTATCTGGAAGTGGCATGAGGAAGAATAGATCAGCTGAGGGGCCTTGACCTGCTGAATGTCTACTGTACTGGCTGGCAGAAAAACAGGCCACATAAATACAATGTACAATACAATGTTATTTAAAGGTATAGTTCATTTACATACAGTTGAAGTCAGAATTATTGGCCCTGCTGAATTATTACCCACCCTGCATATTTTTATATACTTCTACTTTTTATTCATTTTATTTATAATCTGTTTAACAGAAAGTGCTTTTTCAACACATTTTTGAACATAATAGTTTTAATAACTAATATCTAATAACTGATTTCTTTTATCTTTGCCATGATGACAGTACATAATATTTGACTAGATATTTTTCAAGACACTTCTGTACAGCTTAAAGTGACATTTAAAGGCTTAACTAGGTTAATTAGGCAAGTTAGTGTAATTAGGCAAGTCATTGTATAACAATGATTTGTTCTGTAGCCAATCTGAAAAATATTGCTTAAAAAGGCTAATAATTTTGACCATAAAAATTAAAAACTTTTTTAATTCCAGCTAAAATAAAACAAATTAAAAAAAAAAAAAAACTTTCTTCAGAAGAAAAAATATTATAGCAAATACTCTCACAAAAAATTCCTTGATCTGTTAAACATAATTTGGGAAATATATGAATAAGAAAAAAAAATCGCATGAGGGCTAATTATTTTGACTTCAACTGCATGTATATTTTATATGTAATGTAAGTAAATGGGGTCCAAAATGACAAAAGTAATCTACAGAACATGCACTTTGTTACAAGTAGATCAATGTAGATTTGTTTAAAGAATGTTGTTATTCATTTTATTGTTCATGAGAATGTTTGAGACAGAAGTGAATAAATAATTCTTTTTGTTTTCTTCAATTAATTGGTTGATCCAGTTCGCAAACCCAAATTCGCTCATTCATTGGACTGATGAGCTTCTTACTGATCTGTCTGGTTCTTAGGCTTATGAGTTGGGTGTAACGTATTGCACAATAATGCGTTACTATATTCTAATTACATTTTTGAGGAACGCATTAATGTAACGAATTACATTTTAACTTTGTGTAATTTGATTACAGTCACTAAAGTCAATGTAATTGCGTTACTTTATTTAGTAATGTTAAAACTGCAGTACAAATATAGTTTTTATATTTACATTACTTTATATATACATTATATTAGTTTTATATATACATTACTTTGATTTAATTTAGCGTAAAAACAAAGAATGCAGTCTAAAGAACTTTTGACTGCTTTAAACTCAACCAGCAACTTGTTCAGCACTAGAACTGAAACCATTCTACCACAACACTTGTCACCAAGGAGGACACCGGCGCCCAAAAACATAGCGGCCTAACTAAACAGGCTAAATAAAATTTTTGTGCAAGATCAGGTGTGAAAGTCTCTTCTGAAAGTGAAGAGATGCGTATCTGCTTATGGGGCCATTCATATATCGCGTCTTTTGCATATGCACATATTGGGAGCGCACATACACACCTAAACACTGCAGTGTTTTTTCATACTATGGATGTCAGGGGTTACAGGTTACAGTTTTTCTTCTAAATGTCTTCATTATTGTTAAATAAAAAAAAAAAGACAAACAGGTCTGGAACAAGTAAATGGTGAGAGAATTTTAAGTTTTGGGCGAACTCTTTTAGTCTTTTGAATATGTCAAGCTGCTGTGATCAACCCACTAAAATTGTTTCTCAGCGAATATTAAATGACTGAAAGAGCTGCAGCTTATTTTGTATTTTGATCAGTAACTTTAAAGTAATTAATAATCTGATTATTTTTTTACATGAAGTAATTAGTAATGTAATCAGATTACAATTTTCCAGCCGAAATCAGTCATGTGTAATTTATTACTTTTTTCAAGTAACTTACCCAACACTGCTTATGACCACATCAAATTTTCTGATTTTACCACAGTTTTTATCATATTTTAGACCTTAGCTCCGAAAAAGTTACTTAAAAAAGTATCGTAACAAAAAAAAAGATTGTGTATTGCTTTACTGTGTTTTCATGTACCGAGTAAACAAATGTTTCAACCAAATTAAATTTGCAAAAGCAAAAGTCTCATTAGTAAATGTTAGATAGGCTAAAATCTAGGCTAAAAAGCCAGATTTACTGCATTACAATTTAACACATCATTAGTAGGCCCAGATGAAATCTGTGCACGCAGAAGTCTGCAGATTTTTAGCCAATCATTGAGTCTATTTATTAGCATGTGTAATTTTATATTCCGTTTTTTAAATAATGTCATAAATATTATCGACTAATATGAAAATGTTCATATGATTTAATCACAATACAGTTTGTAAAGTTATATATTTTGTCTTTTAGTAGATATATTACGTGAGACTTGCTTTGTTTACCATATAAGTGGATCTAATTGTATTTTGCATCGTAAACATTAAATAAGTTAAAAAGGTTTTTTTTTTTTTTTAAGTTTTTGGTTGTGATACTCACAGTAATCATTTCACATAATTTTGTTTTACAAAATTCTGAACAGAATGTCTGCAGATTCTGTCTGGCCCTAGTCATTAAGCATTAATTAACAAATTAACATTAAAGTTTTTTGTGGTTTTCATCATTTAAGATTTTAGACTAATGTTAACTATTGTAGCCTTACTGCACAATGATGATGTACAAAAACCCTATGAATACATTCTTAATTTTCAATCAATATTGCAGCATGCAAGCAGTGTGCCAGATTAACATGTGACAATGTCAATGTATAAACTATTAGACTAACCAAATAAGTCTCCAAGGTTGTACCAGTGTATATTTGTGGTCTGTTGTAAGGAATAGTTATTCCAAATAAATTGTGCCACACTGTTTTTTATTTTGCTTGGACGTTTTAGTTAATCAAGATTTTTTTTTTTTCATAATTGAAATATAAAGTAAATGGGGTCCAAATTTGGAAAAGTGCCCCATGTCATTTAAAAGTAAAAATTAGACCTAATAAGAGAAACAATGGCTGATTTAGAAGCAAACTATTCTTTGAATCACTTATTTTCAGTGAATTGGCTAATTCATTTCACAAAGGCAGTTTGAATCCCACTAATCTGGTTCTCCTCAGAGATTCAATGAAATTAACGCAACAAAAATCAGTGAATAATATCTTCCAGTCTCAAAGACCCTAGTTTCTTAAATATGGCACATAGGTAACTACATTTATAATCGCATTTGCTGCTTATTTTTGAAGCTTGAGATGTTCCAGGCCCAATTCAGTACAATTACACAAGCAGCGACCAAAACATTAGTCAAAATAGCTCCTTTACTGTTCCATGGAAAACAGACAGTCACACTGGTTTGGAACGATATGAGAGCTAAATACAAAAATGACGAAAGAGTTTTCATTTTAGGGTAACAACTCTGTTAACCTATTTTCCATAACTCGATCTAACATATCACTGTGTGTCAGAGCAAGGTGCGCTCCATGCGTGGTTACTCGTAAACGGTTTAAGTGAATGAGAGTGTATGTGTGTGCTCGTCGGTGCGTACGTACGAGTTTCCGTGTGTCTTTGTATAACTGTATGTGTGTGTGGGTGGTTGGGTGCTCTATTTCGATCAGATGAAACACCTGCACATACTATTGTTCTGCTTGGGAAAGATGAGACTGCTTTTGGTCCCTGTGCGCCGTGTGTTTCATTCTTTACGAGTGTATGTGCGAGCTGGAAACCTTTATCTGACCCAATACACTGTTGTCTTTTTTTTTTTTTTTTTGCCGTTATCTAAATAGTCGGCTGTAATCTGCAGACATGTCAAGCAGCATAATAAATTCTTAATGTATGGAATCAATACAGACGAATCAATCAGAGCAAAAGGTGAGGGTCGAGAGTCTCCCCACTGAGTTCAAATTCACTGAAAGTCCGAGTATATGTGTGTCCATTCATTTCCACACATTCGGTTTCCTGCTTTTTATGTCTGCTTCTCTCTCTTCTAAGCTCCACTAATACAGCTTCTCTATCCATCTGATTCCGTCAAGGACAAAGCAGAGTTCTGATAGGTTCCCATAGAAACAGAGTATGCATTGCTGCTTTAGGGGGCTTTTGTGTATTGTCTTCAGTGGGGTTCATACAAAAGCAGCGGGCTGACCGATAGTTCCTGTTTTTTTCTTGACCTTGAGTCATCTATGAGGTCTGGAACCCCTGCTGTCGTTCAGATCACAAGCGGTCATCATTGAGATTGCACTCTTGTGATGAGCAAGATCCTCCATTAACATTATAGGCTCAACTGCTGACAGGGGAAAGATTCATATAATCATCATGCATAGTGATTTTGCTGTGTTGCATGTTTTACTAAGTCGATCGCTCATACTAGACCGCGTCCTCCACTTAATGGCTAATGGATGACTAAATGTATCAAGGAAGGATTTAAGTGATATCAGATAGCATAAAGGAACTATAAACAGGCAGTGCATCTGGGTAAATTATGCTGTACTACTTACACAACTACGTCTCAAAGATGGAGTTTGTTTCATAGTGCACACTATAAGACTCTGAATACATTAAATATATAGCAGTTAAGCTCCTTCAGCAAAATTTGCACCATTATGTTTAGTGAACCACAAAAATGCATTTCCATCTGCTGGTATCTTCTTTAGAAAAAAAGAAAACATTGGAACCTTGGCAATGACGGCTGGTTGATTAAACAGAATTAAATCGAATCTGATTATAGCTAATATACACCATTTTGATGGATGCAAACAAAAACAATGGTCCCAGCGTATTTCCTGTTGTACATTTTTCATTTCTATAGCTTCCGAGAATCCAAAAAGAGCCACATATTGATAAATAATGCTATAATAGCTCTTTAAACCTGAAGTTATGATTAAATTGCGTCTTGTTACAGTTACAGATAACAAGCAGAAAATGTTCATAGGCCAATGACATGACCACAATAAAATGGTCTATATATAAATATAAAAATAAAGTTTAGAAAAAAATGTCAGTGTTTATTATTAAAACATTACAATATCAACATGTATTATTATTATTATAACCAGACTGATATGTATAGAAACTAAAGAAAACCAGAATACATTTCTTAGGTTATAACATTTACTAAATAAAAATTATTTTCTGCTTCCTTTAAAACTGCTTTACTGTAATGTAGTTTTTTTTTTTTTTTTTTTTTTTTTTGCTTTTTTAGATTAAAAAAAATTACTTCATGCTTTAAATTGCCATTATCCCACTCCAATTGATTAAACCTAACTTCTACCCAGAACAATTCCAGTCATGGGGGTCAATGGTTCTAAAATACACCCTTTTAATCATAAAGTAAAACAGCTTCTTATATCACTCAATTTGTTTTCTATGTTTTATTATAATGCAATATCTACATTTTAAATGATTTGTAATGCTTTTAAATAGGCTAATAAACAAATCGAAAATAATAAATGTTTTATTAAAACTATGGGCTCCATTTTAATGATCTAAGCGCAAAGTCTAAAGCGAATGGTGCAAGGTGTGCCCGAATCCACTAATGCTATTTTAAGGATGGAAGGTTTGTGCAGCAGCGCATGGTCTAATAGGGTTATACTTATTCTCTTAATGAGTTATGGCTGTGTTTTGAGAATAAAGTGCATTAAACCAATCAGAGTTTCATCTCTCATTCCCTTAAGAGTCAGTTGTGTCGTGCCATGGCGCATTTGCTATTTGAATGGCGGAATTTGTAAGTGCAAAAACTGAACGCTTCACTAACAAGAAATAGTTAAACAGACCATCTGCCGTGCGAGGATAAGGAACAAGCCTTCTCCATTTTGCCTCTTTACTTTCTCTTTACTTTTACGGTGTTGTACACACTCCACTGAAGACATCCATTAGCCTACTGTACATATATACTTTTGTTTGTCAAGCACAAATATTTCTTCCAAAACTGATTTCAGCTGGTCCTCAAAAAAGCAACATGCCAACAATGCGCCTTAACACACCTTGATTCTTGATAGGCACACCCATGAGTCCACAAAGCAGCGCAAATGGATTTGCTATTTAAACAACGTGGTGCAAACTGGAAAAATTAGGGTTGCTTTGGTCTGAAAATAGCAACGCAGTGCGCAAACCACATCTTAAATCTTTCATTGATTTGACTGCTGGACTGCTTAATGATTGGAGGTGTAAGACAAATTTGCATAGATGTAATAATTATATAAATTTTATTTTTCCACACAATTTCGTTCAATTGTTAATTGCTTTCTCCTAGTCTGCGACATAATGCTTACCTGATAACCATTCAGAGAGATTTCACACAGCTTATGCATCAATCAAGGGCCTTTTATCATAGACTAATTGTAGACATAAAAGATTAAAGAGCTATAGGCGGGAAACACGTCTTTCTTGAGAACTGTTGACATCATTGACAGCTCTGACCTTATTGCCTTTGATGGAGGATCCCTGACCTGACACCCCCTCAATAGGATGAAAGTGTCATGCACTATGTATAGAGACAAACACAGGTCAGCTGATGCCCTGACCGGGGCCATTTTTATGGTACAAAAATCCTTCATAGCCACATTTAGCTGAAAAACTGGTGCACAGATTGCCTGTAAGTATTAGTCAAAATGCATGCTGACTTGTTATTACTGGACTGTTGTTCTTCTGAATAAGTGACATCATGCTGACCCTGGTCAAAAGTTCAACCTGTATTCATAGGTGACACAAGAATGTGATGTTGAAAGAATGCTTAAAAATCTTTTTTAAATTTGACCATGAAACACCAGAGACAATACTTATGTGACCAAAAACAGTGTGCTTCCCACTCGACATTTCACTTTTAATACAATGAAAATTTTATTTAAAAAAACTGCAATGACCAAATGACACTTGTAGACACTTGCCATTGTAGTCTGACATATTTTTGAACTGGTACTTTTTAGTGAATCAAAAAACAAATGATTCTTTTGAGCTGGTACTTTTAAGTGAATCAATTTTTATGGTTGTGCAGCACGACCAGTGTAGTTCGATTCACTAACAAATGATTCTTGCAAGCTAGTGTTTCTTTGGATGAATCAACCAATGGATAGTACTTTGATTCACTAAGAAATTACTCTTACAAGCCTGTCAGTAATTTTTAGATGAATCAAAAGAAAACTGCACAACCTGTGTAGTGTGATTCACTAACAATTGACTCTTACGAACCAGCATGTTTAGGTGAATAAAAAAATAATAAACAGAACCAGTGTAGTTCAATTCATTTACAAATGATTCTTGCAGGCCAGTCAGTATTGTTGGATGAATCAATCAATGGACAGTACTTTGATTCACTAACAAATTACTCTTACAGGCCAGTCAGTATTTTTAGGTGAATTAAAAGAACACAATCGATTCGATTCACTAACAAAAGACACGTATGAATCAGTACTTTGTAGTGAATCAAAACAAAACTGTAATACAATACGAGCCTTTACTTTTCAGTAAAATTACCAATGCTTCCTGATCACTGAAACCTTTTGAGAACTCTTTGAGAATATTTCTTAAAATATTATTTAAAATCTGTTCCATCCTTCAATAACAATATCTAGCACTCATACAATGCAAACTATATACAGTACAGTTGAAGTCAGAATTATTCGCCCCCTTTGAATTTGTTTTTCTTTTTGAAATATTTCCTAAATTATGTTTAACAGAATTTTCACTGTATGTCTGAAAATATTTTTTTTTTTTTTGTTTTGTTTCGGCTATAATAAAACCAGTTTTAAATAAAATAAAAAAAACATTTTAAGGGCAAAATTATTAGCCCCTTTAAGCTATAAATTTTTTCAATAGTCTACAGGACAAACCATCGTTATACAGTAACTTGCCTAATTACCCTAACCTGCCTAAATAACCAAATTAACCTAGTTAGTTAACCTAGTTAAGTAATGTCACTTTAAGCTGTATAAAAGTGTCAAGAAAAATATCTAGTAAATTATTATTTACTGTCATCATGGCAAAGATAAAATAAATTAGTCATTAGAAATGAGTTATTAAAACTATTTTGCTTAGAAATGTGTTGAAAAATGTTTCTCTTCGTTAAACAGAAATTGGGGGAAAAAATAAACAGGTGGCTTAATTATTCAGGGGAGCTAATAATTCTGACTTCATATATATATATATATATATATATATATATATATATATATATATATATATATATATATATATATATATATATGTTGATTTATGTTAGCTTGTTGCACCGTAAGCAGTAAATCTAAATTATGACAGCAAGTCCAAATGTAAACACACTTTTCCACACTAAAAACACTCTTACCCTGTTCCTCTCATCACCTTTGTTATTTTGACCCAAACATAAACTCTACTTCCTATAACAGAGGATTGGCCCAATGACCTGTTGACCTCTCCATGTCAACAATGGTCACACTCCTTGAGGTAAACAAGGGCAAACTCACATGCCACTCACAGACTGCCATACAGCTGCCTTCCTTCCAGGGGCTGCCTGTTTTTTCCAATTACCACAGTGTATAATGTCTAAAGGGCACTTCACTGTCACCTTAAATCAGCAAAGAGCATCACAACACTCCTAGCCAATAGAAGTCGAGCAATCAAATGCCATTTAACCCAGACTGATAAACACTGGCACGACAAACCCTCTTAACCTCAAAAAAAAAAAAATGAAGAATCGATTAAAAATAGTTGCTTAACATTACCTGAACTGTGCAGACTAAACACAAACAGAAAAGTTCAACGGCCCGTCTGCTTCATCACCTCGAGCAAACTGTGGTTACATCACTGAATTGCTTCAGGCATGGATCAACAACACTTGCCACCCACAATACTCTGGTCCAGACAGACATAACAGTTCACACACTACCTACGGCCTGGTGCTAAACACCGAGCTGCACATCGACAAAGACCCACCAAAACAGAAATGACTTCACCACACCCTGAATCAACCAACACACATTCAATTTACTTTTATAGTTGTACAATTTGCTCAGCGTTGCTCGTGCCTCGGTTTTTGTTGATCCACTGGCAGGCTTGTGCAGTGCCTGATGGTTATCAATGTTTTATATATCTATTTTTACAGTGCAAACTATGTAGAGTCACAAACAGCTCTTTGTATGCCGAGCATATGGTCGAGGGAAACTGAAAGAAAGAAAAACAGAAGAGGTCTGGCCTATACACAAAGAGTGGCACAGGACACATGCAGCATTTTAGGCCTACCTCAAAAATCTCCACCAAAACAACACATGCAAAATAACCGTAATCTAGAATAGATAAAAAAAAGTTGGTCAGACTTTATTTTGATGGTCCCTATTGCACATTTTGTGGTTTAAAAGTTGCATTGTAGCCATATATACAACCCATTACTTCTGATTTGAGTATTAGTAGACTGTCTGCTTAATATCTGCTCCTTTAACAGACATTTAACTGACTATAAGAAACTTTGCAAGTACATGTCAACTTTAAGCATGGGGTGATAAGCGTTTTCAAGGTATACCACGGTTTGGAAAAGTCAAATTTTTAAAAACGCCAACATTTTCTGCCATACCGTTCCTAAGGTATGTTGTTTTTAGAACAACAGTATCTCCAGCAGAAAAAATGTCCAAAGATGCCATTTTAAATTGTAAATAAATCTGTGTTTTTGAAACTAATGAAGACAACAGAAGCCAATGATTCCTTTGAATTATTTAGCCTGACATGTTTACTGTTCCAAAATATTTAAAATGTTTCTCAATAAAATATATTGTGTTTAAAGGGGAAAAAAGTTCTTGTTTTTTTACCCAGACATTTAAAAAGAATATATTTTAGAGTAGTAATCACTTTACCGTGAAACCATGATATTTTTATCCGAGGTTATCATACTGTCAGAATCTTATACAAACTCATGCATAGTCAACTTACACTAACCCTAACCCCAACCTAACAGTCTACTTATAATCTAATGAGAATTATATATAGTTGGTATGTCAATGCAATGTAACTTAAATTCAACAAAATGTGTTAAAGGGACCATCAAAATAAAGTTTGTTCAACTTTTACTGTTTTCACTTCCCTTTTCAGATTTTTGGCCTACTGACTCCTTCTCTTTGTTATCTCCAACTCAGCCCTGAACAAAGTTGACTGCAAGTTCATCAAAACTGACTGAAACTAATGAGAGCAGGAGAAATACTTCCCAAATCGGTCTGTTGCGCGATATTCATCATATTTTATAATGAATAATTATCCTAACTCAATTACCTGCTTATTAATTATTCAGTCCTATTAACAAAGCCCAGAATCTGCAGGTTTAAAAGAAGAAGCGTGGTTTCAAGTAATACACCCTTGCGCAAACGTTTCTAGAGGAGCTTTACCAAATACACAGAAACCGATGATGTCACTGCTTTACAAACTTCTGAGTATACCCGCCATAAGCATAACATAAACACTTGTGCTTATTTATGCTAATCAACACAATTTTGCCACAGTGTTCTTTAAACACAAAACAACGCATCTCAAACATACCATGCCCAGTGTTTGGTTTTCTTTTCCTGACGGTCCCGGGAATCTAATCCAGGTACACACCCTCCTCACACACCCTGTCAGAAAAAGATAATGTCATTAGTGCATGCTACACTGGTTTTCATTAAAGCACACACACACACACACACACACACACACACACACACACACACACACTAATGAAAAAAAATAAAAATGTGCAGCAGTATTCATAATGCCAAGTCATCTACTGCAAGCAGTTATCAGCATTTAATCACTTCACATCATCAGCAAAGGTATGCCAGTGGGTTAACAAACTTGTTCCCGTAGGCTACTGAACTTATGTCCAGCAGTGGTCAGATCTCCTGTCAGTGTCCGCTAGCCAGCTGTCACTTCAGCCAGACTCTACTTAAAAACAAGCAGTGCAAAAGCACCAACCCCAACACAACCAGCAGTTCTTTACTTTCATTCTCATTCTTTTCTCACTGCTATCTCTGCCTGCCCAGGTCAGCTGCTCACCTGACATGGCATCCTTGAGATCCTCAGGGGGCTCCAAACCTCCTTCCTCTCTGTTGTGGCAGTCGCACAAGCCCGTACAATCACCATTCGCTCACGTTCTGTGCAAGAAGCTATTTCCCTACCGCTGTCTGCAGCCTTCTCTCTCTCTCTCACTCTCTCTCCCTCCTCCCTCCTCCTCTATCGCGCACTCTTTCTTTTGGTTGCTCCCACTCCAGCTACCTTCACTTGCTCAGAGAAAGGAGCAATAGAGTGAAAAAAACGATCATGTTTCTTCGGTGAAAGCAGCTGCGCTCTGATTGGCCGGATGGTCCGAAGGAGGTGTCAGCCAAGGCGAAGGCACACTGGCAATGGCTGCAGGCATTAAAATAGGTCTCGCCTTGCCCCTGCTGCTGCAGAAAACGAAAGAAAAGAAGGGCAGGAGAGTAAGCGCGAGCGAGCAAGAGAGAGACTACCTCTTTTTTTCAAAGCAGGAAGGAGGGGAGGCCGTGAGTATTTCCTGTTGTGCAGCTGAAGCGAGCGAGGACGTCACGCGCAGCATTCGCACTCTGGCGGGGTGTCAACACAGACGCCGGCTCATCTTGACACTCTCAAGACAGCCTCAGGATTACAACACACACACACCTCCCAGCATCCTTACAAGATTACATTTTTTGTTAACATCAAGATGCAAGTTAGAGAGCTAGAATTAATGTTTTAATGCTATGAAACTGAGGATTAAATTAGATTGTTTATTAATATCTCAAATTCCAGATTTTCAAACAGTTCCCAGCAGGCACACAACATCATAATATGTTAATATTAGGTTAGATTTAGATAATGACGTCAGGTGACCAAAATGTAATGTCTACCCAGTGTCTAAGGCATACCTGCCAACACTCCCGTTTTTCCCGGGAGTCTCCTGTATTTCATACCCATCTCCTGCCACCCTCCCGTTTTGTTATTTCCTGCGGAAAACTCCTGTAATTTCACCCCCCACACCCTGTCCTCAGCTTTTTGGTACAGTCTATAACAACCCCGGATCACCGACTTTGGTATAGTATCCGATCGCAGCGGCTGCCTAAATCTTTGTGCATAGCACAGTTACTTAGCTGTGTTATTTAGACTACTCACCTACCCGACACCTAGACATTCCCACTACTTCACCAGCCTGGATTTTCAGAGACAAACGTTGGCAGGTATGGTCTAAGTACAACGTTATTTTGACAATGTCAAATTACATTGATATTTGTTTGATTTTAGGTTGTGTTGGAAAGTGACCAAAATCCAACATCTGATAGATGTCATAGTGGTAACGTCCACACAACATCAAGGTGTATTATGATTAGACGTTGATATTTGATTGATTTTAGGTTGATTTTAGTTGGACTTTGGACATTGACAGCTTGACATTGGGTTCTGACGTCAACCTGATTTTCATTTCCAAACAAAATTCAACGTCCCCACGACGTTGGGGTACAACGTCAATATGATGTCATGCTGACGTCATGTGCCTGCAGGGTTGTATCTCGGCTTGGTGTTGTAGGGACACATTTATATGTTTTAAAATACACACAACAACTCCAAAGTCATTTTTGATGCGTCTTATTTACTTTGTAGAGCAAAAAAATTAAGTATTTTTGAGTTTTATGTTTATCGTAGACATTATCTTCATAAAAAAATAGAAAAATCACATTTATACAACTTCATAAGCAAAGCTCCAATGTAATGTTTTAATGCTATTCAAACTATATTATATTATATAAGACGTTTTTATTAGGTTTTATTTGGGTCATCATGTTAGGTGACCAAAATTTTGTGTAGCCAGCGTGTAAGGACAATGTTATTTTGACATCCAATAACGTGTCAAATTACGTTGATATTTGGCTGATTTTAGGTTGTTTTGGAAAGTGACCAAAATCCAACGTCTGATAGAGGTCATAGTGGTTACATCCACACAACATCTAGATGTAAAATGTTTAGACGTTGATATTTAGTTGCTTGTAGGTTGGACTTTGGACATTGTTGGGTTCTGTCAACCTGATTTTTATTTTCAAACAAAATCTAACTCCCCCACGATATTGAAGTCTTATGCCTGCAGAGTTGTATCTCGCCCCGGTTTTGTGGTCTAGGGACACGTTTATGTTTTTTAAAATACACACAACTCCTTCAAAGTAATTTGTGATGTTTCTAATTTACTTTGTAGTGTGAAAAATGTAAGTATTTTTAAGTTTTAAGTTTATCGCAGACATTATCTTCATAAAAAATAGGAAAACTGCATTTGTACAACTTCTTAAGCAAAGCTTTGATGTAATGTTTTAATGCTATGCAAACCTACACAATTTGAAAAAATCCACCCACCCATCACCCATCACTTATCTCTGATAGTCTTCGATAAGGAATTGACCCCATATACTGTAGCATGCACATGGCCATCCCTGATAACTATCTTCCTTCTTAACCTTGTATTCTTGTGAAGAAATCCAATTATGTAACCTGAAGCAACAGGTGGAAAAGCAGACCTTAGATGCAGGCATCCATTCTGTCACAGCGTGTGACTGCTGATATGCCTCAACTGTTTCCTTCCATACCAGAACCATGAGAACAAATCCTTCCTTTCTCATCATGCATAAGAAAAACAACAGTGTTCGCTGCACACATAACCACAATTGGTGCATGCCAGTTTTCACGTAGTTCAAACAGCATAATCTACCACAAGCAATTGCAATATCATAGGTTTGTTAAATGTATACCTTGAACTAGGTGAGTAACAATACATTCATTTCATAATTTGGTTCTTTACCCAATATTTTATCACGAGTAAAACATTTATATTTTTAAATGATTACTTGAAAAACATAATGAAATGGTAGGTTCACAATATTTTTGTGCCAATAATAAACTTTTGACCTCTAAATTGCAGTTTCATTGAGTACAAGAAACTTAATGTTTGTGCAGTCATTGAGGTAGAACTATAAACCAACTTACACTATAAAACAATTTGACAAAATTCATGACAACAATTGATTTTTATGTTACATTTACTTTACATTTACACCCTTCTTTTTCTGCAGCATGTTAATCTAAATTTCAATTTGATTAAATGTAAACTTATTTTAATAAGATAATCAGAATTCAACTATTTTAAGTTATACACAGTTTAGGATGACATTTATGATGTAAGCTGAGATGACTTGAAAGTTCATTTGGTTCAACATAAAGGTGCTGTATGTAAGTTTTTGACTCTTCTAAAGCTTAAAAATAGCATAATATGTTTGAGGACATTTAAAAAAAATGCTAAGTGGACATACTTGTTTATCTGAAAAACAATGCTGACGTCAAATACTATGCTTTGAAAATGTCTGTTATGTGCTGGAATGTTGTCTTTGTTTTGGTTCTTTTAACCTGCCCACTACCACTTTAGCCAATTTTATTTCAGCAACCCGCGTTGCCTTGTTGGAAAATCGCATATTTCATTCATTCATTTAGAAAAGTTCTCAAAGCATTCGTCCGTTACTAAAATGCGCTATTAAAATATTAATTAGCAAATTGTAACCCCGTGTCCTAACAACACGTTACGTGAGGAGAATTGCAGTGATAAGCAATTTGGCTTTTTACACCAGACAAAACACAACCAAAATTTAAATACAGCCATTCAGAAACACAGCATGTGCACTCACTCACCAAATGGTAAGGTTGTTTTGTTTTCAAGATCTGATGTGAACTATCTGCTGCTGCTGTCAATAGTATGGCAGTAAATGTCACGTAAAATGGCATTTAAACTTACATTATTAGCATTTAACACTGAATAAAGCACATGAGGAGTACATTGTAGAGCACAAAGAAAAAAATACTACCAAAGTGTGGTAGTACCATATGGAAACAGAATGAAGGCATGAATATTGTTGTGATTATAACTAAATTGCATAATGCTACTAAGCAGCCCCAATATAATTTTGTACGGTTTGTATAAAAAAGCTTAGTCACATTCGTCAACGTCACAGACACCCTGATTTTATGGTGCAGAACAAAACAGTAGACTGCGTGGAAACCCCAAACATTCTTATCTAGTTACTGATTAAAAATTTGTGACCATGGACAACAAAACCGCTCTTATGCTGTGCAGCTTTATTTGTTGCAAAAATAATAGCATTTTTTCTTTTATGCCCAAAATCATTAGAATATTAAAAACATTTTGTAAATTTTCTACCATAAATATATTAAATAATTTGTGTTAAGTAATATACATGGCTAAGACTATTAGCTTAATTTGGACAACATTAAATGCAGTTTTCTCAAAATTAAAATTTTTTTTAACCCTCAGATTGCAAATTTTCAAATAGTTGTGTTTCTTCCTGGTTTTGTGTTCCAGGGTTATGTTTATGTTAGAAAATACTAGGGGTGTGACGAGACGCTTACTCCACGAGACAAGACATGAGATTGAGCTTACGAGAATGAGACAAGATTTATACATGGCTTAATTTGTGCCAGAACATGCCGAATCCGGATCTGGCACCTCTGAAATCTGATCCTCATTTTACCGATCTCCCTCCTCAGTTGCCCTCCTCCCCCGTCCACTGTTCACTTTCACTTTCTCCCTAACCCTCTTCACTTTTGTCTGCGAAAGACACCCACCAACCCCCCAACACCCCTCTGCCATCCAACGCCCCGCTCTCCCTCCCCCACTCGTCACTTTCATCCGGAACAACCAAACCCCACGATACCACACGTCGAATGAAAAGAAAACTTCAATTTTTTCCAGACAGCATAAATGATGATGATAATGACGGATGTGTGTGTGTGTCTCCATGAGTTCACTGTGTATGTGCGCACACTCGGAGGTGATGTGTGCATGACTTTTTAAGCACATCTAAAGTGCTATTGCATCGCATGGTTAATGTTTGTGGTGGCAGGTGTAGCAGCCTTTGCTTTTGGATGTGATAACCTTTGAACTCCAGTGAAAAAAGCAATTACATCACACTTGCCCAAGCTAAAGCCTGGTTTATACTTCTGCGTCAAGTCACTGGCGAAACCCACGGCGCATGTAACGCGCATAGCTGTGCATTTATACTTCAGCGCGCTGTCTCTGTAGGACTGCATTAACACTTCTGAAATCCTAGTTGGCAGTGAGGTGTTAATGCTCCTCTGTGTCGAGTTTCTTCGCTGGTGTTTTGCTTTTCCTGAACACTTTCTGAATGTACAAGTGGCTCAAACTCGCTCATTTTGGGGCAGTAACCGGCGACTAACTTTAACTATGAGGTAAACACAAAACAAAACTTTCCATCCGGAGCTCCTTCACTGGACTCCACACTTGTAAACAATCGCTCCATCAGGCTTGCGCCATCAGGCTCGCGCCATCACTCTGTGCAGCAACGCCGTAGCATACGCATGCATTTGACGCAGAAGTATAAATCAGCCCTAACGAGTGATGCGCAACACAGGGGGCAGCCCAGGTTGCCATGTGTGCAAAGCACTTGATTTGCAGTTCAAACCCAATCCTGCCTCCAATCTTAAGTACTAAATTTACCCACATGCTCCATCATAACATCACAACTCACGAGACAACTTTTCATCTCGATGAGAAATCTCATCGTGATTTAGTAGCCCGAGATCGCATCACACTCCTAGAAAATACACATAAACTTAGGATAGAATTTGTATTAGACAATGTGCTTTTGTGTTTTATGTGTGACATGCTTGTATGCTTGCTGACTGACTGACTGGCTGACTGACTACATTTATAAATAAATATGCAGTCTTTTTGAGCGTCACATCCTTAGTGTATAAATAAAATTGCAAATATTATTTTTATTAATAAATATAAAATCATCATTTTACAAGCTCATAAGAACAGTCTGATTTAATTCCTGCACTGCTCTGCTTTCAATAAAAGCATCTGCTAAGTGCTTATATGCTACTGTCCCTGTGTGGCTAGCGACAGTGCTGTGGTTTGAGAATGTGACCTTTGCCTTCTTAAAATTGTGCAGAGGATTCTCTGCATTTAATGTTTGAGTTTGCACAGATGATCAGGCTATCACAAAGCAAGCTTATTAAAATTTCCATCAGAGGGGCACTTAAGAACTTTATGCTTCCCTTATTCCATGAATCCATTTGTTGATGTTGCCATTATGGGATGAAGGCCATTTCAAGAGGTGAAGCATAAATGTGTGTTGTTGTTGTTGTTTGGTGTGAGAACGTAAGGTGAGACAGTTTACCTTTAAAAGTGACTTTCCACCAAAAACAATTACAAACAAATTGCCAGAAAGCCTAGATGTGTCAAAGCTCAACATGGAATCAATGTGATTGATTTTGTTTTGGAAAAAAATGTGCAAGGACATTTGTCAAACCTCCAACTCTGTCTGTTGCTCCTTGATGGATAGAACCCAGGTGATGGAAAACAAAATGATGTTTATGTATCATATGTCAGTGTCAGGAGGAGATGCTGTGGGTGTGTTTATGCATCACACTGGACATATATATCAACCCAGAGCACAAGGCACTGGCTCATCTGTTTGGCATAGGCAAATAAACTAATTTGCCTGATGGGTTGTAAATACTTGGCTACACCCTTGACCCTGCTCTACTGCTGTACTTGCAATGACAGGGTTACACGTTACATAACTCTACTGCCTATACATACCAAATGTACATCTTAAATTGATAATAAAAGATTAGAAAGAAACGTGTCTTGATAAATGCATTCTATTTTAATACAACAGAAAGCATTAAACCAAAATGGTATTCGCTAATCAGACAATCATTGTATATGTGGAAATGTCCTCTGCAAAGTGAGACATAATGTTCTGACTATATATGACCTAGCATTTATGAATAAATATTTAATGGGTATAATTCTGGCATGCAGGCAGCATAAGCTTCAATGCTTCAATATGTAACAGGCTGCAACAGGATATGACTGCCAAAGTGAAGGATAATTATGTATATATATATATATATATATATATATATATATATATATATATATATATATATATATATATATATATGTATATATATATATATATATATATATATATATATATATATATATATATATATATATATATATATATATATTTATTTATTTATATATGATTATTTTTTGTGTGTAACTTTACCTTTACACACTGATGCATGCATTTGCAGCTAAACTATTAATTTAATATATAAATATTTGTTATAGCTTTAGAAAGTTTAAACTCTTGGGTTTAATGCAAATTACAAACACAATGTAGTGTCTGTAATACGTTCCCACTTTGTTCTAATCGATCGTATCACAACAGAGTCATTTATAGCAGGTGTCATCTGACTCCAGCAACAATCGCACATCGAGAGTCTCCCTGAAGGGCCCCTTCACTGACTGAGAGCGCGTCATGGAACATTCCCGGAACGAGCCAAAGTCCCACCCACCTTCTCTCCTGCTCGCACACATACACGCGCACAGGCGGTGTGTGTACATGGAAATACAGATCACAACATTGCCCATGCTGAAAAAAAAGAACGATCTACAACAACACAAAGACCACATACCCGCATAACATTACTGACAGTCGGTCACAGCAAAGCGATAAATGTCGCTTTTCCCCGCACCCTCCGAGGCAAATTCCTTAGGATATTACGCAATATTCACTATCTGCAACCAAGCAAACTGGGTATTCCCCACATGTCCTAATAAGCGGAGGAGACCCATCCTCGCCGCATTTTTACTTGAAAGAGCTTTCCAAAGAATGTCACTCCCTGGAATGTTTAGAACAAGGTGTACAAGGGTACAACTTACCGGTAGAACGTTCTCAAATCCGCCCACAACATTCCAAAAGAATGTCAAACGCCACAGTCGCGTCCTGTTTATACTGACACAAAATAACCGTTTAAATTCGAATTGTTACGCAATGACAACGCTGCAGACATCTGGTGTTCGAGTAAAATGTGCTGCGTCTTTTCTTCAGGAAGAGATGAAAGTGAGTTTAGTCTTCTTCTTCAACTGGGGGCTTCGGGGGGGCAGACGGGGTTATTCCTAGCGTCGCTTCCCAGAATAGAAAGGCAAGATAGGGAGAAGAGAAGTAGAGAGAGAATCTGCGCGCGCGCGTACGTGTGTGTCAGTGTGATTCTGACGTCATCGGATCCCCCAGCGCGCGTCCCCGTGGAGCGGGAGGAGGGGGGTGTGGGGTTGACCGAGTCTACCCGCCCGGCCTCTTCCTTGTCTTGATAGGAGAAGGGAACTCCCTTGGTGAAATTTCTCCAGAACGAGCTCCTCCGGCTCCTAACCGCGACAGATGTCTTGTGCGATCTGATGCAGGGTGAGAACGCGCAATGACATTAGGTTTGCTCAGCTTACACATGACAGTAGAAGTGCAATGGAGAAAATGCCATTTCGAAAATAATTTATTAAATGACATGTTTAGTTATTATATCTGTTATATATTCAACAAGGGTGGTTAAAAATGCAGATGCATAATAGCATAAAAAGGTGAAATACAGTTCATTTGAGAAAATGCCCTTTCATGATGTTAAAGAGCCCATATGACAAAATATTATAGTACTTAATAATAATAAATATTACATATATAATTGAATTGTATTATTATTAAATATAGTGCTTTTGAACCACAGTAAATTGTATTATACTGTTTTATTATACACAGTAAAAAATGGCTGTGATTTCAATAGTAAAAAACTGTAAAAATGCCACAGTAAAAATCTGTAACCTGGTTAACAGTATGTTACCTCAATATATACGATGAATAACCGTAAATTGAGTTTCCCATAATTCCCTGCATGGCACATCACTTTTTATGCTTTTTGTTGACATTTATATGGATCTTTGTGGTTGTTTCTCCTTCAGTTATGTACATTCGAGATTTGTGTTACATCTAATGTTGATAAATAATGTTTATTTCATGACTTTAATTTTATGCGTGTTACAATACTAATGTTAAGTAGATATGTGAATGACACTGAGCACCTTCTATAATCTACATTCTTCTGTGTGTGGGAAAAGTTGTTTGTAATGAGCATTGGTTTATAATGTAACTTTCCCATCACCCCCTACAAATGGCTGTTATCTTGTCTATATTTGTAACAAAAGAAGTGAAAATGTTGGTAATTCAAAATACAGACAAAGCTATTACCATTATTGAAATATGGTATTTTACTTTATAAATGAGAAATTACTTTTACAGTTTGTAACGTATTTTTATTGGTAAAATACTGTTAACTACAGCTGTTGGTTTTTTAACCGTAAATTTTACGCATTATTTTTTTACAATGTAGCATTTACAACACTTCATTATTAACTGTAACACTTTACAAAAACAGTACATAATTAATGATGTATTAATATGTAAACTAAACATTACTTTATTGTAGACTAATGATGAGTTTATGCATGCGCTAATCATGAGCTAACTTTATCCACAGTCACTTTAACTGAGTCACGTGGGTTCATGTGTGAATAACGACTACCTTACTTGTTAGTACATAATTGTTTGTTAATTACATTATTAATTATCACATTAGTTTATGCTTAATTTAACCATCATGAACTCATGATATGTTAATGTATATTTATATTATGACTTTACTTGGAGGGGCACATCTGCATTAATCCATCCTTAACTACTCATGAACTGTGTATGCACTTCCGTCTAGTGTGTTTACACTGAATAACAATAGAAAAGTGTTCTGTCAACATCAACAGTTTAAACACAGGAGTTAATTAATACATCATTAATGCATCATTATTCATGTACTGTTATTGTAAAGTGTTACCCAAATAACTTCTGTTCCTCAAAGTTATGTCAGGGTTATATTGTGTTTGAACAATAATCTTCTTCTGCTGGAACTATATAATTATATCATGACTTTACTTGAAGGGGCATACCATCGTTAATCTGTTCTTAATTACTTTGAACTCATTATGCACATCCATCTAGTAATAACAATTGAAAAGTGTTGTCGACATTAGCATGAACAGGAGTTCATGAGTAGTTAAGGATGTGTTAATGGTGATGTGCCCCTCCAAGTAAAGTCATGACATAAGTATACATTAAAAGCTCATGAGTTCATGTTCGTTACATTTAGCTTAAACGTAAATGTTAATTAATACATTAATTCAGTGGTTCTCAAAGTGGGGGTCGGGACCCCCCAATGGGTCGCAGGACAATGAAGGGGGGTCGCCTGGTGATTTCCAAATATGTATTTATTTTTTTAATAAACCATAAGAATTACCATATTTTATCCATAACCTACTGAAAAGAAAAAAATAATTGTTTATAGTTACTATATAGTTACTATAGTAGCTCATAGTTACTAGTTCTATTGGATTGCGACCCCTGGGGTAATCATTATATTGAAGACTTGGCAATAGCGTTAGATGCAGCAGATTGATTTTATAATACCAGGTTTAACTTTCCGGCACATTTACAGCATTTACAAACATCAATAAACGAAGAATAGACTTGGGTCTATTGGTGTGTGTGCGCATTTGCATGCAAGTTTTCTGTATTTATAACCACCTCAGGGGATATAGGGGGTCGCGAGTCACAGGCATTGTTATTTTGGGGATCACTGGCTGAAAAGTTTGGGAACCCCTGCATTAATTAACAACATGCACTAACAAGTAATTAAGGTAGCCGTCATTCAGACATGAACTCTTGTGACTCATGTTAACATTAGTTCATGATTAGCGCATGCCTTAACTAATGATTAATTCATAATAATGTTTAGTTTACATATAATTACATCATTATTCATGTACTGTTATTGTAAAGAGTTGCCATATTAACTAGTGAAATTATCAATTGTAATGAATGTAGTATACTTTAGAATTTACTACAGTAAACTGTGGTATATTGTAGTATTACATACCCTTTAGAATCTACTTTATTGTGTAATTTGTTTTTCTTAAGACCTGTCATTTTGCAAATCCTTGACATCTCAATAGTCAAATGTGGTAAGATGTTATTTTGAAATGCCCTTTCATAATGTTAGAGGAGTTTTGGATGTAAGATGCAATCATCCATAATCTACTGCACAATATGTGACTTATTTCACCATCAGATTTTTCCATTTTCACGTCTAAAATGTCAGTGTTTCCTGAGCCTCCATGCATGACACATATTGTTTAGGAAAGAGAAACTGTAGGCTGTAAATATGCATGCTTACATGAAGAATATTTTGAGAACGTCCATATTTGATTATATAAGTGGCATGTAAACACACTACTTTGACTACAGTAGTTTAAGTACATGTAAACAGGGTCATTATTCTTGTGTATGTAGGTCTTGTTTGACCCCAAATAAACCAGCATTTCAAAAGTAAACTCTGATGATTTCTCAGCTAAAGAATGAACATAAATCAGAATTCATCCTGCTTTAAAGAGTGCATGCATAACACACATGGGAAATACCATAATTAGAAGATTCCAACTAGTAAGAAGCATTCATGTCCTCGTACATCTCGTAAATGACAAATTTAGAGAACAGCTCTGGGCACAACATCACGTGTTGTCATTTAAAAATGACAGTAATTATGGCAGCATGCATGTAGCTCATTTAAAAAGGCAGATGACATTACCGCAGAACTATAATGTGCATTTGCGTGGACTAGGGTTGTCAATTTCTACAAATTCCCTGGAGCTATGGTTATTTAAATAAAATGATCAATTAACTATAAATCGATTATTTTAATATTGGAAAAATGTGACTATAGCACATTATCGTCATGACAGAATGTGCAAATGACACTCAAAATGCAAGCGTCCCTGCCCAGAGTAGATGTATTCTACTGTAAATAAATGGCTCATGAGATCGTAAAAAGAATTGGTGATTAATAATCAATATAATAATTTAATTATTAAATGTAATGACTGATATAGTTCTTATTCCAACATAGCAAAATTTCTCTGGCCCACACAATCAGGTTTTGCTCAGCCCACATGCCACAGTGAATTACGTTACATGATTGGACCAACTCTGGCTTCCAGACAAGGGCCAAACATGGACCATATTTGGGTCAAGTCACAGCCAAGTTAATAGCTCATAACTGGGCCAGATAGGTTGGTGTGTCCAGATTGCAATGACATTGATAAACCCATGTAGCATTGCACTTTAGGCACACTATGGGCATGCTTTTTCTCGACCTAATTGGTAGATTTTTTTTCTGTACTCAAAAATTATTGTAATATATTTTAAATGTGGGTCAAGACAGGCCAAACTTACATTGCCCACATATTAATTTTTAGCATATGGGCAAAATACTACATTTGGCATCTGGTCATCTTGTGTGCAGCCTTAAAGACGGTGCCATCTCTGCCAAACCCGGCCCATGTTTGGCCCACATGCTGAATGCCATTTCCGAATGAATGCCTGCTGTACCAGCTTTGTGCAAAATCTGGGCCAGAATTCTTTGCTATACCTGGGTTATTTGTCAAAAGCACATTCTCAGATGTACGCAAATAGTTTTTGTTATTGTGAACTAAAGTTGGATATTATGCATATTAAAGAATACCTGGAGAGTGCAAAAAGGCCGATGTTTACACAAGAATGTCCATGCATAATGCCATTTAGTTATTAGCTCACGTCATTGATTTATACTGTAGGTTCCTTACATAAGTGCAAATTTTTAATATATGTTCATGAGCAGTTAGCAGCAGTTAGATGACATTAATTAATTAATTAATTAATGCTCTGAAAATCTCTCCACAATGAATGCAACACAACACAACTCCAGATGGTAAACTGATGCCCATTTCTCTTTTTTTCTCTCCAAGTCTAGTAGTGAAGAGTTAAAAAAGGCTTGTGCTTCATTTTTCCATTTATCTGCTGTATATATTTTGCACGTAAGCAGGTTGAACCTCAAAATATGCATATCAATAACACTGATGTGGTATTCAAAACTGATGCAAAACTCCTGTTTCTGGAAAACATTGTGTAATTCTGAGTGTGCTTCATGGAGGTGTATAGGCTTGATAAACCACCTGTTGTAAACACACTCTTTTTCCTCTCCATATGCACCAGACAGTCTTAGAAACACTCCATGTTCTGGGAAAACAGTGTGCAGTTCTGTGTGTACTTTATGCAAGTGAGTGACACCTGTATGAGACACTCTTTCCTCTTCGTGTTTATGTGTTCATGTATATTTGTGCAGGTTTATTTATATGTGTGTGGTTTTTGAATTACTAAACTAACTGACACTAAGACGTGTAATGGCATCTATATAATGCTACTCTCTGGTGATCCGAAGTGCTTCATCCTCCTTGTAAGTTGCTTTGAAAAAAATGAATAAATGTTAAATGTAAGGTATGTATTTTAAAAAGTTCAGACAATTTTTAATTTGTTGTTTATTTATTGCTATCTTAATGGACAGTTCACGCAAAAATGAAAAGTTTACTGTTAACTCACACCAAAGGGATTTTAAACTTTTAGGAATTTCTGAAAACAATGCAAGTTATTCTAAAGAATGGAAAGGAAAACAGCAGCCACTGACATCCGTAGTCAACCCAGGCTCATTCTGAAAACGTACCCCATATAAATTTCTGAACAGCGGCAAATACGTTCCATGAGCTAAGTTTTTTTTTGGCAGTTTTGTTTTCGCAAATCCACTAGGGGGTGCTGTGTGCACATTTTAAGATCTCTAATTTCTCTCGCAAGTGCCATTCATGCCTGCTGTTCTCGCATAAATACACCAGAGGCAGCTGTCGACTGACTGACTGACTAATTGACTGACTGACTGAGTGATCGACTGACCCACCCTCCTCCTTCCCTAAACCCAACCAATAGTGTTTTCAAAAGCACAGATTGACCTGACCACCCACTTCTCTAAAACCAACCGAGAGTTTTTAATAAGCAATTCAAAAAAGAAAAGCCCTTGCCTGATTTTACCACGTTTTCAGATTTGACCATATTCTCACCCTGTTTTTTACTTGTTTTTTATTTTTTGGCTTTTGTTTTTGTTTTACCAGCTTTCTGGAACTGTTCTTCACCAGACCTGTACCTCGTCGTCGCAGTCAACTCCTCTCTGTGTCTCAAGTCCACAGACATATGCGGCGAGTCACTGGACAAACTGATAACAGTGGGAAAGTCATCCATAAGGAGGTAAGCAGTCAGCTGGTAAGTGCGAAAAGTAACACAGTGTTATATCGCTACATAGCGTTCATTTTAAAGAAGAAATGCATTCATACGTACTTCTGGCTATATAATTTGCGACCTTTAGAAATGCACATATGGCTACGTTTTCAGAATAAGCCTATGTTGTCTATAGTAGAAACAAACAAACAAACAAAAAACATTATGGAAGTCAGTGGCTACCAACATGCTTCAAACTATCTAGCTATCTAAACTATCTATTTACCCATTTTAAGTTTAAATTCCTCTATATTGTGCTTCAGCATAGTATTGTGGATAGCAAACCCCCTAGCTATTTAGGAAATCATTGGAAAGTCAGTTCTAGTAAGGAGTGCTGCGTGGGTTCTGTATTGTGTTAAATGGATTACTAGCTAGGTTAGAATGGCTTACGGTTCATTTAAGGAGCTGGTGATCACATCGGCCATGACCTGGAGTTCCCATCGCATTGGCAATAGGGAGCTCCTCTGTAATCCTCAGCAAGGGCATCCCCGAAGAAGCACTGGCATCTGAGTCACTCCAGCATAATTGACAGCGCACAGACACAAATCAGCGTTGCCGGACAAGCTTAGACTTCACAGTCAATAGTGAAACGTCCCGCTGGAAATGAAGAGAAAATGGAAATGTCTGCACTTGATCTAAAGGGCACATTTCATCAACATTTATCTAGTCATCTCGTTTCACCGGTTGCCATTTCCCAGTCACGAGTGCCCATGCAGGTGTTTGCATGTATTCAATGTGCAAAGTCATTTGCTCAAGGACACTGAGGGTTTTCCCAGCAGCACAGAGCACTTCTCAGTTAATTATCGGTGGACCGGATAAAAACCCTGCTCCATGCTATTACAAATGTTTGAATGTCATGAATCACAGTGAACTCTAGTTTCCCAAGTGGTCGCCTCTGAACATTCCTGGAAGTGAACCATACCTCCCATGATTGCGATTAGGCGCTGAATTGTATTGTTGCTTCACCTCCTCCTCCGCATCTTCATTAATGTAGCCACATCTGATTAATGTTATACAAATACTGAAGTGTTAGATTAATTTGTTGTTCACAAGCAAGGAGATTTAGAAAGGGCCTTTATATCTGTACACGCTTTTGTTTAACAGCTCTTTGTTTATGAATGTGAGTGCGTGTATTTATTTAGACATCAGTTCGGGTATGAGTCATTGTGAACTGTTTGCTTATTATACTTTGTCACGTTTCATTTTCTAGATTTGCATGGCAACTGGGTTTCAAAAAAGATGTAAGGCTTTAAAAGATGGTTAATGTATGTTTTTTCAGTTCAAAAATACATCATACAGGCAAAAGGGGAATGTTTTCACTTGTTGTGATTAAAAATCAGTGTTATTCCATCAAATATATATTTTTTACTTCTTATAAATTGTTTAAGTTAAAACATTTGTATTGTGTTTGTAAACCTTATGAAATAATAAGTTATACTTAAACACATAATTAGTAACCCAAATAAATCTTCATGAGAATGTAGTTTAAAAAATTGGTCAGCTGTTTATATATATATGTACAGAACTGGTATACACAAAAAAGCAGGTACAGATAAGTCATCAGACAATATGTTTTATTTCGGCTTGAATAAAAGCAGTTTTTAATCTTTTAAAAACCATTTTAAGGTCAAATTTATTAGCCACTTTAAGCTTTTTTTTTTTTTTGAACAAACCATCGTTATACAATAGCTTGCCTAATTATTCTAATCTACCTAGTTAACCTACTTAAGCCTTTAAATGTCAATTTAAGCTGTATAGAAGTGTCTTTAAAACATCTAATCAAATATTATTTACTGTCATCATGGCAAAGATAAAATAAATCAGTTTTTGAATGAGTTATGAGTAGAGCGCAAATAATTCTGACTTCAACTGTATATCACACATCTCTAGTTTCATTTCCAAAATAAAGCAGGCCTGAAACATTTTGCACAAAAACAGCTAATCTAGCCACATTCTTCATAATCAAGATGTCAAAACAACATCAGTGAACTTCCTCATGTTTTCTTGAAGACACAGAGGCTCGCTTTTTGTCGCACTTCAAAAATCTGAGAGATGTCACGTACACACTCTTGCCTATATATATATATATATATATATATATATATATATATATGAGACAGGGGAATATAGCCAAGGGTAGTCTCTGTTTCTCCAGTAGAGATGGTGTAATAGAGCTCACACAGAATGATCTGCCTCTCCCTTTTCCACTCCTAGTTTTACTCCATTAAACTGCAACCATTGTGCAGTTTTCAAATCCAAGTGATTAACATCACACTCACGGCACGTCACTCTCAAGGAATCCCAGAACTTCTCTTTTTTTTCTGCTCTTTCAGCACTGGCAGGAAATTACATAAGAATATGTTATGCTCAACAAAGGTCAGGTTGTGTCTGCGATAAGGCAGGGCACTAATGTGTGAATCCCTGCCAAAGAAGTCCTTTCATCTCATGCACCTAAGCTGTAAAAACCACCCTGTAAAGCTGAGAAAGGACTGGCAGCAACGGACACACCTAAAGTCTCGGAGTCCACGTTCAAATAGTCCTTTGTTGGGTCTGCTGGCTATAAAAGAGAATGCCGCCATGGTCCATTCGTTTCAATTACCTGACATGCTTTCTAATGAGCCGCATACTTCTTTTATCATTATGTGGTGAAAGACCATCATCAGAATTATTAAATGAATGCTTAACAGTTAGGTTGTCTTCAGATGCTGAGATTTTATATTTGAAATGTTGAACTGTTGCTGTTTGGAAGAAGGTGTTAAAGGTGTCTCTGAGTGGCAGATGTACTGTAAGTTCTCTGTGGTTGGAGAAGCTGACACAAAGACCTCTGGTGGTAGAGGGTAAAACTGCATTATTATTACATTAAATTTGGGATGAGTCAATAATGAAAGTGTATTTCATTGCAACTGTTTATGCATAAAAAAATAATGCTAAAACAGCATATTTTTTTACTAGTAAACTAAAATAGTAAACTAAGTGAAAAACAAATCTGCTCATAACATTTGGGTTCAGCTGTAAATAATTTATTGGCACTACCAACATTTTCAGAAAATAGTTTTTCAGTTTAATATAAAGAAAACATCCAAAAATACACTTCTTACAAGCTGTGTATGTATATTTTAATTACATGCCAACATTTTTTTTTAAATGTGCTTTTTTTCTCTGACACTGAGCTATAAATCTCCACTTTAGCAGAAATAGATGTGTCCTAATAGTGTTTTTAGCAGCGTGGGACACATATATGACGCTCAACATCTCAAAAAATGTGTTTTGGTGTTTCGTGACTCTTTAAGTAGACACCAACAAAATCATCAAAGATTGTTGTTTTTTTCTGAAGGTTAATTCATCCTAATCTTTTTTTTCCCAAACATAACTAATTTTGTCTTAAATGAGCATAAAAGTTAGGAAAGCAGTCGAATGCTTTCATTATAATGTTAGATGTGTGCATTTTTAAAGTGACACCTCTTATTCAATGTAATAAAAAAATCTTTATAAATGAGAGATTAATTCGTTGCTCTTTAATCAGAATGTGTAAGTTATACAGTGGAGAAACGGCTAATGACATTTGCTAGCTTGATTCTATTTCATTATAATAGCTATTAATTTATTATGGCCCTTATTATGTTGGGCATATCCCTTATTTTCACATCCCAATGTTGACAGGTATGCAGGAGGCGCATGAGAAACAAACAGATGGCCAACCAAAAAGTAACGCAGAGTTATACAAAACCAACACAAAATACATACATTCCTGATACTCAATACACGATAATTATATGGTATAAATACAGCACTACAACATACAAAGGAGAGAGATATGTCACTTACCAGTATAATAATGATTTGATCAGCTGTAAGTAGAAATTAATCAGCTGTAGTTTTTCTCCTCTAAGGGCTTATTATGTGATCTCTGTCGCCAATCAGATTCGTGAAAGACAGAACTGTTGTATATTCACTCCAACAGTGTTTTGCGTGTAAAATATATTTATTTTAATCAGGAAGGACACATTAAAGTAATCAAAAGTGACCATATATTCCATCTGATATAATTGTTAGTCACCTGGTATTATGCTACACACATTAGCATTTAGTCTGACCGCCATCATTGTGTGTTCGACCTCTAGCTCTGGAATTCATTGGTGCTTTTTAATGACTTTTTTTTTAATAATCAATATGGCTTTCAGACTATTCAAGCTCTTACCAGAGCAGCATGTCTATCTCATTTTCCAGGACTGTGGAAAGCGCACAGAGCCTCTACAGAAAAGGCGGCTATCGTGTTTTCATGAGATAAAAGCACAGTGATTGTGAACTCCTCCATCCCGTGAGACCACAGCGCTGCGTTTGAAGTTGACAACTGGCAGAAAACGGTAAAACTCTGAAGCCTGGCTGTGCGCAGGTTTTTCCACAAGGGCACACATGGATTCTGCCCTCATGTTTTCCCTTTCGGATCAGGAAAGACATAATTCTCACTATCACGACTTTTGTTTTAACAGCAATTTTTTTGACTTCTACTTGTCTGCCAAATGCAGTTAGTCACAAAATATATAGACAATGAGAAAAAAGTTATCTTAATCAAGTTTTTTAATGAAAAAAAAACAGCACAGTGAAGTGTGACTTCATGAGGAAGAGGAAAAACAACACTATTTTCTGTTTGAATAATTAATAGTCCCACATGAAAAAATGCTACAGTAATTCATAGAAAATACCATGTTTTTTTTAAACTAGTGACCTTACTCTGCAATGCGGAAGTGCACTTGTTTTTGTATTTGTTTTTGGACTGATTTAATTGCCTATGGGAGAAATGGTTAACTTACTGTACAAACGAATGTGTTCATGACTACACTGTAAATCCCAACTGTCAACTTTATCAAATGAAATTAGTGTAGTTAACTCAAAACTGACTGAAAGTTAATTGTACTCATTTGAAAAGAGTTTTGAACTCTGTTGAAGGTAATGAGTAAATAAAATACCTCATTACTTCAACTTAAATGGAGTAAGTTCACAGTACTCATATACAGTAGATTAGTTTTTTTTAACTCAAATGGTTTGTAGCATTCGGTTTCCTCGAACGGTTTGAGTTGCCTTAACTTTTTGGGTTCTACAGACCTCAGTTGGTTTGAGTTCTCTTCATTTATTCGATTTTACTGTGTTCAAATTGCTTCGTTTACTCAAATGGATTTTTTTTTTAATGGATGGAAGTAGTTTACAGTACTCATTAGGATTAGTTTTTGAACTTAAATAGTTTGTTGCAATCCGTTTCGGTTTGACTTATCTTAACTTTTTGGGTTTTACAGTGTGTTGTAAAGTGTATTGTAAAGCATTAACTATATTTAATTGATGAACTGTAATAAATAATGTGGAATACTATAGATTTTACTACAGCAAACTGTGGTGTATTGTAATATAACACCCTATAGTTGTACAAAACTACAATATTTGGTTATTAGTTTATATTGCAATAGTTGTTATGTTACCATAGCAATAATATGACTAACACAACAGATTAATGCAAAATTATACTACAGTGTATATATTGTATTCCATAGTGTGGTCCAAAACACTACATTTTTGTAAAAAAAAAAAAAAAAAAAAATGTGATTTTAATGGTAAACAAATTTTCCTACAAAACAAATTGCAACAAAATATGCAACCTGGCAAAAGTAAGTGTCCCTAATATATATAGTGAATAACCCCAAAAAGTGTATTTCTTAGAATTCCCTGCATGGCACTTTTTATGCTTTCTTGTTGACATTATATGGTTCTTTTTCATTTTTTATATTTATTATTATTAAGTACATTAACATTTACAATTAAGTTATAACAGTTTTCTGTTATTCATTTTACTTTGATTAGTGAAGTTTATTTAGAAAATTTTTTTTTGAGAGGATCACATGCTTATGATTGCTCAAAGCTGGTCTTGCATTATTCAATTTATGATTCACCAATCAGATGATTTATAAGTATCTATAAGTAACCTAAGTTCCATTCTAAAGTCATCTTTATTTTAAAGAATCAAGAAGATCTCTTTCCTCCCCTACTCCTCCTCGTCCTCTTCCTAGATGGGCGGTACAGTGGCCCACAGCAAGAACGTCATTGGTTCTTGTCCTTACCAGGCCAATCGATGTTTCTGTGCGGAGTTCACATGTTCACCCCGTGCTCGCATGGGTTTACCTCAGGTCCCCCGGTTGAAATAATGTTTACTGCATTATTTTACTTTCAGGTGTGTTACTATAAGAAAGTTGTGTGAATGAGATTGTGAATGAGATTGTGTTTCATTTAATATTTCTGTATAACAAAGGTACAATGTGTAGATTTTAGCACTTCAAAACACTTACTTAGTGTTAGATATTAACACTTACCTATTAATACTTGTGTATTAATGCTATAAATAACTGAAATATGGCGGTTTCCCTAAAATGTAGAATTTATTTTACAATTTCTGTATTTTTAACTGAAAAAAAATCCAGCAATCATAGCTGCAATTTTCATGCATCATTTTTTACAGTATAAATGAAGTTTTAAGTAAGTTTTACTAAATTACTATATTTTTTTTTTTCATGTGGGGTGTAGGCATATATAGGCTGGCATAAGTTTCTAGGTATAAGTAAGATAACCTTGGATAAAAAATATTACGGTATCACGGTATTGTGTTGTATAAAATGTTTGTTTTTTTCATCTCTGAGTAAAGAAACAATGACTTTTTTCCCCAATGAACACAATATATTTTATTTTAGGAAACATTTGTAATACTTTGGAGCAGTAAACATGTCAGGATAAATAATTAAAAATAAATTATTCATTCCGCTTACTTCATTGGTTTTAAAAACAGATTTATTTACAAAAGATGAAAAAATACATTAAAAAAACCTTACATGTACCTAAGGAAAGGTACAACAAAAAATCTTAGCGGTTTTAAGACCCTGACTTTTCCAAACCGCGGTAAACCTTGAGGTGCATTGAAGCATTTAATATTAAAAAGACAACAACAGAACCCCACGTTGGTTTCTAAAATCACAAAATGGTTTCTCCCACCCTCAAAATAATTAAATATAACAGCTGAATAATTTATTAACACCTTCAGTTTAGTCCAGAAAGTCTAAAAAAAAAAAAAAAAAAAAAAACAAGAGCTTGTGGTTGTGAACAAGTAATGAAAATACTAAGGTGCAAAGAATTGAGAGTCATATTCATATTCCGTCATCCAATCCAAAAGCATCTGTGTGTTATTATTGCTCATAATTCTGTTTGCCCAGCTCTTATGCTGTCATGGAGGATGTTTGCCTGTTTTTACTCACTTTCTCTATCTCTAAACCAGTGAAAGTACAGTGTTTACACATCTCTCCTCAGCCATCTGTCTTTTCACACTTCTCTATTATGGATACACACACCTTGGGCTTTATATATATCGGCAGGTGTGTGTGTGATCTGTGTTTGGACAGACTGTGACCGAAGACCATAAACGCTAATGATATGGAATGTGTGGTGTGACAATGAACACCCTATTGCTCTCGGTGAGCATTTCATATACACGCCGTATCATTTATTGCTTGTCACGATGATGATGAAAGTCACCGGCACAGTAAATAACACACAAATCTCAAAGTCCACATGGGACAGTTATAAACCTCTCCACATACATCATTCATTCTCAAGCAAATGGACCGTGAGGAAAGATAAAGGATGCAAACCTGCATGGTTTTGTAGATTTGACATTTCAATTGAAGGATTAACCTTTTTTTGGAGTCATAATTTTTAGTCTAAATTAGCAACACGTTACATAAAGTTGAATTAGAATTCTCCTGCATCCAGATATGCCTTTTTCTATCCTATTTAGTAGGCAAGAAATATAATGAGCTGAATAGAATTTCTAGTTGTTATGAGTAGGTGAAAATTAAATAGTAATGTACAGTGTGGAAAATAAGTATTGAACGTGTTTTTTTCCTCGGAATAATATTTGTAAAGGACCTGTTGACAATTGAACCAGATTTTGGTTAAAGAAAATAAAAATACAAAAGGAGAAAGTCCCAAACTACTGAAACGTATTTAATACTTCATATAAAAGACTTTTTTGGGTTATGGAAGCCTAAAAACGCCTCTCATGTGGACAATTAAGTCACATGAGTTGCTAAGGTGTGATTTTTTTTTTCCACAGAACTCAACAGAGTGTTAATATCTTGATGGTTATGTGGGTCTCTTCTATCAAATCTGACCTGTATTTGTATTTACTATTGAATTCAGGTCAGGTGATTGGTTGGGCCATTCTACTGCTTAATTTTCTTTCTCTGAAAACATTTGAGAGTTTCCTTTTTTGGATCATTGTCTTGCTGAAGTGTCCTCCCTGGTTTCATCTCCATCATCCTGATAATGTAGATGTTGGATTGAAGCAGCTAATATTCACTTCCAGTGACAAAGAACAGAGGGTTGCTGAAGAACTAATGAGAGATTTCAGCTGCTGTCTGGGCTTTCACTGCCTTTTTACAACTCGCGTTCCTCATGTGATCAAAACTTTTTACCCTATGTTGTTTCATTTTCATTGACTTATCCAGTAAGTTTGTACGCAGCGGATGCCCTTCCAGCCGCAACCCATCTCTGGGAAAGTCATTTCATTTTATTATACATAAATTCATTTGAAAGCTAATTTGATTTGTTTTCTTTGTATTTATGGATTTCTTTGGTTGCTATCAACATCCGTTGATAATTTCAAGTCAGCAACATCTTTAAAAATAGGTTTTCAACGAAAAATGGTGACATCTTTACTTATAGTACTTATTTTCCCTCCTGTACATCTGGCAAGATTTCGTTATCATCTGTTACCATCTATAGATTCTGTGTCCCATCAGAACATATTATACACAAACGAACAGATAACATTCATACAATCTACAAATGTGCCTTTTTAACAGAAAACTGTGAAATAGGTTTCAAACCGAAAGTCTTATTTTTCATGAGAAAAAAAAAAAGATTTGTTTTATGAATTAAAGTTCAATACATTTCAACACAATTGATTTATTATTAAATACTGGCTTATTATCTGCCTATTATTAAGATATTGGCTGTTTATTAGTACCTAAAAAATATAATTTTTTTCTATACCCTGATCCTAACCAAAACCTAAACCTACTACTACTAATTATTAATAAGCAGTTTACTGAGCTTTTTATTAATAGAATTGTACATTTAAAATAAAGTGTAACCTGATGTTTTAATGTAATTAAAAATACATTGTTAAATAAAATAAACTGATGTTGCAAGACCATTTGGCTTTTAAAAAATTCTGTTACTACAATATTGTTTAATTTATAAAACCTCTGAACCCTGAATACAGTATGTGAGTGTTCTTAAGTAATTTTGCCTAATTTAAAAAGCGTTTAAGTTTCCCCTGAATAAATCAGTTAAACAGTTGTACCTATATACGTATTTGTATATAAAACACAGTTGCTTTGTTCTGCAATTTTTGATTGCTTTATTTTTACTGTATTTTTATTGTATCGGGGTGCTGCTGGAGGGGCATAAAACATATGTCAGAATAGTTGGCGGTTCATTCTGCTCTGGCGACCCCTGATAAATAAGGGACTAAGCCAAAGGAAAGTGAAAGAATGAATTTTTTTTTTTTTTTTGTATATTTGCTTTATTTGTTGTCAGTAGTAGTCCTAAAGGTTAATTATCAAACTAATGTTCAAACGAATGCCATTTGCTAGTCATCGTCATCTTTGTAATGAGACAAAAGTATCATCACAGGTATTAATCAAAGTTTTTATGACATGACCTTTTATACCAAATCAGATGTGGATTAGTTAGATAGAAGCAGTCTTATGTTGCATTGCTATAATTTTGCGATTAGACAAAAAAAGATTTGTATTGAGTCAAAAATATCTGATTTTATTTTATGCCAAAAAATATTTAAATATTAAGTATAGATCATGTTCCACAAAGCTATTTTGTAATTTTATTTCTGTAAAGCTATCAAAACTTACTTTCACATCTAACACACGAATATCCTATCAGAAAAGTCTAGTGGCTGGTAATTACCTTTTTACATTGTATTTTATAATGTTAATGTTGTTGTGGTGGTGTGTTTACAATACATAGATGAATATGGCCACGGTGTGAATACACCACACAATTATGATCTTATTGCCACATTATATCATCATGATAACAAGATATTGTTGCCTTCAGTGATTTGCTGAAGATACAGTAAATACCAAAATATAAGTCTGTATGAAGCAAGAGATAGTGATGACAAATGATGACGTGTGTAGGTGCTGTAGTGCTGTTCCATTTCTTAGAGGTAAAATTTGAAACCCTTCCCCTTCACACTCTGTTTCAAGGGCCAAGAGGAAAGGGGTAGGGGTACAAAAATAGAATTGAGATTGTGCCTATTTTGACAAACATTATCAGACATTAAGTAAACTCAACTAAAACTAATACTGCATCCCATTGAACTAAAGTATAATTTGAAAGAATTCTCACTTTAGTTCTGAATAGGCTACTGCACAACAGTGAAGACTTGACGTCACTGTGCACAGCGTGACCTGCCAACCTCCGTCCAAAGATCTCATAATCTGTGTTGACATTTTTTGATTAACAATAGGACAGTTATGAAACCATATTTGAATCTGGGGGCAATTGTAATGAATGAATAATATTTCCTCATTATCTGTGGGATAAGAGTGGGAGGTTTCTGAGAAGGGACGTCTAATTGGCAGAAGCAGGACAAAGGTAAGCAGGAGGCAGACAGATGTGTGCGTCCGCTCTCTTCATTACATTGATTGGGGAGACTTTGATGTCTGCAAACAAGTCCAAACATCAGTGCCTGCACCAGTGTTTGGTCCATTGCATTGTAAACAAAACAGCATTTTAATGAGGCGCTGATAGTCTATTTATAGGTTTCTACAGTGCACTTTGCTACAATGTCATGCTGGTGTACGTACACAAAGCCAACTCGCCCTAATTACAAAGGATCTTGTTGCAGATCGGACAAGAGATTGATAAGGGAAAAGGGATTAGCGTGACTTTCCCCACAAAACCCCAATCATGACAATAAATGTATCCAAATGACAGATATATTGCTTTTTTGCGCAGTCTGTGAACTGCATTAAGACTTGTGGTTGAGTGCCTTAAGCTTTCTTTTCAAATGTGGTTGAATTACGGTTGTCATTGCACATTTATTGGCTATAAGCTACGCCATGAACTTTCTTAAGTTAACAGAAAATCGAAAGAGGCATATAGAAAGCAGCCACAGGAGCCACAAGTCCATCACCTCAGCAGGCCTCTCCACAGTCACCGCTTGTTTTTTTTCCTACTGCGTTTGTGAAAGGCAGTATTTCTTTGTTAATTCATTTTACACATGTTTGGTCTTGGGTTACTTTATGAACGTGCTTAAAACTGCTTATGTTTTAGGCTTTCTAATATGCATAATTCTGATTGGTCGATCACAACACTCAGAAATCTAGATTTATCAAAAAGCCAAAAGACCCTTTCACACAGTAATACCGGTTAATACTTTAGCCGTAAATGTAAAAAAAGCGCTGTTCACACAGGCAAAGACGTTGCAAATTTTTCCGGAAAAGACCATTTACATATCAATTCCAAAATACAGGCAAATCTGACAACATTAACCAGAAATGACCTCTAAATGGCTGCGCTGGTATTCATAAACCTATAAAGGTCAGACAGAGATGGTTTCACTTTTATTGAAAGCTTTAGCATTCATGCAGCTGCTTTGTCACAGAGACATCCAAAGGCAGAAGCACGGACTGCAGCTAAATCTTTACACATTTGACTACTTTACAAATTTTGGGGATGGATAAGTATTAACAACTTCGATAAAAACATATGGAGGAACACTTTGCATCTCAGCATGTACATAAAATGTGTGTACTGGCGCTCACCAGAGTACTTCTTCACGTGCCCAGGGCTCAAGCAACTGAAGCAGAGCTTGAAAGTAAACAAACAACGGTTTATGATAAGCATTTTATCAGTAATTTGCAGATGTGAATGCATCTAAATGATCTGATTGGCTGTAATAGATGTCTCACGTCTTTCCGGTAATTTTCCTTCTGCGTTCATTTTTTTGTCAAAATTTTAATTTGAGAATTAAAATATATGTCTTTAGGTAATATATACTGTTGAAGTCAAAATTATTAGCCGTCCTTTTGAATTTTATTATGTTTAAAAGTATTTCACAGTATTATCGCAGTATTTCCTATAATATATATATATATATATTAGAGAAAGTTTTGTTTTATTTTAGCTAGGATAAAAGCATTTTTTAATGTTTTTTTTAAAAATTGTAATGTAATGGGCAGCACAAATGTCTTGATACCTCAGGCTGTTAATGCTGCCATCCAGTCTGCAAATCTCTCGCAAGCCTCCATTCTTAATGTAAGCCCAAACCATGATTTTTCCTTCACCAAACTTGACTGATTTCTGTGAGAATCTTGAGTCCATGTGGGTTCCAACTGGTCTTCTGCAGTATTTGTGATGATTGAGATGCAGTTTAATAGATGATTCATCAAACAAATCTACCTTCTGCCACTTTTCCAATTGATCAACTACAGTAGAATCAAGTAATTATTATAATTGCTCTACATCCTCACAAGATTGACGACAAGACTTTTGTCAAATAGTGTATATGTAAAAGCAACTTTAATCCCTAGTGTCTTCTTTTCCACTGCCTCAGATCAGGGTGAGCATTTACTATGTGATGTATAATTTGTATTGCCATTCCTATTCTGGACTTTTTTTTTTTTTTGCTGTCAATGGACAGTCAGATAGTTCTATTTATTTTAAAATATGACAGGGTAAGTAATTAATAACAGAATTTTTATTTTGGGGTAAACTAATTCTTTAATACAGATGCACATGGCACCATCTTAAACTCAGATCAATATTTAAATTCAATATAATTTTAACAAAAAACAAAAGTTTTTTGCATGTTTGCATTTATTCATATGAGCTATTTCGAGTAGTCATTGAATAATAGTGAAACTGAATAATGTACAGTGAGCTGATTATAATCACAGACCCTAAGAAAACCCAAATTAAATTGGCTGAGATGAGTAATTGTACACTACCCCTTATTTGCTTAGCAAACATGTTTTCCAAGTGTGAGATGGGGTGTCTAATCTGTGTTTTCAAGACATTTTGGCACTCTATCATACTAATAAACACATTTCACCGAGATCTACTATTGCACATATTTGTTAGATCTGAAATCTGAGCTTTGCATGTCAGAGAGCTTAGGGGCTAGCGGACTGAGATGAAGTTTTGGGTTGCTGGTGGGATCGCTCGTCCACAACCACACACACAAGCATCTCACTCAAGAGCACTTATACTGTGAACAAGTCTACATGGGCTCTGGAAAGTCTTGAACACTCCCCACCGCTAACCACAAACTGCCGAGCACTCCTGCACTCTGGCAGACCCCAGCAAACCCCACAGTAGGTGAAGAGCCTGCACAGCGGTCAGCGGGCCCTTATATTTTCTTTGCATTTTCTCGTTTTGCTCCTGGGGCTCAGGTCAAGTTAGATAAATACGAGGCTTTGAATATTTTAGAGAAAAAAGAAGGATCTTACACACATCAACTTTAAGATCCCGATGTGTTTAAGCCGTAAAAAAAGAAACAACACGCTGCTTATAAGTGGATTTGGCGGGTGAGTGACAGTAGGTCCAAAAACGACTTACACACCCAGTTTTTTTTTACCTATAAATTATTCATATTTATATTTTAATTATGCTTTTAGTTGAAGGCAGCAGTCTGTATTTAGTAGATTGCATTTAATACACTTTACAGTTTATGGATTTGAGGTATTAGAGGTAATTTGGTTAGTTTAGGTAACAATTCATACTATTAACTATTGGATTATTACCTGCCTATTGTTAAGATATTAACTGTTCATTAGTAGTTATAAAGTATGATCTTATTCTTCATCCCTAATTATTAATAAACAGTTATTTAGTAGTTTATTAATCTAGTAGTGTAAGTTAATAGTTTGTTTATACTGTGAATTGTCACCTAAACTAAATTGTGACCAAAACTTCTCCATTATTCAAAAAAAAAAAAAAAAGTTTCTGTATTGGCCATTATTCAGATTTCTGTTTTGGTTCTAAAGCGATAACATACTGGTAATAGGTGGACCTTGCTAAAATTTTATGCCGTATGCGACAGTAGGACCAGTTAGATAAATACAAGGCTTTGAATATTTCCGAGAAAAAAGAAGGATCTTACACACATCAATTTGAAGATCCTGATGTGTTTAAGGCATAAAAAAACAACAACACTCTGCTTATAGGTGGAGTTATGAATATGTATATAATATGAATATGTATATTTCAATTATTTTTTTTTTTTTTACTTGAAGGCAGCAGTCTGATTGCACTTAATACACATTATAGTTTATGAGTTGAGGTAATTTTGTTAGTTTAGGTAACAATTCATGCTATTAACTACACTGTTACTTGACATTACTTAAAATACCAATTTTTGGCATCAAAGTGTGTTTAACTTACTCATTAGGTTGCAAAAAAACATTTAACTAATATTTTAATTCCTCTGAACTTAGAATTTTATATTCTGCAAACGATTCACCATGTCTGTTTTTAATGATTGGTTGCGCTTGAAATACTGCCTTGACAACTGCTCTGATTGGTCGATATATGTTTTATGACCCAAGGTGGTCATTTTGCTTGTGATGCTGAACTTTGCTAAAACATGTTATAGGTGTATTGGGTAAGCTAAATTGTTTGTAGTGTATGTCCTGGTCCTCCAGGTTGGGGGTTGAGCTAATGACCCACCACAAAAAAATTAGATGTTATGAAACACCAACATGATACGGCTAAATATCAACTTCGATGTAAGCGACCCTGGGAGTAAGGGAGTAAGTAAAGTAAATAATAAAAGCAAAAAAATTTGGAAGTTTAGTCTATTAGCTGTTTTAAGTTATCTATAATTAAACATTTAAGTTATTTCAATGAAGAGACCAGATTTGGTCAACTCAGTTAATTGAGTTGTCTAGAATCACTGATCTTGAACTTTATCCCTGAAACCCAAAACCTAAACTGGACTTCTACTTTACTAACTACTAATAAACAGTTAATAAGTAGTTTATTAATAGTAATGTTAGTTTATGTTTGTTATGGTTTTTCCCAGTTGCTTTGTTACATTACTCAGATCAGAACTGAAATTTGCAAAACAGTAGTGCATTTGTTAAAACATCGCGAAATAGCAAAACAGCATGGATTACCATCTCTTGCTCAAAACCTTTAGTTCATCTCTCAAAACTAAATTTCTGTGTCAATGAACATGTCAGTGCCTTCAGAATGACAAGTCCTTGTGTCATTGTGTACAGATGAGACAGTCAAATTAGTTAGTTTTCAACAGTGTATACTCTAAAGGGTTTTCTGATGTAAACTGTGGTGAAATTAGAATTTTTGGCTGTAATTTGTTGCCAGAATATGTCATTGTGATAGAGAAAAAGAAAAATACAGCTCTGCATAGCACAAAGAAAAAACTAAATAAAAGTAGAAATGTGAACTTATCTTGAGATGCACCTTCATTAGAAAAAATAAGGTTCACCAGGGGAAAATTTACCAAATTTTAGACAGATTAAAAAAAAAACATCTAACAGACATGTATAGAAAAATCCATTGTGAAAAAATATGATGACTTGTTCAGTTATTTACTATAAGACTTATGCCATGAACAAAGGATTAAATGTTGTGGAATGTGAGACTACTCAACAGAGAACAAAAAAATTAAAAGTGTGACCTAAAAGTCTACATTATTCAAAAAGCTGAGCTGGTATCATATCAGTTTCTGTATTGGCTATTATTCAGATTTCTGTTTTGGTTCGAGCTGGTAATAAGTGGATCTGGCTAGGATATGATGGCGTATGTGACAGACTAAACATATAACTGTCCAGTTTTATGGCTAAAGTTTTGCATGCTATAACTATTGTCCCTCGATCTTAAAAAAAATTACCTTATCTCAGGCAATATAAGGATAAACCAAGGATATAAGTTCACACGAATCATGCTGGCCCCTGCAATGTTGTGCAGTCAGTATATCTGTTTAATCCTCATTCCTCCTTCCTCTTAATGGCTAGTTCTGGGAATCATTTGTGTGCCTGTGGCAGGGGATTTTCCACTGTAAACCTCTTTGGCAGCCCCTTATTGTATCATAATGTAGGTTTTATGGGGGCAACTTTTTTGTTGGTCTGCTACTGTCTGACATCTCTCAAACAGTGATGGACTCAAATGGCCAATTATAGGTTACAGTAAAACCCTTTCGACAGGGCTTGGAGGCTTATGTTTTTGAAGGGTTATTTATATAGCCTATGCTGTATCATATTGTATTCCTGATATTGAAAATGAACTGTAATGTTTATTCGCCTTATTTTTGGACTGTCAGTTAAATGAGTAATTGTAGGAGACGCAAGTTGTCGTGTCACATTTCAGGCTTTGAGTCAAAAGATACATTGGGATAGATAGACAGACAGATTAGAATATAATAGAATAGAATAGAATAGAATAGAATAGAATAGAATAGAATAGAATAGAATAGAATAGAATAGGTATTAGTTATAGAGATTAGAGAAGGTATTCTTGATATCAAATATCTTATTATCTTAATCATTTTTAAGTAATTAATATGGTTTTGTGTCAAAACTCCAGAAAAACAATTTGGACAGTCAAATGATCAATAAAGAATATAATATATTAGAAAAGAGACAACAGAAGAGAATAGAAGAAAATAGAATAGAAGAGAAAAAGCTTTTTTTTTTTACCAAATTGTGATACTAAAAATTTTATTTTTAGTATCAACAATTGTTACAACAATGCACTATTATATTATATAATATTTCATTATATTATATTTCATTATATTATATTATATTATATTATATTATATTATATTATATTATATTATATTATATTTCATTATATTATATTTCATTATTATATTATATTATATTATATTATATTATATTATATTATATTTCATTATATTATATTATATTATATTATATTATATTATATTATATTTCATTATATTATATTATATTATGTTATATTATATTATATTATATTATATTTCATTATATTATATTTCATTATATTATATTATATTTCATTATATTATATTATATTATATTATATTATATTATATTATATTATATTATATTATATTATATTATATTATATTTCATTATATTATATTATATTATATTATATTATATTATATTATATTATATTATATTATATTATATTTCATTATTTTATATTATATTATATTATATTATATTATATTATATTATATTATATTATATTATATTATATTATATTATTTTAAAAAATTGAAGATGCGAGTTGTTACATATAATTCCTTCTTTAAAATCCACTTTTATTTTGTTCAAATGGATGCATTTTATCTTTGCTGACCACTTTTCTACACATAGAAAAGATTTAATAAATATTTTAAAACATTTATTTTGTGAAATATATCATTAACCAAATAAATTTGGATTGTTCCCCAGCAGTTGGCAAATTTAATTTTTTATTTAATTTTACATTTTTTAAGTGCAAAAAGTAAATTGTTTAAGCTGTTCTTTTTTTTTACTTATTGCCAGTTGTGTTTCTCTGTTCATGTGACACACTAATGATCAATCTACAGGTTATTTAGTGCTATAACATGCTTAGGTTTGAAGTAAATCAGGTTTAAATAGCAAACGTTTCTGTGGGGATGAAAGTAACACTGTTATTAATGTCCCGCTGCTAAAAGACATACGTTATTTTTTGCTTCCATATTAGAGTTTGCAATGTTTGGATTTAGTTGCTTTAAAAAAATAATGCACATTAATAATAAAGAATAATCAAAAATTGTAGAAAATGCTGACATTTTGCATTGTTTAATTCCTTTTGAAATATTTGATAGAAGTGAAATAGCCGTTTAATGTTATTATTATTTTTTTTTTTTGCAAAAATAAAGGGCAAACTATGTTTGTAGTGAACATTAATAAAGTCAAAGTTAGATTTGTTTAAAATGAACAAGAGTAAATAGTAAATCTAGCACATATTTTTGTGTTACTTTTTTTTTTTTTGTTTGTTTGTTTCGTCCCTGCTCTCCCCATACAGACCTGTAGCCAGCCTGGTAAAAGAGGTGGTTCCTTTTTCTCAAAAAGTGGACCCAATTATTTGTTGTTTGCCTCATTTTCTATTTAATTATGAGGTTTAAATACTGGATTTTAAAGACATTTTAAGTACTTTTTTTGTTTAAATAGCTTGTCGGATGTTCATTAGAACCAAATTTTTTTCATGTACCAAAACATATTCTTAAAGATTTTGAAAAACATACCTCAAAATACTAATTTATTACATAATTTACCATTAAGAAAATAAATATGCTGATTTATTTGACAAATAACAATCTTCCTCAGTTAGAGTTTGGACATTTGAAAAAAAAAGAAAACAATAATAAAGAGCTTCACAATTTTTCTATGTTTTTCCTCATGTCAAAAAGCTCAATTGAAAATTCATATAACTGCCTGTCTATTAAAATTTACTATAGGCTGCCTTTGGTGCTTAACACCTTTTTATTGTTCATTGTTTGTTTCAAGAATAAGGTCCAAGATTTAGTTAAATGTTTTCTCTTTAAACAAAACAGTGAGTCAGTTGTCAAAGATAATTTAACTTTTGTCAGATGATGGACTTGCATTGGCCAGAGCTGATTAGCTAAATTCACAGCAGTTAACAAAGGATTCCCTTTGGTCTTAAAGCCTTCTTTGTTGGGTTATTTTTTAACAATTTATGGTGGAATAGCAGTCAAAATAGGACTAATGAGGTCTCGTATGGGACAAATTCTGGACCTTTGTCAGTGGAGAGTGGGTCTTTCGAACCACCTGAAATCTCTGTCTACGGGCCTGCCAAATAAATCGGTAGGCTATATCCCAACAAATGTTTACATTTTAAAATAAAAAAACTAATCTCTGACACACAACAGAACTGACGTTTTTTATTGTGTGTTTTTTTCTTAGCAACTTACATTTTAAAGCATATAATAACTTTATTCGAAAAGAAACGAAATCAATAATCTCAAACCACTGAGCATGCGTGTGTACCAATAACAGGCACATACAAGCTGCTCCACACACACAGAGACAGCGATGCTTGTTCCTATAGCAACAGCCTCTCGCGCACATCCGCCGCCTCCAGCCTCGTCTTTACCGGATCCGCGCGGCCTCTCCTCCTCCTCCCCACCGCACAGCAGCATCCCTCCGTCGACAGGACATTTCCTCACACGGAAATACGACGGGGGAAGGAAAATGGCGCTCATCCCATCACAGATCCTCAGAGTAGCGATCCTCCTCTCTTATTTTTCCATCCTCTGCAATTACAAAGCCATAGACATGCCCGCGCATCAAACATACGGCGGTAGCTGGAAGTTTCTTACGTTCATAGATTTGGTAAGTGCATGTGCATCGTTCCCATGCAGTGCCTGGTTATATTTCTCTCCATAATGCATTATCAGGCCCCTGTTATGCCGAAACGAGTCCAAACGCCAACACGAGTAGTCTTACGTCATGTTTACCGATCATTAAACGTTAATCGCATGACGTAACCACTTTTTTTTAATCTGTGATGATGATGTCGTCATGCTTTTAATATCTCGCATTCTCGTGAATAATGAAGGTATTTCGAAGGGTTGCGCGCTGAACTGCGATCAGTTAAATAGTTATGAAGATAAATGAAGGATGCACTTGCAGTTTTGGATTTAAACGGCAGCATCCTTGTCTTTTGTTCTGGCTCCATCTGTTAGAGTGAATGCAGGTCACATTAGGCGCCAGCATCTGTACGCATGCACGCACGCACATACGCTTCGACTGTTATGACAGTCTGTGAGCCAATGACTCATGTTTTCCATATAAACAGCCCATTTCTCCCCCTTTTTTTGAACAGTGATTTTTTAAATAGCAATAAAAGTTGTTTTGTTACACTTCACGTTTCCACATCTGTTCCAGTGCGCTATTTGCTTTTTTTCTTCTTCTTCTTCTTCTTCATTTATGCCTGGGAATAATCTCACACACAGATATGTTCTGTATACAGATGTGTATACGGATATGATTATTGTGGATTAAGCTTTTTAAACTTACTTTCTGTTTTGTTTCATGATTATGTTTTCTCTCTAAATCCTTAATCTAGGACTCCAGCAACATTATTGTACATTATTATTCAAACATGTTTTTTTTTTATGAAATTAAAAGTATTAGTGAGCAAGGATGCACTGAATTCATCAGAATGGACAAACTATATGACACTTATTAAAACCCTTACATTATTTTAGGGTATCAGGGCATCCGCTGTGTACAACATATGCTGGATAGGTTGGCAGTTTATTCAGCTGTGGCAAACCCTGATTAATAAAGGGACTAAGTCGATAAGAAAATTAATAAATGAACGTTATTTTAAATGCATTATTTATGTATTGATCATATATCCATAATTAAAAAGATTTTACATTATAAAATGTAATAAAATAGCAAGTTATTTAAAATATTAACACTTTTTTTATGTAATCCAGTCTTTCCTTTTTCCAGGTATGCATGACATTATCATACTTATATTTATATATATAAACATTTTTGGATACAAACTATTGTCACACTGAATGAAATATCAGTGTGTGTCGTCTGTAAATCAATTCAAGTGTATAATAGTTATTCTTAATGTACACTCTCCGGCCAAGTGATTAGGTAAACCTGTCCAACTGCTCGTCAATGCAAATTTTTAATCAGCCAATCACGTGAGAGCATCTCAATCAATGCATTTAGGCATGTGGACATGGTCAAGATGATCTGCTGCGGTTCAAACCGAGCATCAGAGTGGTGAAGAAAGGTGATTTGAATGACTTTAAACGTGGCATGGTTGTTGGTGCCAGACGGGCTGGTCTGAGTATTGCAGAAACTGCTGATCTACTGGGATTTTCTTGCACAACCATCTCTAGGGTTTACGGAGAATGGTCAGAAAAAAAGAAAATATTAAGTAAGTGGCAGTTCTGTGGGCGCAAATGCCTTGTTGATGCCAGAGGTCAGAGGAGAATGGCCAGATTGGTTCGACTGATAGAAAGGCAGCAGTAACTCAAATAATCACTGGTTACTACCGAGGTATGCAGAAGAGCATTTATAAATGCACAACACGTCCAACCTTGAGGCGGATGGGCTACACCAGCAGAAGACCACACCAGGTGCCACTCCTGTCAGCTAAGAACAGGAAACTGAGGCTACAATTTGCACAGGCTCACCAAAATTGGACAATAGTAGATTGAAAAAACGTTGACTGGTCTGATATGTCTCAAATTCTGCTGCGATATTCAGATGGTAGGGCTAGAATTTGGGTCAAAAACATTAAAGCATGGATCCATCCTGCCTTTTTTCAACGGCTCAGGCTGGTGGTGGTGGTGTAATGGTGTGGGGGATATTTTCTTGGCACACTTTGGGCCCTAATTGACCCTAATTGGGTACTAATTGAGCACTGTGTCAACGCCCAAGCCTACCTGAGTATTGTTGCTGACCATGTCCATCCCTTTATGACCACAGAGTTCCCATCGTCTGATAGCTACTTCCTGCAGGATAATGCACCATATCATAAAGCGTGAATTATCTCAGACTGGTTTCTTAAACATGACAATGAGTTCACTGTACTCAAATGGCCTCCACAGTCACCAGACTCAATCTAATAGAGCACATTTGGGATTCACATAATGGATGTGCAGCTGACAAATCCGCAGCTATATGTGACGCTATCATGTCAATATGGACCAAAATCTCTGAGGAATATTTACAGTATCTTGTTGAACCTATGCCACGAGGGCTTAAGGCAGCTCTAAAGGCAAAAGGGGATCCAATCTGTTACTATTCAGGTGTACCTAATAAAGTGGCCGGTGAGTGTATAAACAGTATGTACATTAATTTAGTCAATGTGTAACATTATAATTTTTTTGCTCAAAATAAAACATAGAAGACATTTAATGTATTTAAAAAGTAAGGTAACATATATTCTCTTTTAATAAATGTAGCTTCAATACACATATCTTTATATAAATGTAGCAATTACATAAATGTAGCCTTTCATAGTCCATAAACCCAGAAGAACTTGACTTACTTTTATCCCAAGCATAGAGAGCTAGCAAAGTGATGTATTGTTGTGCTGCTTTGTGTAATAGTATAATGATTAATTATGACAGCATTTAAGGACCTCTTGACACCGCTCATAACGCTGCTATAATGAACGTAGATGATGAGGCTGTCTGAAACTAATATTAGATCAGACGATAAATACGTCATGTTCGGAGAAGCAGATTATCTCATCCTGGCGCGAGAAATGCAAGTACGTCTGGATCAAATACTTGCCCTGTGATATCCAAAAAACTGATCTACTCCACTATAGCACAAGCTACTACATTTATTAACACTCAGAGTGATACCATTGTGTTAACTGTTCCACTTTGATTCGGGGCATTTATGTTTTCACCAGGCCTCATTAATGATTAAATGTAGGGCTTCAGATTTGGATTTCCATTCCCACAATAGGACACTTGAGGAGCCTGGCGTAAAGCTGAGCTCTCTGTGTCATACAGGAAGTGCCTGGTCAAGTGTGGCCGAAAGCTTTCAGCGATCCGACAGTGAGATACCCATGGATTAATTAGCAGGGTTTAATTAGCGCAGATGCACAGGTTTTCGGAGTGTATCATTACCGTGATGAAAGGCAGCCTATATTTTTGCGAATGCTTTGCAACTTTAATTATAAAATCTTTGATCTCTCAGAATGAAGAATTGCTGTTAATTTACTCACCCTCAGGCTGTCGGAGATGTAGGTGCTGTTTTTTTTTTTTTTTTTTTTTAGCAGAACATTAAAGAAGATTTTTAGCAGAAATCTTAGTCCTTGGTGATTCGTATAAGGCAAATCAACAGCTACTGGCACATACAGTATGAGAGTCAAGAAATAGATACACAGGCAACACACCGTTAATACACATAGCTTCTGATGATGCAATGAAGTCTTCTGAAGTGTGTGCAAGAAATTGAAGTAAATTAAACAGACCCCTTTCACACCCTTAAACTGATTTCACCAAGCAGGACATGTTGCTGGATCAACATCTATGTTGATCCTGGAACAACATGCCAATAAGAATTAAGAGATATGTTTACCGTTTATGTTAGGTTTGGGTATATGCACGTCTAAATGAGTGTTATCCAACTATTATTCTCCTCTGATTTTGGGAATAATTTGAGTTATGGTTGGGTTTAGTGGTAGGGAATAGGTTTAGTGGTAGGGAATAGGATTACATTTCCAAACAAAAATCATGTTCCAGGATCAACATTGATGTTAATCCACTGATTTAAAACAGCTGGGTTCATAATAACCCAACAGGTAACCCAAAAGTGGGTTGGTACAACATCGACCTGCTGTTGGATTAATTTTAACTTAATCCATTGGGTCATTAAGGCAAACCCAACAAAAAGAAATTATATCCTAACTAGGTGATTTGTTATGCGATTCAGTAAATATTTAGATTGACCCAACATAGCAATCCAATATTTTTACCCATTCTGTTGGGTAAAATTATTAAACTTCTTTTTGAGTGCAGGATCGCATCATACTTGGCAAAATCATGACGTGACTTTTCACATTTCTGGGTTTCTCAGCATTGGAAGTCATCATAGTTGGGTAAATGTAGAAAGCAGTGAATGGGAGAGTGCCACAAATACATTTAGATTGTACAAATATCTCCACAATAGTGTTATCACCACTTTCAGAAGAAGAAAAAATGTGTTAACTATTGAGCAAATTATTAACTATTGAGTGTAAACTTTTTTTTTTTTTGTAATTTGTGAAGTTTATTTATAAACTAATTTCAAGAGGATCACGTGCTTATGATTGCTTGCGGCTGGCCCTGCATTATCCAATTTATCATTCGCCTATCAGATGACTCATAAACCACTATAACGGCCTTAGGTTTCATACCACAGTCATCTTCGTTTTGAAGAACTAACGGGCTCGAGGATCTTTTGAGCTTAGGGCTCTCTCCCGAGACAGCATGCCAAACAAGCTTTATAATCAATCATCAGTTAAGTGTAAACTCTTGAAGCTGCAACTATGATGTATAGCTTTATAAATGCATGTGTTTTTTTTTAATCAAAAAAATTTAAACTGTTCAAGGATTTAATAAGCTGATGACCACTGAAAGCATCTTCACAATCTTTCGCAAAGGATCCATTAACAGCAGTGTTTTCATTTTGAGTGAACGTTGGTTTTAAAGACATCATTTATTCTCCCTTGTATGGTTTTAAACTGTTATAAGTATCATCTGTTGAAAACAAAAGAAGGTATTTTGAAGAATGCTGGTTAATGGCACCAATTGACTTCATTAATTAATTCATTTATTAATTTTCTTTTCATTTCATTCATTCATTATCTTCTCTTTTCAGTGAAAAGGGAAGGTTGACTAAATTATGAAAGAATTTTCTATTTGGGTGAACTGTCCCTTTAAGACACAGCAGAGGAAAAGATTTATTAGAAAAAGTTGCACATTTGAGTTTGCATGTTCTCTCCATGTTTGCGTGGGTTTCCTTTGGGTGCTTCGGTTTCCCCCACAGTCCAAAGACATGCGCTATAAGTCAACTGGATGAACTAAATTGACTGTAGTGTATGAGTGTGTGTGTATGTGAGTGTGTCTGGGTATTTCCCAGTGCTAGGTTGCAGCTGAAAGGGCGTCCACTGTTTAAAACGTATTCCGGAATAGTTGGTGGTTCATTCCGCTGTGGTGATCCTTGATAAATAAGAGACTAAGCTAAATGAAAATGAATGAAGTTAATCCTAATTCTTAATTTTGTAGTTTCAAAAGCCACTGTTTCTGCATTATACTATACAGCAGTTTGTTGTTTGCCAATTATTATCATTCCCAGCCTCAAACAAGCAAATACACTGCATTTCATGCAGACTTGAGTCTCGGTCCAGAAATCCTTGTGGTCGTTTATAAGCACAAAACAAGACTTTGTATAGCTTATAAATGATTTTATGCTTTTATTGGCTTCATGTGCTCGCACTATGGCTGTTTTTTAACTCTCAAATGATGTGAGAAAAGGGTGGATGTCCATTTTTAGCTGAAGATTAAAAGCATTGGTGAGGGTAGAGTAAGAAAAATAGATCATTTAGGCAGCTGGTAATAGGGATTTAAGACGGTTCCAATAAAAGATTGGTTTTGGACCAATCTAGCATTTTATATGAAGCCTTATAGTAGGGCTTCTCCTTTCTTCAGACACCAGGAAACAAATTTAGGAGCAGAAAGATAATGAGGAATGAAATATTAAACAGTGTATTAATGGGAGACTTTTTTTGCATGAGGAGATATAATAAAGAAACCCTCATAATTCCATAATGTCTTCCCATCTTAAATTAATGTCAAAGCAATCTCCTAACGCTCTCATCAAGAATGTTCACTAATGGAAAATGGGCTGTATAAAAAAAGACATATTAGCTTAAGACGAGAAGTAGGTTATAAAGGAAAGGTTGTATATTAAATGATTCCAGTGGCGGTTTTCTTGCAGCCTGTCATGTGTAGAGACATTTTACAGCTTGTCAACTGTATCTGCATATTGTTCTGTTTCCTGTGATCTGAGTTTGTTTGCTCTTGGAAAATGATGGCACTTAGAAATATTCGTATGCTATTTTGAGAGGACCAAAGATGAATGCATGGCTTTCATCAAGTTTCCCTTCAACTTCTCTTTGTGTTTCTTTTAAAAGACAGCTTTGATTTGTATGTCAATGAGAGGCCTTCATAAAAAAGTAAAGAAAAGAAAATTTGATTTTGTCTAGTTATTTCACTGAACAATATGGACCTAACCACATTTTAGATCGCTTCTGCTCTTTTCATTTAAGGCTTTAAATATAAGGTTTGATTAATAAAAAAAAATCTTAAGTGTTGCCAACAGACATTTTATTATACTCTCATAGTCTTGACTTTAAAATTGGTTAACAGGGTCATATACAGCCATTCTCAACCTTTTCTCAAGTCTTTTCTCTTTCTTTTGTCTGGTTTCTCTTGGATCCTGTGAGATATCCAGGTTTTGTAACCTTTTTGTTCTGCCACTCCTCAATTGCAAACTTTACTAATAAGTAGGCCCACAAGGAATCTGCGTTCACAGAAATCCGCAGATGTTAAGCCCATTATTGAGTCTATTTATTTACTTGTGTAAATGTGTCTACATTTATATTTTGATTTGATTATGATTTCTTTACAATACAGTTTTAAAAGTCATATTTTGTCTTTTAGTAGATATATTATATGATAAACTTGCTTTGTTTACGAAATAAGTGGATCTAATTGGATTAGCATTGTAAAGTAAAAAGGTATAATTTTTTTATTTCCTATTTTAAGTTTTTAGTTACAATTCTCCCAAAATCCTTAAGCATAAATCCGCAAATTTTTACTAAATTCTTCGGAGAAATATAATTTTTTTTCCCGCAGATTCTGTCTGGCTCTAGTTATCCGTGACTAGTAAAATAATAATAATAGAAAAAATTAAGACAACGACAATTGAACTAAGATAAAATAAACAATGTTTTACATTTACGCAGGTACAATGCAAAAATATAGTTACTCCATGGCAGATTGATCTGCTTGTTTTAAGAAAATACTTACTTCATTTTGACTTAAAACAAAACAAAACGTTTTTCTTGTCTATAAAATGGCGCTAGATCAATGGTCTCAAACTCAATTCCTGGAGGGCCGCAGCTCTGCACAGTTCAGGTCCAACCACCTCCAACTCACACCTGACTTGAACACTTTGGTTAGTTTAGTTAGATTATTTGGATCAGCTGTGTTTGATTAGGCTTGGAGCAGAACTGTGCAGAGCTGCGGACCTCCAGGAATCGAGTTCGAGACCTATGCTCTAAATTTAAGAATTTGTAGATTTTTGTACTAGAAACAAGACAAAACCTCTATGTAAGAACAGTTTAATTCTTTGATATATGAAAATTGTGGATCTGTCGTTTGTAGTTTGAAAAACAGTTCGTCACATCAGCTAATACATTTACCTAATAGACCCATTTCACATTTCCGGGTGAAAATGTCAATGGGAATCATCGATGGGAAAACGTAGAGCACAGTAAATAGGAGAATGCAACAATTTTTTTACAGTCTTATTTGCTCAAATAATAAAAGAAAACTCCACAATGGTATTGTTGAGACTTTCAGAAAAAGGTAAAAAAAATTGTGCGAATGATAACAGTAGACAAAAAAGAGATAAATCTCGAGTTTACTGTTAGCTGCATTAGAAATGCCTGACTCAAGCGGTAATTTTTATTTTTTTTTTTTTGTCATTTGAAGCAAAGATTATGCAATACATAAATATATACATATAAATATCCATACGTTTAAAAAAAATCTAAATATAAAAAATTTTCAAGGATTTAATATGCTGATGACCGTTAAACGCGTCATTACAGGCTTGGGTCCATACGCTGATATGCACGTTTTTTTCAACTGTTTGTTAACTCCAGATATAACAGACTACTTTTACATGAATACCTACCAACATTTTGATGCCTTTTGTATGTATTTGTCCATCCAAAAAGCTCCTAAAGACCTGAGAGAGTAAGTTAGCACCCACATTTCTTGAGACGTAAAAATGCTTAGTTCCACACAGTTCCTTCGCAACACAAATCAAAGCTAATATAATCATTTTACATATTTAAGTGGAATGAACATAAAATCGCCTCACAGCAAGAAGGTTGCTGGTTCAAGTCCCGGCTGGGTCAGTTGGCATTTCTGTGTGGAGTTTGCACATTCTCCCTGTGTTCGCATGGATTTCCTCCGTGTGCTTTGGTTTCCCCTACAGTCCAAAGACATGCGGTATAGGTGAATTGTATAAACTAAATTGGCCGTAGTGTATGAGTGTGAATGAGGGTGTATGAATGTTTCCGAGTACTGGGTTGCAGAGAGTGGTTAATTTGAACATTTAACCCATGAATCTGATTAACAGTGATCTGTATTTATCATGCCAATTCAAATGTACACCTACAAAAAACACCTTGTGCTTTGATTTACTGTCTTCTAACCAGTACGTTATGATTCTCTATCTCAGGTTATTCAGGCGGTGTTTTTCGGAGTGTGTGTCCTGACTGACCTATCGAGCCTTTTGACAAAAGGCAGCGCCAGTATGGAGCAAGAGAGACAGCTGAGGAAGCTGATTGGCTTACGTGATTGGATGATGGCTGTTCTGGCCTTTCCCGTTGGGGTGGTATGTATAAATCAGATTTGTCATTTTGCATACATAAACTAATTGAGCGAGATCAGTCAAAATACACTTTATTTATGTTACTTGGACTCACATACAGTGATTGCGAGCAGGCCTGTCGGCTTAATGACGGTATGTTGATGTTCAGATAACATCAATGCTTAGAATCAACACTGAAAATTGGATCGAAATTGAATATAAATGCCAATAAGGCAAAGTGAAACCATGCAAAAACTAAAGATTTGAGAAGTTCTTTTACTTTACATGAGCGTTGTATGCAAACATAGGCCATTTTTTGTGCACAGAAACCCAACAAAAGCATAAGGCTGGCAGTGAGTTATTGTGCGGTTAGTTTAAAGTGTGTGAACCTACTGTAAACTCCATGAGCCATCAATTTCCATTGTTAATCTGTGGGAAAGAAAAAAAACTGTACTGCAACGCTACATGAATGCAATACTTTGTCTGAAGCTGCCCTTCCCTTCCCACAGATGTCATTGGCATTACGATGTCTGAAACCACAGAAAAAAACAGAGGCAACTATTCAAAACTTGTTTCGAGCAATCATTCAGGGGATCTAAGAAAGAGGAGGGTTGTGTGTTGAGCACATTTGTAGAGGGTGCCGAAGGTAAAATAATGCTTGCTAACGCATGTCCGATGGTTTGATTCTTTTGCAACTAAACAGTTTTCAATGACATCTTATTTCATGCACAACTGTTCAAAAGTTTAGAGTCGGTGAGGTTGTTGAAAGAAGTCTCTTATATAATCATTATGGCTGTGCTGATTTGATTACAAATATAGTAAAGTACTTACTCAATTTCATTCATTCATAATTCATTCATTCATTTTCCTTCAGCTTAAGTATGATTTATACTTCTGTGTTGAGTGATCGGCATGACCCTTGTGCATAGTTGTGCATTTATACTTCTGCGTGCTGTTTGTGTTGTCTGCAATAACACTTCCGAAATGCTAGTTGGCAGTAGGTTTTAATGTTCCTCTGTGTCGTGCTTCTTTGTTGGTGTTTTGTTTTTCTGAACGCTACATTAATGTACAAGTAGCTAGTAGCAGAGGAGGGAACTGGCAGATGTGCAACAACTTTAATCATAAAGTAAACACAAAACAAGTTTCCATTTAGAGCTACTTTACCGGACTTGACACTTGTAAACGCTCGCTCCAACAGGTTTGCACGGCTTTCGGTCCCGTCCACATTGGTCACAGCTACCAAGCTGACTAATCACAGAGCTTGTGCTACACGTCATTGCGATGGCTATGCGACCACGTGCAGGCTTATAAGAATATGCATACACTTAAAGCAGAAGTATAAAGCAGCCTTTAATTCCTAATTATACAGGGGTTGCCACAGCGGAATGACCCACCAACTCTACGGTTTTGTTTTACCAGCCTGATCTAATGAGGAAATGTTACTGTTTGACGTTTTGTCAATTTAGTGGCTAATTTGCACAAATTCGAGTTCAGTTGTATGAAAATGTACAATTTTAAAAAGAAGGCATGTCTGGGCACAACTGTCATTGGGGGATGAGCAAATCATACTAAATTGTACTAATGAGATCCTACAACTGCATATGAATTATCCACTAAGTCAAAAAGTTATTATTACGCTGGTTTTACACAGCGAATGCACTTTCCGCCACAACCCATTAGTGAAGAAACTCACTCATTTTCTTTCAGCTTATTCTTTATCAGGGGTTGCCACAATTGAATGAACTGTCTGTAGTAAAACAGTCATTAAAAAAAGTTGAATATATTTAAAAATGTCATTTATATATTATGATGGCAATGTTGAATTTTCCGCATTATTACTTTAGTCTTTGGTGTTACGTAATTCTAATATGCAGTTTTTAAAAATAGATTTAATTTAATTTAATAATAGTAATTTAAATAATAGTAATTTTAAATAGCAATTTAGATAATTTTTGTTACAAATATATTTACTGTCACATTTAATCAATTTAATTTGTTATTAACTCAAAAATTTATGTTTGTTGTTTGTTCAAGGTACTTATTTAAAATTAGCTAAAACAGCACAATTCTTGAGTTTTTTTATTATTAATATTTAAAAAAAAAAAATTTTGGGGGGGGGTTATTGTTTAATGTTCAATCCACTTAAATTAACTAATAAATAAAACTAATAAGCTAACTTAATGTCTACCTTGTTGGCGCAGTTGGCAGCGCGTCAGTCTCATAATCTGAAGGTTGTGAGTTTGAGCCTCACACGGGGCAGAGTGGTACATTTTGTTTCCCAGGGATGGGTTGTGGCTGGAAGGGCATCCACTTCATAAAAACGTGCTGGATAAGTTGGCAGGTCATTCCGCTGTGGCAACCCCGGATTAATAAAGGGACTTAGCCGACAAGAAAATGAATGAATGAATGAATGAATGAATGAATGAATGAATGAATGAATGAATGAAAGCTAACTTAATTCCTTCATCAAATAATTAATGAAAAACTTATAAGCGAACTTAATTCCTTTATCGATTAATTAATTAATTAAATAAGCTAACTTAATTCCTTCAAATCGATTGTGTGGAATCCAGCATGTTTTTTTACTGTGCTGTTAAATAACAGTAATGTTCATTCATTTACACATTTTGAACCACCAATAAATGAACCGCCAACTTATCCAGCACATGTTTTACGCAGCGGATGCCCTTCCAGCTGCCACCCATCACTGGGAAACATCCATACATCCATTTCATTCCCACTCATACACTATGGACAATTTAGCTTAATCAATTTCCCTATACCACAAGTCTTTGCACTGTGGGGGAAACTGGAGCAGAGGAATACAAAGAAATGCCAACTGACCCAGCCGGGGCTCGAACCAGCGACCTTCTTGCTGTGAGGCGATTGTGCTACCCACTGCACCACCATGTTACCTTAAAAGTAATGTACCACTTAAAATTTAAAAGTAATCTTCCATTCCATAATTGGCTCAAAAATAACTACGTTTGTCCCTTGTAAAATGAAAGGAACTATACTTAAGAGTATTTTTTTTTTCTTCTTCTATTGATTATCATTCTTTTTAGCCTATGTTTAAACAGCTTGTGATGAAAAAACAAAACAAAACCTTTGCTTCTGATTAAATAATAAAAGCAGAGCAAATGTACATTATGTGTGCAAACACAAACAAGTTGGTTGCAGTTGATTTAATGATCATTATTATCACTAATATCAAGAGTTTCTGGCTTCTAAATCACCTGTAAAAGTCTCTAAATAAAGCAAGCAAACTGAACCATGCAATAAGAAACACAAGGCACACATTACATAACATTCTAAAGTTTACTATGTTGTCTTTGTAGGGCAAAGTAAACACTCGATGCCTTCAGATCTTTAAATAGAGCATCAAAGCACTAAATCTTCTGATTCCTTAAAAGGTACAACAGAAAAACTGATGGAAAAGCATGAACCTGCAGGTCAAGTCCGACAGCATCTGTATTCTTTCATACCGCTATATCAAGCCACATCCACACATGCTACTTTACATAGGGGGACTACAGACACCAATACGCATTGTTTTAAATTTACAGCCTATTTGTTTTGCAAATGTCCAGTCATCTATCTGTCACAGTCGCAAAACCAGCTGGGCAATATAACCCCATCCCGTAAAGTTGAGAAGGAAACGCTGCGTTGTTTCTGTTTTGGGTGTTCATGATGATCATCAGATAATTGGATGGAAAATATTTAAATTGCACTCACCAATGTCTTGTTTTGTCCTGGCCGGCTAAAGATCTTTTAATGTTGCACAATGTTAGTGGGCAGTATTAGATGTCAAATGACAATGTCAAAGTGATTTAAACTTTAAGTGGAAAGAAAACTGACTCTGCTCATTTTACTTTAATGAAAAGAGACACAGGCAATACACTTAAAGGGATATTTCACCCAAAACTGAAAATGCTATCATCGTTTACTCATCCTTTACTTGTCACAAAGCTGTTTGAGTTAGTTTTTTTTTCTGTTGAAGACAAAAGAAGTTATTTTGAAAAATGTTGGAAACCTTTAACCATTGACTTCAATAGTATTTTTTTCCACTATGGAAGTCAATGGTTACAGGTTTTGAACATTTTTCAAAATGTCTGCTTTTGTGTTTATCAGAAAAGAGAAGCTCATAAAGATTTAGAATTGCTTGAGGGTAAGTTATTTTTCATTTTTGTTTTTTATTTTTCACTTATTTAATTAATTTCATCTCTTTAACATTGCACTAATTAAAAGCTTTTTCTCAAGAACAACATTACTTTAAGTTTTTTACAACCGTTTTGCCACAAATTTCATAACTCTGGTGTCAATTTTCAGACACAAAACTCACAACCATTGCCAAAATGACACATTTTTATAAAACTCTTAACTCAAATGCTTGGATAAACACAAAAGTCAAAGATGCTTTGTTCACTGAATTAAGATCATCTTTTCAATATAACAAAATTTAACATCAGATTGATCTCATTTCAAAATGCAACTCAAACATTTTATTTGAAATAATTAAGCATTTATTTGATTAATACAATGCAACTATCAACTGATACAAGCACTCAAAATAATAAAAAACTGCTGCAATAAATAACTGTTCCTGTGCCCAAATCCACAGGGCCAGAAACTCAGATCCCAAAAAGAAATGTTATTTCACACATGTAAAATATATACAGTATCATACATGTCAAAATAATTGAAAAAAATTGCAATTTTTTTCAACAATTAGAATTACAACTATGTACATATGTTACTGAATTATATTACCTACAATTTATTTAGGTGTCCATATATGGCTGTTTATAAACACACACACACACACACACACACACACACACACACACACACATAGACAGATATATATATATATATATATATATATATATATATATATATATATATATATATATATATATGTATATATACTGTATATATATATATATATATATATATATATATATATATATATATATATATATATATATACATTTGAAAAAATGTAAACAGTGATTTTTGCAATACTTCGACAAATATAGTCGTATAGATAAATATAAAGTTTTATATGTCGTCATATATCATGCTATAGGTCAACCTTTCAATATGGAGGCGTACATTGAAAAGACTTAACTGTACTTATATATATATAATTTTTTTTTATTTATTTATTTTTTGTTTTTTTACGTAAATCAACGTTATGATTAAATGAATAAAACTGTAGTTCAGTGATTCCACTGTCTTATCCTTAAATTGCATAAAGAAACCTGTATCATATGTTTTAAACGGCAATATTTGATGATTGTTAATGATTGCTTATTGAAATAATGTGTGATCTTGTTTGTGGGTGATCTAAAGTTGTGTTCCTGTAGTATTTGTATGATAAAAGGATTATGTGAACCAGTGATTCTGCTAATGCAAGACTTCACTAAACAAATGAACGCAACATGCAGTGTTTTGAGCACCGGAGAGCCTGCGTTAAAAGTAATGACTTCAGTTTTGTGTCTAGAGTTGAAGAAAACTGACATCATGGTTCTGAATTTTGTGGCAAAACAATTGAAAAAAACTGTAAATAAATAAAAGTGAAAAAATATAAAACCAGTTCTGAACTGTGAAAAAACACTTCTGGTAAAAGGTTTTATTAATTTAATTTAATTTAATTTAATTTAATTTAATTTAATTTAATTAAATTTTATTTTATTTTATTTTATTTTATTTTATTTTATTTTATTTTATTTTATTTTATTTTATTTTATTTTATTTAAAAAACATAATTATTTTATGCAAGTTTTTGTACCTGTTATCTACATTTAAAAAATCTAGTTTGTAGTTGGTAAGAATTTGTTTTTAAAAAAATTTTTAACTAATGCAAGCCTTTATTGATCTGATCAAAAATAAAAATAATATATAAGTAATCACTTGTTTTAAATATAATATACATAGTGATACACTTGACCATTGCATCATTTCATGTGTATGTGCAGAATTTATGTTTGCAGATTCTCAGCTGGATTTAATGAGATGGCAGACAGTGAGGCTTCCTTGTTAGCTTGTAAAAAACTTATCAGCCAGACAGCCATGATATACAAAACACAAAATAGATGCTTGACTTGGCCCTGGGCCTCGGTCTAAAAGCTGGGTATGAGGCTCAGCTTACAGCCGTCACAATGAGCATCATTACTGCTGACGGTAATGTTGGGAAACACTGGTTGAGTGATATGCATACTTTGTTAACTTTAGCCAGGTCATTTCCTACTGGTACCCAATTTCTGAAACACTATGGGACAAAAATTTGCACTGTCTGCTTAAAGCTCTTATTCTACAATGGGGTTGGGAAATGCTAGGATTAACTTTAAAACTATTTTGAAACTTTAAATGCTACTAAATTGTTTATCAGTAATAACAAAGTAGCATCATTAAATGAGAAGTTAATTATTTAAAAGCCGAAATTGATTTGATTTGAGATAACAATTACTTCACCATTTACTTTTCCTCATGTTGTTGAACAGAAAAAATTATTTTAAAAAATGCTGGTTGAAGGTACCCATTAGCTGTGTCTCATTTCAGAGGCTGCATCCTCTGAAGGATGCATTTAAAGGGCGCTGCGTTATCGGGGTCCGACGAAGGTTGTCTCATTTCAAAAAGATTTGAAGGCTTTTTCAAATGCAGCCTCAAAATGCGCCCTTCGCTTCCCAGGTAATGAAGGATACTACTGGTGGATCCTTTGCAGCTTTGAACATCCCAAAATTCATTGCAAACTGATATTGGTAGGACGTTTTTAAAAGAAAACTCTGAATTAAATGTATGAATTAGTTTTTATTTTACTTGGTTATCTAAACACACATTAAAAAACAAAAAGAGTATTACATGTCTCACTAAAAAAGGATTTAATAGACAGATTACAATTTTATGTGTACATGTGTGGATCGAAGGAAATATATTTTCAGCTTTTGTAAAACTTTTCACTTAAAAAGAAATGTCATTACAAGTTTTATTACAGCTTTTCCAGATCTGATCACGTGATCGTAAATCGGGCCAGATCATGCGGTTTCAGACTCGATCGAGATTCGCATGTTACCTCCCGATTAGGACTCGAATGTGTATATATATCCTCATTTTTTTTAACACAATTTAACACTTCACACAGAAACAGCAACGTGTGTGGCATGACATCACTTTGTTGCAGAGACAATATTGGTTTATGGAAGTTACACAAACTAATTTAGAGTTGTTGAATATTAAAATAAGGTGAATTAAATAAAAAATAAGGAACATCTTGGATCTGTTTCTTCGCTCTTCTTTTTTCTTTTTGTATGTGTTATAGAGGTATCAAATCGGGTTTTAGTATCGGTAGATACTCAAAATCAAGTGACTCGGACTCGAGACCATAAAAAACATGATCAGGACATCCATAATAGATAGTTATATAGAATTAGTCAAAACAGCGATGCTGTGGCTTATGAATTTTTCAATGAAAGTCATTAATTGAAAGTTCCTTATTTTTTTGCTTTTGTATTTGCAACATTTCAGAAAAACAAAATATCGCAATGTCAGTTGTTCACATATCATGTGTGGTTTATTTATAAACTAATTTCCAGAGGATCACGTGCTTATGAACATAGCTGGTACCGCATCAGCTCCATATGTTGCACAAATCAGACGAATACTGACCCAATTACCAGAGTTTCCTACTCCAGTCATCTTTGTCTTGAAGAATTCCTCCTTCAACCCCTGCTCCTCCGCTTTACTAATAGGGCGGCACGGCGGCCTAGTGGTTAGCACTGTTGCCTCACAGCAAAAACGGCGCTGGTTCTGCCTTCTCCGAGCCGGTTGGTGTTTCTATGCGGAGTTTGCATGTTCTCCCCGTGTTCATGTGGGTTTTTCTCTGGTTTTTTGGTTTCCTCCCACCGTCCCAAGACATACACTATAAGTAAAATGACTACTTTAAAATAGCATCCTAAAGCAACTCTTAGTCAAATTTATCTCAGCAGTTCACAAGCAGGGGAGTTCTCGAGACCTACCTGAGCTCAAACTCTCCACTCACCCTTCAAACTGGAGGGAGCCCCGGGCTCAAGGATATTCTGAGCTCTGAGCTCTCTCCCAGGACAGCATGCCAAATACGCTTTATTATCAATCATCAGCTAAGTGTGGACTCTTGACACACTCCTAGTATACAGCAAATCAGTCCACAGAAATAAAGTGTCCAGCTAGTCTGACTGAACAATAAAGAAGGTTTGCAGTGTATTATATGGGTTATCCAATGATATGCAGTGGAACGGCCAAATAAACCACCTGTCCAGCAGTTAAATAATTTAACATGAGCTTTCAATACGAAACCCAAGATATACTTCAAATAGACTTCAGCATGTTCCTTTCACAAGGCCAGTTCTCAGAGTGCCTCTCATTTATTTGGGTACGACAACCATCATCCAGGCCCTTACTGGTAACAAGAGTCCTGCAAAATAATCAGAGACACCCAAGCCAAACAAAAATCTGTCACACCCATAAATTAGCCCATTAATGCAAATACGTTGGAGCAGTTCAGGATTACAGCAGAGGAAGTGAAATTCCTCCTCGGAGAGCCAAACACTTCAAACGCTCCTTCATAAGGCCTGTGTGCGCCACACCAACATGCCTGTTTTTAATAGTGTGTGATATGTGGTGTCCTCATCATCTTAAGACTGTCCTTTTGCACACAAGGCATCTGTAGCTCCAAGTAAATGCTGGATAAAAGTGAGGAAGAAGAAGCAGTCAGCTCCATGGGATTAATTATTGTGTGCTGCTGATATGAAAATACAAGCTTCCTGCGTTGGTTCGCTGTGCTCATGGCTGGTTCTAGTGCTTGTCATGGTTTTGTGCAGAGATTGTGTCCTGTAGATGAGGGAATCAAAGAGGATATTAGAAGAGTTCAACTCTTTCGGCATAATGAGATGTGCTGGCATGAAGCAGGAGTCAGGCAGTCTGCCGGAAGACCTGCTGGGAATCTGGGAGAGAGGAATGGGCTCAATTTAAAGGCTTTGCGGGGAGTGAAAGGTCTTAAAAAGTTATGAAGTTCCTCTGAAGATAAAATGTAGCCGCAATTAACCTTTATTAAAGGGAGAGTTCAGCCAAAACCGAAAACTCTGTCATCATTTACTCACCCTTCACTTGTTGCAAACCTGTTTGAGCTGTTTTGTTCCATTAAACTCAAAAGAAGATGTTTTGAAAAATGATTATTGCTGGAACCCCTTTGCTTTGTCACAATTTGCATACTAGAATTAAACATTTATTCATTTTATTTTCGGCTTAGTTCCTTTATTTGTCAGTAAATGGACCACCAACTTATTGAGTTTACACAGCAGATGCCCTTCCAGCTGCAACCCATTACTGGGAAACACCCATACCCTCTCATTTATACATATACACTAAGGATAATTTAGCTTACCCAATTCACCTATAGCGCATGACTTAGCACCCGGAGGAAACCCTCGCCAACACGAGAAGAACATGCAAACTCCACACCCAAATGCCAACTGAGCCAGCCGAGGCTCGAACCAACAAACTTCCTGCTGTGAGGAGACTGTGCTATACATTGAGCCACCGCTTCGCCCAACATATCATATATATTCATATTACATGATTATATAATAAGAATTCTGTGGATATACTTATTTTGTTGTTGTTGTTGTTGTTGTTGTTGTTGTTGTTGTTGTTGTTGTTGTTGTTGTTGTTGTTGTTGTTGTTGGGATCTGATGATTCATTATCAGTTTCTGTCTTTGTGTTTGCAGTTTGTGGTGACCATGTTCTGGACTCTTTACTTGTACGACAGAGATTTGATTTACCCAAGACTGCTGGACAACTTTATACCTCAGTGGCTAAACCATGGCATGGTGAGTAAGAATCTGATGTTTTCTTTCTTTCTTTCTTTTTTCTGCAAGACTGCAAAATATGTTTGTCAGTTTAAAATCACTGACATTATAAATGTCATTCTAAATGAGCAATGCTATTTTTATAGCGCACACACATATAGATACTTCACTCTCAGGCAGGAAGGAAAAAAAGGCACATTTTGTTCTTTTCAACATCTTGGGCCACACTGACGTCAGATGTGAAAATGACAGTTGTTGCGCAATCGTTCATTTCAATCCGATGGAACAAAAGCTGCAAGGTGGTGTCAAATACTGGCAGGTCTTGTTTTTTTTGTGGCAGGTGATTGTTCTGATGTCTAATGTGACAGCGCTATTATCTGCAGTGTAAATACGCTTACACAGACACACTGACATGAACGCAACATAAATGTATTTTAAAATCACTGCAATTAGTCTAGAAGAGCCTCCACGAGAGATATTTAATAACCTAAACACTTCCTTATTGAATCCTTCTTTAATTTGCTGAAGTGGCCTAGACGAAAGAGATTTTGGGACCTGGAGGCTTCTGATAGATTGATAGGAAATACAACTCAAAATGAGGCTATTACTGGAAACGTGGTTGAGTGTCTCAGTCGGCGCTAATCACAGGATGTATTCAGTTGACTCGGGTAAAGCCTGGGGCCAATGACAACACACGTCGCGGTTGCTAAGGAAACATGTCTCGGTTATTAATCAACATGAATGTAACCTTTGAGCCTAATCAGAAATTGTCTCTATCTTTAATGTGCAGTGGCATTGTGAAATCACATGCAAGTGGATTTTCCGCAGGGTTTTTACACCTTTCAGCATTTGTCATTATTATACATTAGACCGTATATTAATTTTTTAGCTGTAGCTCGTAGGTATGTGCTAAAAATGTACATTTCTTTTAGTGGACTGGTGAATTGTGAGCAAAATGTGGCTTGAGAGTTTATTCTAGTCATAGATAGCAGGGGAAAACGTTTATTCATTTTCTTTCAGCTTAGTCGTTTTATTCATCAGTGGTCGCCACAGCGGAATGAACCTCCAACTTATCCAGTATACGTTTTATGCAGAGGATGCCCTTCCAGCTGCAACCCAGTACTGGGAAACACACACTCACAAGCTCACACATACACTACGGCCAATTTAGTTTATTCAATTCCCCTGTACCGCATGTCTTTGCACTATTGGGGAAACCGGAGCACCTGGAGGAAACCCACGCCAACATGGCAAGAATTTGTATTTATTGAATGGGATAGCCCCTTGAGATGAACCATCTCTTTTTCGAGGGGGTACCTGAGTACATCACATCATTACAAACATACAGCTAACAAAACAAACAAGCAGTACAACTTACCTGAAACATTTCCCACAGTTTACAACCTGGGCAAACAATAACATATCATCAAAATGACAAACAATTTGATATACAATTAAATAATAAGCATTTAGATTGGAACCAATTACATTTACAAGTTGTTTTCAAAAACAAAGATAAATTAGTCCTGAAAAGTCTGTCTTAATTGATCTTTAAAAAGAAGGAAGATTGTTCCAGTTAGCAGGAGTTATGTATTGAAAGGATCTTCGGCCACTTTCTGTTGTAAATGAAATTGGGGGTTTTGGTAGAGCTATAAAGGTTTTTTTTTTCCCCAATGTGAATGAAGGACACTGTATAATAGGGTGCATACAACTAAAGCATTAACAGACATTAAACAGACAGTCTACTAATACTGATCGTTGCCATGCAAATGCCATATAGTCAACAGAATGTCAGAGCATCATCTAAATATAAAATAGCATCAAAATGACCAATCATGCATTGCTAATAGCAGCAAGAAAGTTCAAATTGAGCTGATGCTACCATGGGCTGCTCAAAATACAATTGGTTCCTTCTAAAATACAATTCAGAGTCGTCAATGAAGAGAACAGATTTCTTATGTGTCTTAGATAATGGTTTTCTCCAGTCAGAGAAGCAGCAGATCTTGTGATGGAAGTACAGCCTGGCTGCTGAGGTTCACCCTTCCAGCTGAGAACGATTTGTGCTATGCAGAAATGTCCAGATGATCCCGCCTGTTACTCCACTGTAAATATTTTGAAGCATTCCATGGTACCACAGTTGTTTGTTTACCCATGTGGCCGTGGCAACTGTCTGCTGTTCACTCTGGCTGAGAAACATTAGCTGCTTTTCCACTATCGTGCCAAACCGTTCTAAGAACACTTCGGTACGGTTACGGTTGTTTCTCCACTGAGCCTGGAACGGCGCGGCACGATTACAAACCGTTCTCAGCCCGGAATTCTCGGCACGGTTAGACAACCGTAAACTGTGCTGACAGATTCTGTGTGTTGACGTCGCGACTCGGTTGCTAAGCTACCACAGCTGGCTCAGCAGAAGCGCGCTAGTCATCAGACATCCTCAATAAACTACAGTAGATTTAATATAAAATAATGATCCAGGTCTAAACAATACAGTTTGAAAAGGGTGGATTTCCTAAATTAATGATGTTAGTGGTTCGTATGGGATTACAGAGCATAGAGCAGTCTCTGGCAGAGAAGTGAATAACTCATCACATTCTTACGAAGATATTTTATTCATTAAAGTTATTATTTTATTGACTTGAATACAGACCTACTTCGCCAGCTGAATGTGAGTTTATTGTGCTGTATTTCACAGCACAAAACTCGCTCTGATCCGGGAGAGACATGCCAGCGACTTGCGCTGCTGACTTTTCCTGCTGCGCATCGAATAAAGCGAATAAAGTCACGCTTAGCATCGTCGATGTCCAAATTCCACAACAACATCACGATATATATATATATATATATATATATATATATATATATATATATATATATATATATATATATCCATGGAACACGAACTTGCAGACTCTTTTAACAACGAGGAAATAATTGCACTTTTTAATTCAAAGCCAGGACAGCTTAATACCGGCGAGACCACCTGAAGGACGGTGTGTTGTAATGTCGGCCGTCCAAAAGACTTTGCTTGAAAGCTTTATGGAGCGGCACTGTAACGGTCCAAGGTACTGTTGTATGATTTATATTATAGCATATGCACTAATAAACAAGTCAAAAGAATGAATGAATTAAATAAATATGGATTCTTAAATGTCAGTATTGCTTTTACTCAAAAAATATCGTTTTGACAAATGTTTTATAAAAAATAAAATGAGCAATTTTCATCATTTCAGCTCTAGATAATTATATGATTCAGTTATACATAAGTTATATGACATTTATGAGGCATGTAACATGTTTCTGTGTTTTAGTTTTTTTGTGGTGATCTTTAATATAGCTACGCAAATATTTTCTAAAACGTCTAGCAATAATTCGCCTACAGCTTGTTAGTTAATTATGAACACAAAAATAATTATTATAATAAAAATAAAATGATCAAAATAAAAAGATAATAGAGCAGCATTTTGCTAAATATAATAGTGCTTTAAATGCTTTAAATCCTGCAATATATGTGTTGTTTCATATTCGTTTTTTTTCACTTGCTGCATTCGTTATTTAATGTTTGAATACTAAAACAAATAACAGCCATCGCTTAATTGGTTTCATTTTACCATCAAAATGTAGTATATTTTATATCATTATCAACTTTTGATATAAAAACGCAGTGTAATTTAATTAATTGTTAAAAATGAAATAATTTATGTGCTGTGTTTTTATTAGTGAAAGTGCCCGCTCACCTTTGACAAGGCCTGTCCAAAATTATATTTCTGCCACTATAATACAAATGCACTATTATTGTTGTCTTATCATTGTTTATTTTTCTGTTATGTTCAGAGATTTTAAATATTATTTATTTCCCCTCCAATTATTTTTAATCATCACGTTACATTTTGGTAATTTTCCCTCCAAATAAAATTTAGCCAGAGCTGCGCAACATATAAATAAGGGCGCACATTTAGCACCCCTATTTCATAGAGCGGCATAACAGTGTTTAGTCACATGGTTGCTTTTGCTTTTATGAAAAGAAAAAAAAAATAGTTTCGGCTCTTATTTAACTTTAGTTGAACAAAGGGAGCCGTTTACATTTCGTTACCAAGGCAACTACTGATGCGTTTTGTGTAATGTTTTAAAGAGCTTTGTCGCAGCAGGACAGTGGAAAATGAAACCGTATCCGTGCTGTCTGACCCGGTTTGGCACGGAATGGAACAGTTCTGTTTAAAGAACGATTCAGCACGATAGTGGAAAAGCGGCTATTGACTGAGCCTTTTCACTTTCAAAAATCAAGTACTGAGTCTGAGCTTGTGTTGATAAACGATAATGTGACATGTTTTATCACAATGTTTTTAAAGGAGGCTCATTTAGACTCCACATAAATTCAATTCAGTTAAATTAAATTAAATTTGAATGCTTGAAATTGAAGGATATAGTTGAAAAATATATATTTTTATACACATTCAAATTGCAAAAACTTTGTATAAACAGTAGTAGTAGTAATTGCAGTAATAATAGAAAAAATATATATATATAATAAAAATAAAATATGTTTGATAACTAACATAAATATAACAATAAAGTAGAATAAAAAATGAATAAGAATAATGGAAAAATTAGAACCATCTACTGTAGCATAATAATAATAATAATAATAATAATACTTTATGAAAATTATACAACTATTTTATTTAGCTAATGTTAATTATAAAAATAAAGTATCAAAATATTTTATAGTATTTATTATTATTATTATTAAAATATAAATATAACAATATAATATATCATGTAATATAACATATTATATAATAAATAATATAAAATAATATAAAAAATATAATGTAATAATTTTAATAATAAATAAAAAATAAATAATCATGGTCATTTTTGTTATTTTGTCAGAAACACAGAACCAAAACAAATAGTTTCTACAAATATTTTCAATGACTTGTATATAATCTATCACTAGTTTATGCTATGTTCTGGCAGTGAAACCCCTACAGAAGGGCCTTTATGGATCCCACACGCACTGAAAGACAAAAAAAAAAAAAAAGAAATGCATGTTTTTCACCACTTCCTTAAAAATCTGCCAAAAACAAACCCTAATAACACTGGACAACAGCCTCTTTTAAGTAATTTCATTTGAATACACTAGACATATTTATAGTTCTCCTTGTGCAATGTAACTCGTGGCTATAAAAGTCTTTTCAAACCTTCAGGGACTCTTTCTATAAATGCAGACACATGCAAATATTTGTGAATACTAACCACATCAAGAGAATCGGAAAACTTTGTCTCTGTAAGTGCAGATGGAAGTGACATGAAAAGCAGAATAAGACAACAAACATTACTTCCCCAAAGTGACAAGGGAAAGGACGTTTTGTCTGTTCTGAAGCTGTCAAGCCATTGCAGTGCCTATCAGGACTCATAATGTGGCGATGACAATCAAAACAGAGGCATGTCAAAAGATTTAAGGAGGTCGCTGCTAAACTTTCTGGAAATAATCAGGAGGCAGTTTACCTGCGTCAAAATATCTGTGATGATAATGGTGTCTAAGTAGTGTAAGAGACTTTCTAACATTTATGAAAACAGTTGTAATTTTAAAACTATGGAAACTTATGTGGAATTCTGGCACTGCATGTTTATATCAAGCATTATTATTTTTTTAATAACTGCAAGATTATATTTAACTGCAAGTATCTAAACTGTAAGATTATATTTTTATTACTATATTTAATATTTTTTAATAACTCCAAGATCATCTTTAGCAACAAAAAATAAATGTTTTTCACATCTAACAATACTGTTAATAAGACTTTTCAACTTAATGTTCTGCAATAAAATCAAAATTGTGGCTTTTTCTGGGCATTTTTCTCATAGTATTTAAGTCATTGTATTCTTAAACCATTGTATTTAAGAATAAGCCTTAAGTGTGTTATAGTAATTGTAAGCCAAAACTCTAAGTTTGCATTTAACAATTCAGATTTTTTTTCCACAATTTTAGGTTTAATATCAAAGTTCTGACTATTTTTGCTCAGTTGCAACTTTATATCAAGTATTTGACTCTGTGAGTCTAAAAACTGCAACTTTTTAATTTTCCTTTCTCTTAACTATAAACGTCAATTCCTACCTTTTTCTTGCATTTATTTTCATATTAGTGGATTTGCATCTCTCAGTTATGACTTTTTATTCTTGGAATTTTGAATTACATTACATTTCAATTGTTTCCACCACAGAATTAAATAATAATAATAATTTTTCCTTCTCCCCTTTTCGTTTTTCGAGAGACAGTCAAATACATCACGTCACGTATGCAACATCTAAAAGTTACGTAAAACAATTATTTGGAAATTAAAATAAATGTAATTTGATCATATGATTTAGAATTGGATGTTTTATGGGATAATTAGTTTTTTGCAAATATTTTGCGTTTAAATTTTGAAGGATCGCAAAAAAAGATCAACTTTGTTGTTTGTTTTGTTGATTTTGCGTTGGATTTAGCGATCACAAAAATCGCAAAAAAAACTAGGGGGTCTGTTTAGAGATGTAGAAACAACTCATAATTGTGACATAAAAGTCACTGTGCCTGTTTTATTTTTGTATTTCATGTCCAAAATAAGCTTCCATACACAACAGCTTGTCACTGGGACAAGTTACAGTGTCTTAAAGCGCAGACAGGAAACGACACCAAAAGAGGAATAACACAACAAACATTTTTTCTCCCAAGTGACAAGGGAAAGGACATTTTCTCTGTTCTGAAGCTGTCAAGCCATTGCAGTGCCTATCAGGACTCATAATGTGGCAATAACAATCAAAACAGAGCCACTTCAATAGGACTTAAGGAGGCCGCTGCTAAACTTTCATGGCACCATCGGGAGGCAGTTTACCTGCGTCAAAGTATCCGTGACAATAATCCCGTCTCCGCTTTGTAATTACTCTGCCGCAGAGAGAGGCCTGTCAGAGGAGCCTTTCTCTACTCTAACGTTAATGCCAGTGCCCTCCCGCTGAGCAGCCCCTACATTCAAAGCGACTCGCTGTAAATGCGTACCACAAATAAACATCTTTCATCTGCTTAAAAAAAGACTATCTCGAAATAAAAGTACAGAAGAAGCAGAAAGGCCCATGTAGAGGTATTTTCTAGACGTATTGCTGATATAGTCATCTGAGCGTTTAACTTTCCTCATATTTAATTCAGCAGGCAGGTTCACGGTAGCTTTTAAACGATGCAGGTCATTGTGCACGGGGGGTTTTATGACTGATTAGCTGTGGTAAACAACCCCAAGTCCTCAGTCGCTCCATTATTCGCGCTGCTAATTGTTCACGGGGAAATAGGAACGATATAAAGCAATTCCTTTTTCACGGCGTGACCTCGAATGCACTTGGTTTTGCTTATTAATCATGCAGTAAGTTCAAAGACAATGTCATTAATATTTATGACTGACTTGCAGTTTTAGGACCTTCTAAACACCCATTGGTTTAGAATCGAAAATTAATTTTTAAACTATTTATAGCTTCTCACAATTCATGCTTTTTATTGGAATTTTTTTATTTATTGTATGTTTCACCGGCATGGACGATGCCACACTTTGAGCTGGACTTTATTGTAGGGAAGTAGGGATGAAGGGGACGATAAGAGAACAGTAGGGTGCAGGGGAAGGAAAGTAATAGGATAAACCGTGAACAAGTAGGTAGGTTGATCGGGCATCCTACGATGATGCCCAGAGACTCAGAGTAGGGGTTGCATCTCTGTAATATTTTTAGAGTGATTGGACCCCCCAATTCAACTTAAGAGTGAACAGAGGGTTATAGGAATGTGAAAGGAAAGCAAGGAAATAGAGGGTGGGTTCGAAAGAACGAGAAAAACAGTGCTAGACGGCTGGTCTGCCCTAAATAAGTTTAGGGAAGTAAGTGATTGGTTTAGAAGACAAAGTGAGGCATGGTTTAGTCGCCAAACCTTTGTTAACAAGTTAACTTCATTTTAATTATGCCATAATTCTCAACCATATTTATAAGCGAATATTAGGTTTCAAAATCCTCCACCAGCGCTACTTTGAAAAAGAACATTATTACATTCAAGAGCTCACACTTAGCTGATGATTGATTATAAGCAAGTTTGGCATGCTGCCCCGGGAGAGAGCCCTGAGCTCGAAGGTTCTTGAGCTCTGGGCTCCCTCCCGTTTGGAGGGCAAGGGGAGCCTTGAGCTCAGGTAGATCTTGACAACTCCCCCTTGATAAGAGCTAATGACTAAAAATTGAATGCTATTAAAAGATATGCTGCATTATGAGAGATTACCTGTATTGCAAAATTTAGATTTATCAATTTACTTCTTGTGCATGTTTTTGGAATGTGGGAGGAAACCGGAGGACCCGGGGAAAACCCACGCAAGCACGAGAAGAACATGCAAACTACACACAGAAACGACCACCGGCCTGTTAAAGGACTAGAACCGGTGACGTTCTTGCTGTGAGGCAACAGTGCTAGTCACTGGGCCACCGTGCTGCCCTATGGAGGGAAAGGTGAAAAGGTAGGGGTGGAAGGGGGGATTCTTCAAATCAAAGATGACTATAGTGAAAAAACCCTGGCTCATTATAGTGGGTTAGGAATGGCCTGATTGGTGGATCATGCATGCTAATGCAGAACCAGCCGTGTTCAATCATAATCACGTGCTCCTCTCGAAATTAGTTTATGAATAAACTTCACAAAGTAGCCAATATAAATAAACTTGCGTATGTAAATTTGCATCTTAAACTTTTTCTCTTTATTTATGATATACTATAGTTATGTCAGGGGCGGCACTGAGGGTAGCGCTGTCGCCTCACAGCTAGAAGGTCAGTGGTTTGAGTCCCGGCTTGGTCATTTATGTGTGGAGTTTGCATGTTCTTCCCTTATTTGTGTGGGTTTCTTCCGGGTGCTCTGGTTTCACCCACAGTCCAAGACATGTGCTACAGGTGAATTGGGTAAGCTAAATTGTCCGTAGTGTATGTGTATATGTCCTGGTCTTCAAGGTTGGGGATGGAGCATTGGGCTAACGACACACCTCGTAAAAAATTTGGTGTTACAACCGATATGGTGTGGCTAAATATAAACTTCGATATAAACTGCCCTCGGAGTAAGTTAGTAAGTTAATAAAGTTCCCCTTCGGGGGGAACTTCAGCACTATAAGTGGATTTGATTGTAAAATCCACGCATTGGGGAGGTTCGGTTCAGAAGCTACTCGTCTGAAAGAGTATTGAACGGGCCAATTAAGAATGAATTGGCAGCGCAAGCCTGCGCAGGTGAGCGGCATAAGCAATCAACTGAGTATATAAGCTCACCTGGCGCAGCAGACGCTATCCTTTTCGCTTCAGAGACTTTCTGATCGAGTCGATGAGGGTTCCTCCTGCTGTGACCAGCGATTCTGAGCGAACGAGAGCATTCTCCCGGTCCAGAGTGTGTACACGCAGTGGCAGACGGTCGAGCTGGGTTTCTCCCTTGCCTGGCGTTCTTTGGGTCCGGTCCTCCAGAGCGGTGCGTATAAAGTTGCAAACTTCACAGAAAGAGCAACACAGTCATGCAGCACGTCCTTATCAGGACGGCGCTCCGACTGTGCGTTTCTGGATGCGGTGGTTTCCTGTCCTCGGATGATGGGCGCGGGCACTGTGTTACATGTCTGGGGGTCCAGCATGTTAATGCGCTGCTCGCGGGCAGTTCATGTCGTCATCGCGATGCCATGACTGTTGCGCAAGATCGCGGTTAGCCTTTGCAAAAAGGCGAACCACCCCAGTTGTCCCCTGCTCTGCAGCGGGCACTCGGGCAGATCTGAGGGTTTCAGCGAGAGATAATCCGTCGCCCACGGGCCCGCGGACCTCCCGCTCCTCTAAGCGCTCCATCCAAGCTTCGGGCGGAGGAAGCGATCCGTCTAACAGATGGTAGCCCTTACGCCCGATGACACCGGAGACCAGATGTCCACCGCGGCATCGGAGGGTGGGCTTTCATTGTCCGATGATGATCCAGACCCGCTCGCCCCCTTCGGGCTGGTGAGCGCTGTCACTACGGATCCTGAAACGGACATGTTAGCCGTGCTTTCCCGGGCTGCTTCGGCCGTGGGTTGGAGATGGTTTATCCCCCAGCTCCGCGGCCGGACCGACTAGAGGGGCGTTCCCTTCTTCCCGGAGGTGCACAGTAGGCTCACGCGGTCTTGTAAAGCACTTTTTTCTGCTCGTGCTGCGTGTTCCTCCACCCTAACCACTCTTGACGGTGAAACAGCCAGGGGGTATGTGGCGATTCCTCAGGTTGAGTGCGCGATGGCGGTAAATCCGCGCGGCGCCTCTTCTTGGCGGGGTCCGCCTCGTCTCCCATCCAAAGCCTGTAAGTTATCTACCTCCCTCGGAGCTAGAGCTTACATAGCTGCGGGCCAGGCTGCTTCCGCCTTGCATGCGATAGCCACCTACCAGCGCTACCAAGCGCAGGCGCTGGCCGAGCTGCACGAGGGTGGGTCCAACCCAGGCTTACGAGCTTCGCACCGCCGCCGACTTGGCTCTTCGGACTACTGAGTCCGCTGCGTGTGCGTTGGGGAGGACGATGTCCACATTAGTGGTCCAGGAGCGCCACCCCTGGCTGATATGCGCAAAGTCGACAAAGTCCGCTTTCTTGACTTCCCCATATCCCCAGCCAGGTTCGGCGACACTGTCTGTGAATTCACCCAGGAATTCAAGGCGGTGAGAGAGCAGTTGGTGGGTGATGTCTTATCGGCGGTCCGTAGCCCGCTCCGCCCGCCGTGCCATTCATACCTGCTCCTCGCCGAAGGCGCCCGCCTACGAGAGCTGCTCCGCCCCCGCACACGCCTAAGGCGAAGCGAGCGCGTCGGGCACCTCGGAAGCAGGCAGCCCCCCTGCCCAGAACGCCGCTAAGTCCGGCAACGGACCGCGAAGCGCCCCTGGGACAGGCCATCTGGAGAAGAGGGAACTTGCTCTTTCCCCGCTGGAGGGCGGGGCCCCATTTCCAACGGCACTTTTTACTGCCATGAAAACATTATGAAAGGGCACTTTTCACTTCCCCAGATGTGACAGCCCGAAATCTGCCAGTCTGGGACGCTATGCTTTCTAGCTTGCAGATTCGGTGCGTTTCGCCAGTGGCTCACGAGCGCTGGGAGGACGGTCTCCTTTCTCCCACCCCTCGAGCCTCCCCTCCGGAGCTCGGGTTTGGAGTGAGAGCAAATATCTCACCTCCAGCTTTTCCGTGGGACCCGCGAGCTTCCCGGATCAGCACACCCACTCCGCGCTGCCCCACTGCTGGTACGTCAGCGATTGTAGCGATGAGTCCATTAGCGAGAGCTCTGCCTGCCTGGTTAGCGCGGGCCAGCTCTTCGCGGTGGCTCATACGCACAATCAGACTCGGCTATGCGATTCAGTTCGCGAAACGGCCCCCCAAGTCACGGGTGTGTATTCACCAGGGTCAGCCCCCTGTCCGCCCCTGTCTTGCGAGAGGAGATTGCTGTCCTCCTGGCGAAGGATGCAATCGAGCCGCTCCCTCCAGCCGAGATGGAGAGCGGGTTTTACAGCCCACGCTTCATCGTGCCCAAAAAGAACGGTGGGTCACGGCCAATCCTAGATCTGCGCGTTTTGAACCGCTGCCTGCACAAGCTACCGTTCAGAATGCTCACGCAGAAGCGCATCCTCCGGTGCGTTCGTCCTCTGGGTTGGTCTGCAGCATTAGACCTGATGGACGCGTATTTCCATGTCTCCACTCTTCCTCGCCACCGACAGTTTCTGCGGTTTGCGTTTGAAGGTCGAGCTTGGCAATACAAAGCCCTCCCCTTCGGGCTCTCTCTGTCTCCGCGGGTCCTCACCAAGCCCGCGGAGGGTGCCTCAGCGCCCCTTCGGCTCGCGGGCATCTGCATACTCGATTTCTTTACGACTGGCTGAATTGCCCTCTCTTTTGATTATGCACAGAGTTGATTATGCACAGAGACAAAGTGCTCTGGCACTTCCACCTGTGGGGGTTTCAGGTCAACCGAGAAAAGAGCAAACTCGCCCCCGTGCAGAGGATCTCTTCTCTCGGGCTGGAGCTGGACTCGGTCACCATGGCAGCGCGCCTCTCCGGAGAGCGCGCTCAGCTGATGCTGTACTGTCTGAGAGAGCTCGACAGTAAAATAGTGGTCCCACTGAAACAATTTCAGAGGCTCCTGGGGCATATGGCATCCGCAGCCGCTTCATGCCGCTCGGATTATTCTATATGAGACCACTTCAGCACTGGCTTCACGATCGAGTCCCCAGACGCGCATGGCACGCGCGCGCACACCGAGTCTCTGTTACTGCGCTGTGTCGCCGCGCCCTCAGCCCTTGGAGCGACCCCTCGTTCCTACAGGCCTGGGTGTCTCTAGAACAGGCGTCCAGTCTTGTTGTCGTTTCAGCAGACGCTTCCAACACGGGCTGGGGGGCTGTGCGTTGCGGGCATGCGGCTGCGGACCTGTGGAAAGGTACCCAGTTGCATTGGCATATCGCCTGGAGCTGTTGGCAGTGTTCCCCGCTCTCCACCGTTTTTTTCCGGTGTTGGAGCGGCAACACGTGCTGGTCAGGACGGACAGTACGGCGGCGGTGGCGTATATCAGCCGTATAGGGGGTATGCGCTCTCGCCGCATGTCTCAGCTCGCTCGCCGTCTGCTCCTCTGGAGTCATCCGCGGCTGAAATCGCTGCACGCCATTCATATTCAGGCAAGCTCAACCGTGCAGCCGATGCGCTCTCACGGCAGCCTTGCGTCCTGGAGAATGGAGACTCCACCCCGAGTCTGTTCAGCTGATATGGGCGCGATTCGGGGAAGCCCAGATCGATCTGTTGCTTCCCCCGAGATCGCTCATTGCCAGTTGTTCTTTCCCTGACCGAGTGCTCTCGGCACGGATGCACTGGCTTACAGCTGGCCTCGGGGCACGCGCAATACGCGTTTCCCCCAGTGAGCCTGCTCGCGCAGTTACTGTGCATGGTCAGGGAGGACGAGGAACAGGTTGCTGGTTGCGCCCCTCTGGCTCAACCGGACCTGGATGTCAGAGCTCTCCCTCGCGATAGCCCTCCCCTGGCAGTCCCTTCGAGAGAGCACCTACTCTCTCAGGGACAGGGCACCACCTGGCACCCTCGCCGATCTTTGAAGAGATTTTTAGACGCGAGGAAGACTTAGGTAACCTCCGATTGCGGTGGCTAATACCGTCACTCGGGCTAGAGCCCCCTCCCCGAGCGCGCCTATGCCCTGACGTGAAGTCTATTCACTGAATGGTGTGTCTCTCGCTGAGAAGACCCCCGTAATTTGCCAGATCAGCGTTGTGCTTTCTTTACGCCGAGAGAAGTTGGAGAGCAGGCTGTCGCCCTCCACACTCAAGGTTACGTGGCTGCCATCTCCGCTCTCATAACGCGGTGGCTGGCAGCACCGTGGGAACGCATAACCTCATCATCCGGTTCCTCAGGGGCGTTAAGCGAATTAATTCTCCCCGCCCCCTCTCATGCCCTCTTAGGATCTCGCCCTCGCTACACAAGCCGCGTCAGATCCCTTCGATCCTCGACTCAGTATTTTCTGTCCCTGAAGACAGCTCTGCTGGTCGCGTTGATATCGATTAGAGGGTCGGGGACCCGGAGGCATTTTTCGGTCAGTGACTCGTGCCTGTAATTGGGCTGGCTTCTCTCACGTATGAGACCCCGCCCGCGATATGTGCCCAAGGTTCCTACCACTCCGTTTTAATACGAGGTAGTGAGCCTGCAAGCGCTGCCCTCGGAGGAGGCAGACCCAGCCCTTATTTATTGTCCAGTTCGCGTTTTGCGTATTATCCGGACCGCACTCAGAGTTTAGATCATCTGAGCAGCTCTTCGTCTGTTATAGCGGTCGGCAGCAGGGAAGTGCCGTACCGAAATAAGTTCCCACTAGATTGTGGATGCCTTTCTTTCACTATCAGAGCCGAGATGAGCCGCGTCCCCCGAGAGCGCGTGCGCACTCCACTCGGAGCTTCGCATCCTCTCGAGCGCGCGCACGCGGCGCCCCTCTAACAGACATCTGTAGAGCTGCGGGCTGGGTGACACCCAACACATTTGCAAGGTTTTACAATCTGCGAGTGGAGCCGGTTTCCTCAAGGGTATTAGGTAACCCTTGGTGATTGAGGAAACAATTCGGTAGGGTGTTGAAACACGCTTGCTGCGCCATTTTCCCTAACACGGAGATACGTGCGCCTTTTTATCTGTCAGTAAAGTTCCCCGTCAGGTGAGCCCTGCAGATTCCTCCGTGGCCCCCAGCACTGACTCAGCGGAGGAGTCACTTGCTGGCCCACTACGTTGTAGGTCTGCCCGCTGGTCAGCCCGCGTTTTGGGTAAAGGTGCCTGCTATGCGTGGTCCCCACTAGGCGATCCCATATGCTTATTCAGCCACGGTTAAGTCCCCCCCCCCTGGGCGGACCCGTGTCTTCCCTCCCCGCTAACCACTCTTTTGCTATGCGTACTCCCCCTTTTTAGGGCTAGTCCATATGTAAATTCTGCCATCTATCCCCCCTTGGGTAACGGATGGCCTCCGCAGCGTCCTCCCTATCGGGATTGCACGCTTCCCAACGTACTGTCGTATTTTCCTAGAATTATCTAGATGCTCACGACTTCCCAAAAAATATATATAAATCCATAAAACTTCTGTTGAAGTAGGGTAAATTAGGGCCAGGGACACGTTGGAGGACCGCGCCCCCCATGATGTGGGTGCGTCACGCTTGCTTGACTATCTCCTCATCGGGGGTGTTGGTAAGGTGCAGTCATTATGGCGCTTTCAATGGGCTCCCAATGCGTGGATTTTACAATCAAATCCACTTATAGTGCTGAAGTTCCCCCCGAAGGGGAACGTTCGAGGTTACTAAAGTAACCCTTCGTTCCCCGAGGAGGGGAACGGAAGCACTATACTCCGTCGCCATAATGACTGTCCCTTAGCTGTTGAAAGTCTCTTCAGCTTAAAAAGGATAGCGTCTGCTGCGCCAGGTGAGCTTATATACTCAGTTGATTGCTTATGCCGCTCACCTGCGCAGGCTTGCGCTGCCAATTCATTCTTAATTGGCCCGTTCAATACTCTTTCAGACGAGTAGCTTCTGAACCGAACCTCCCCAATGCGTGGATTTTACAATCAAATCCACTTATAGTGCTTCCGTTCCCCTCCTCGGGGAACGAAGGGTTACTTTAGTAACCTCGAACGTTATGTCATCAATGTTGACGTTTAAGTTCTCTGAAACACAGTCCCTCCCCTGCTGTCCAAAGCCATGCCTCCTGAAACACGAATACTCGCATCTTAAAGATGACAGCAGAACCCTCACTCAGCAACTAGTGGTTGGCTGGCGGTGTGCAGGAATTACACTTATTACGAAGCCATAATTACATGCTATTTCAGACCGAATATTCAGAGTAGCATGGTAAACAATATATGTAGGAAGCACGTCACAGGTTGTCATTGTTCAAAATGAACCAATGTGAATATAAAAGCAACTTCAGCTCAGTAATGCAGGCTAGGCGGAATAGCGCTATTGACTGATGTTTTGTTGTTAAACTAAATAAAAATCTACATCATCGATGCTGTAAAATGTCCCTTACGAAACTGAAAGTAGTCACTTCAATCTATCACCGGAAGATTTCAGTGGCTGAACAACACTTCTGTGCATAAAACCTATTTGCAACAACAACATCTACATCAGCTTTTAAAATAGTTTTCAAACAGAACATTACCTGTCTAAAAGAAATACTTCCTCCAGCGTGCAAAAGTCACTCCAATATTTATTCAGAATTTTAAAAAGAATTAATTCAGCATGTTTTTAACATTCACACTCTCTCTCTCTCTCTTTCTCACTCTCTCTCTCTCTCTCGTGTGCACTTGAACCAGCAGTGTGTGTATGCAAAAACGGCGGATCTGCGTAAACGGCTATGCAGTAGTTCGAATCTGCATTTGCTGACAGACAGTTTGAGCTACTTATCAGAATTATGCGAAATGTCGACCTGACAATATTTAATTGAATGAACATTTTTGTGTTTTATTCCTTACCCAGAATATAAAATACATATAAATACATTTAGATCATTTACTTTAATCATTTCTATTGGACAGTAAGGAGATTTTCAACCAGCACAACAAAAAATGTTTCTGAAGACAATCACCTACTGCACCTTAAGTTTGGTACCCATCAGTACTTACATTTTTAAAACCCTTTCCATTAAAAACCTAAAAAAAAAAAAAAACATTTAAAAACCTTTTCCATTTCATGCTAACCTTGGAGCACTGTTGAGCATGTTCTTAAACCTGTAATGAATGTTATTGGCCATGAATTTTGCCTCTTTGCTTTTAAGGTGGCTTTGAACTGTCAACTCACATCTCAAAACTCTTTTTACGGATACGAAAAACAAACAAAAATAATCAGGTAAAATAAAAAGATCAATTTTTTTGATGGCAAGACAGTGTGTAAATGTGATTAACACAACGTGAGGTTTAAATTTTTGTTAATGTGAATTTGTTGAGGAAAAAATGGAGCACTTTAAATCATCAGAGAGCATCAGCATATAGTAACTATTATTACAAGTCTAAACTTTTTTTCTTCACAATACTAAAAGGAGAGTGTGTCCTCTACAGGTGGTTTGTCATGCCCACTCACCTGCATGAAGCATGCTAAGCATGCTTCAGACAGAGATGAGAGAGTGTGAAATTGATTATCATCCCATCATTTGACTAATATTTCCAAAATATTGGATTTTGGTTGATATTTAATATGCTAATATTTCAAAAAAACATTTTGGCTTTTTTGTGTGTGTGTGTTTTTTTTATCAAACTTTTCTTAACATTGTGCATCCTTATTCATGATTGACTTACAGTTTCAAGAATATCCTCTGCAGCTACATACAGTACACATGGTAACACTTTACAATAAGGTTGTATTAGTTAATGTTAGTTAATGCATTTACAAACATAAACAATGAATCATTTGTACATTTATCACGGCAGTTGTTCATGTTAATTAATGAAAATACAGTTGATCAGTGTTAGTTCATGTTAACTCACGGTGCATTAAATAATAGAATGAATTTGGAGGTTAATAATGCATTAGTAAATATTGAACTATGATTAATAAATGCTGTACAAGTATTGTTCATTATTAGTTCATGTTAGTAAATACATTACCTAACGAAAGCTACTGTAAAGTGTGACCAACATATAGACATAACAGACATAATCAACCAAGGTCAGGAGGTACACTTCCAGAATCTTTTGGCTTGTAAAGAAAAACTCACACTGAGAGGAACCAAACTTTTTTTCTTTTTTAATGATCACTCAACCTGTCTGTGGCGTTTCCACCACAGTTCCTTCTGCTAGATTTGTGGGATGTTGTTTAGAGAAAATAGCTGTGCCCACAGACCAATTTGAAGAGTGTTCTCCTCTGAAAATTGTCTCTATCTGTACGCTCCTGCTGCGACTACCAGTATGTTTAGACTGTGGGGATAAGTGTTTCACCATTTACAGTAACAGGAATCCATCCTCTGAGTGAAAGGCGAAACACATCTATGTGACTGAAATCAATGTCACCGTCCAATGCTACGCTAAACTGATCCGGGCTTTAGATGCACTTCAGTGGTGTTTTCTCTGCATCTAATAACATGTTTGGTTTGCCACTGTCAGAGGAACCTCAGACAGACTAGTTTCTGCTTAACCAGCGGTGTTACTCAAACTGTCTTCAGGATGCCATCAGGATCAGAACCAGATGTCAAAGATTTTCAGGCTCTGATACACTTTACACTTTCATTAAAAAGTGCAAAGCATGAAGTGGTATGGAACTATGGAAACTTGTTTTTTAACTACAAAAAGAATTAGCAATTGTCAGTTATAAACTCATAGTTGTGAGTTTTCATCTTGAACTTTTTTTTCTGAATTCTAAGCTTATAAAGCACTAGTTTATAGTGTAGTTCATCAATTGAACATCTCAAAATTGTGACATATATATATATATATATATATATATATATATATATATATATATATATATATATATATATATATATATATATATATATATATATATATATATATATATATATATATATAGTTTGGGTTGTCAAATTTCCTTCGCGAGTGCCATTAGTGCCTGCTCTTCTCCTGGAAATCCACCAGAGGCCGCTGTTGACTGACTGCCAGACCTACCGACCGATAACCCCACTTACCCCATCCCGATAGTGTTTTCAAAACCACAGATTGACAGATTTTACCAAATTCTCACCCTGTTATTTACATGTTTATTTAATTTTTTGGCTTCTGTTTTTGTCTTACCCCTTTTCTGGAACCATTTTTCACCGAACTCGAACCCTGTCGTTGTGTTCAACTCCGCTCAGCACCTCAAGTCCGCCGACGTACGCTACAAACTGGTAACCGCGGGAAAGCCCTACATATCAAGGTAGGGTCAGATGCTAGTGCGAAAAGGAACGACATCATACTGCCCCGTAGCGTTCATTTTAAAGACAGAATGCAGTCATATGTACTTCTGGATACATAATTCGGGATCTACAAAAATGTATATAGGGCTATGTTTTCAGAATGAGCCTATGTTGTTTAATTTAGTTTAATTTAATATTTTATTTATTTCAGAATTGCAAGATATAACTGCAGATTTTGAGGGGGAAAAAGTTTTGAGATGCAAACTAAGAATTCAGAATAAAAAAGTTCTGAGAAGTACAGTAAACTAAGAATTTTGTACAAAAAAAATGTTCTGAAACGTAAATGGAGAATTCTGACATCTAAACTCAAAATTCTGAAAAATAAAATAAACACTGAGATGTAATGTAAACTCAGAAAAATCTGATGTAAACTCAAGAGTTGTGAGATCTCAACTCAAAACTGTGGTATTTACAGGGGCGGATTAAACCAATAAGCAAGGTAAGCAGCCGCTTAGAGCCCCGGGGAAGTAGGGGGCCCCGACCAATGCCAAGAAGCCTTATATTAATCATATAGCCCTTTAACAAATTTTGTATCATATGTTGTAAAATCTGTCTATAACCATTAATATTTTAGCGTTACTTATTTTCAAATCCGGGAACCCCCATGAATAATGGAGCATTCCTTCCATACTGCACATGCGCGAGGTGTGAGTGCCGCTGTTCAAAGACTGAGAGCTGCTGAGGTGGAGATAGGTAGAGTGTGCAGGAAGGACAATTTTGAGAACATTTGAGGGAAAAAAGTAGAAACAAGACAAACAATGAAACAGCTAATCCCAGCGATCCTGCTTTCTGGCTGAAACACCTGTCAAGTCAGATGCTGAGTGCTGTGAGGTGTTAAGAGAGATAAATAACATTTCCCAGTGAAAAGTAATGGCTGCCGATTCGAAAACAGCAATTATTCAATTCATATGAAAAATGGTGACAGGATTAGTTTAATTGATTGTGAATTGAATTTGTTTAAATGTTTTTTTTTTATATATTAAAATTAAATCACAAAACTGGTTAATTAATTGTACATAGTTTGTGAACTTGTATTTTCACTTGTGAATTTATTACATATAATTTAAATTAAGACAATAAAGGTTCTTTTAAAAATTAAAATATATAAAATATACTTTAAATATATTTTTAACATGTAGTTTATTTACAAAAAAAAACTAACATACTGTACATGGAAAAAAGATCGAGAAAGAGAATTTTGAGTTTCAATAGGGCCCATACATGGAATTGCTTAGGGCCCCCTAAATCACTAAGTCCACCACATGGTATTTAAACCCAGAACATAATTTGTTCATTTACTCCCTTGTATTGTTCATGGATTTACTTTACAACCATCTTTAGGACTTGTAACATTAATGACTTTAATTTTAAAAATTAAAAATACTGTTTTTGTCTAAACCAAGTCGAGTAAATGATAAAAAACACACCTACTGTAAATTTAAGCCGCTCAGCACCCTTAAACTAAATGCAAACTGTCTATCTATTATCACACTGGTCAATTATAGAAACCAGAAAGACTGACAACCTGAAATTACAATTTATGCAGACTGGAAATCACTCTCAGTGGTCTGACCCTTATCCGCATGCCTATTATTGACTGTATTAGTCTCCATTAATGCACAAATACGTCAGGCTGTTGACAGATTGCCACCTGGTGGTCACTGCCAACTTTTAGTCCGGGTATTATACGGGCACAGACTGTAATTCCCCAGATTGCAGCAAGATGCAGAATCATTTTAATGACATGTTAAAACAAGGCTCCCCTTCATTATGGCCATTGAGGTTTCCCTGCAAAATCTTTTGTCCCGTGGCTTGCCATTCCTCCTATGCAATGGAGGAAACTGGAGCAAAATAAATCATCATTTTTGTGGTATTTTGCCACCGTCGTCTGCCATAGAACATTTGCCCACAAATTCTTTCATGCATCGCCGGAAAATGCAGGCTTTCATCTTATATCAGGCTGGCTGAGAAACACAAAGCATGTCAGTATTGTTGCAGAGAGTGTAGTATAGTCAGCGGATGCACTGCTGAATAAAATGGAGAGGGCTTTATGAACTAGACAAAATATGGAAAACTAAAAATAATAATTTATGACTTACTACCTAACTTTATAATCAATATTATAATCAATAATAATGAAATACCTAAAATAATAATCAATTATTTCAATGGTACATTTCAAAACCTAAGATATCATGTTGTTAAATATGTCAAAATCTTACAAGCCTGCATATCAACTTTTCTGTATCAGCCTAAAGAAAACACAAGTACTTAAATAAAAAGTAATTTAAAAACATTGTATGGAACTACTTGCTAATAGTTTTAGAGTTGCACATTAGAAATTAACAATAATACAATGCTAATAGTGCTGGGGGGATGGGGTGTTTACATTAATTATTAGAGTTATATCAGAATTATTAGCGCCCCTTTTAATTTCTTATTTATTAATTTTTTTGTCTTTTTAAACATTTGCCAAATGATGTTTAACAGAGCAAAACATCAAGAAATTTTTTTAACAGTATGTCTGATAATATATTTTTTTCTTTTTCTATTTGTTTTATTTTGGCTAGAATAAAAGCAGTTTTACATTTTTTAGAAACCATTTTAAGGTAAAAATTATTAGCTCCTTTAGCCTATATATATATATTTCGATAGTCTACAGAACAAACCATCGTTATACAATAACTTGCCTAATTCCCCTAACCTGCCTAGTCACCCTTATTAACCTAGTTAAGCCTTTAAATTGCCCTTTAAGCTGTATAGAAGTCTTGAAAAATAGTAAAATATTATTCTCCCTGCGTTGGCGTGAGTTTCCCCAGGGTGCTCCGGTTTCCCCCACAGTTCAATAACATGCGCTATAGGTAAACTTTATTAACTAACGTGGCCATAGTTTATGTATGTGAAAGAGTGTGTATGGATATTTCCCAGAACATAGTTGCAGCTGGAAGGGCACCCGCTAATGTGCTTTGTTTAAATCTGATCTAAAAAAAAATAGAAAATATTTTTTTAGCAGTTTATTTATTACTTCATTTCAAAAATGAAATATTAAATAGAAAGTATCTAATTTCTGTGTGAAATTTCTGTTTATTATATATAAAAACTAAATAACAAAAAGGCAATTAAATTTATAACAACATGTTACTTACTGCAGTAGTACTATACAATTTAAATAAATACTGTATTTTATAATGTTATTAATAAAAAAAATGGCACTAGATAGTAATAATACACACTGCTGTCATTTTTTATTCTAAATGATACCATCAAGCACAGTTTTCTGCTGATGTAACTAAACTAAATACACTAAAACTAGAAAGTTAAACTAAATTGAAAGTAAAATAAAAAAATATATGACCCTGGACCACAAAAACAACAGTATCATTACCGTCATCGCTTATCTGAAATTGAGATTGATATGAAAATATATTTGAACTGTTTGAAAATCTTGAATCTGATGGTGCTAAAAAAACTAAAATATTAAGACGATCACCTCTAAAATTGTTCAAATTAAGTTAAGCTTGCATATAATCAACAAAAAAATGTTTTGATATATTCACAGTAGGAGATTTACCAACTATCATGTATCTAATTATTTTTGGCATACAAGAAAAAAAACATGCAACAATAAATTTGTTTTGTAGTCCAGCGTCAAATAAATAAATACAAATACGGACTTAGTCCTATCACTTTAAAATAAAAAATACTGCACATCTCTGTATTTAGGGTAAAACACTGCTTTATTTATATATTTAGGTCTACTTATTTGTATTTATGTTTGTACTTTCGTTTTATCTATTTCTTTAATTTTACTTTCCAAAATGAATCCTCATTTCGCTTAACAAGTTAACAATGATAACAAAGCTTGTTAAAAAGTTTTTAATGATTAATGGAGGAATTATAATGCTTTGTTTCATTGTTTCATCTTCATTTACAAGTAGCAGGGTATTTACAGCCAAATTATATTTCTGTCCGTACGCATCCTATCCCTTTGTCCCTTTCTGGCGACACAGTCGCAAACTGCGGTTTTACCTAAAAACACGTTCTTACGCCTTTAGTCTGGCGGCGGTACGACTCGCAGCATTAATGCTCCTTTTAAACTGTCACCCACTGTATAGGTATATATACATATATGAACAACATGTTCTGCAGTGAAGTTAAACACTTGAACATAGTAAAGTCCGGGTTTTAGTTTTGCAAACATTCACAGAAGAACACGTTGGTGTTTCTAAACTGTGCTTGTGTATACAATCGCTGTGGTGCTCGAGTGCATGTCAGAACAGTCAAAAAAAGCTGCATTCTGTTAACATGACAGCATCTGTGTAAATTCCCCTAGAGCTGATTTAACCGTGCCGCATGCTCTTGTTTTCTCTGCCATTGTGCTGTGGTGTTAGCATTATCTCTGCTTGGCAACCACTTCACTGAGTAAAGCTCCAGATTGACAGGAGGATCTGCTTGTTTTGTCTGGCAGGCCTCCAGTCACTTACTAGGGACATAATGTGCTAAGGTTTTATGCAATGGCAGTTCGTTGCAATTGAAGTCAAACAAAGATATGATATCCTGGTATTTTATCAAAGGACCTGTTACTTTTTGGTTGAAAAGCAAAAAGACATGTCACGTCTAAGGCCTCTGACGCCTTAAGCTGGATTTTCTCAAATGCAATTTGATTATATCTGATTATAAAGGTCAGGATGAAATGTGTTTCTCCCCATAAACAAATCACACGCTTTGATTGAAAATCAGGGTTATTCCACCAAATGCTAGTTTCTTAGCATTTGAAGTAAAAGTTGTTGTGTACTATAAGAAGAGTTAGAATCTTATATTATACAATATTATGCAAGATCAGATTGTGTACAATTATTATGCTTGTTTTAAGATTATTTATCTTTTTTTCAGAGCAGCCTTGTATTTTAAAGACTTATTTTAAATGTAATATCTTGTTTTAAGCTATTTTTAAAACTTGTTTCTTAGCACTTGAATTAAAAGGTATTGTGTACTATTTAAAAAGTCTTATTTCTAGGCAACTTTTATTGGTCTTATTTTAAGCAGTGCCAGTCTGTAGGGATAAGGGAGCCCTAGATGAGATTTAAAAAATGGGCCCACTGGTGTAAAAACAGTGAGAAGAAACCACAAAAAAATACAATTTTAATATATTTAAGTATATACATTTTTATTAACGGTAACATATTCAACCTACAATACATATGTAAAAATATTTACTTAGATTTAAACAAATAAGTTTGCAAGTATTGCAAAGTATTGTAATGTACTACTAAATAATGTATTATGGATAGCAGAACATACCTTTACTTTGAGCTTGCTTTTCTTCCTCTGCTTTTCTTTTCTTCCTTTTTTCGTCTATGGAAAGACGCCGTTTGGACGCTATTTCATTTCAAATTAAAATTCGATTAAGATCTATTAAAAATAGAAACGACCCTTGTGACGTTATTTTACTTAAGCCTACTGGTAGGCTCAGAAGGCTGTTATCATCCATCCACATGGTTAATCAGCTATACCAATAATGAAGACTCCAGATCTGTTTTTACATTACTTTGATGGTTGGGTTTAGAGTTGGAGTAGGGGTGGACGTTAATAAAATAAAATAACTGGGAAATTTAATAAATAATATAAATAATTCTTTTTAACCTCCATCTGCAGACGTATGTGATCTACAGCTGATTAACCATGTGGATGGATGATAACAGCCTTCTAAGGCGACCAGTATTTGCATTCAATCGAGCAAAAACATTTGAATCAGCTGCATTAACTTAATCGATTTGTGTTGAGACATCATAAATTCATTTTTTGGAAGCCTGCATTTTTTACAGCGTAGATAATTTACTTGCAAAAGTGTTTAAACTTGGAAATGCTAAGTTTACTTTACAAAATTTGTATGCATATAGTTGATTTACTTAATCATCTTAAGTTGACCCACTTTTTTAAATCAAGTAATTCAAGCGTTTTTACAGTGTATTAATAATCGCATTCAGGTCAAGACAGCAGTTCAAACCAGTGAATCTAATCACCGACCATGCAAAGGTTGTATATCTGATTATAATGCTCAGGTTCTAATGCGTTATGGATTAAATTAAGGCAAGGAGTGATGGAGAGCGAATTAAAGCAGGATCTGCTCTGCATTAGTGTGTTGAGGGACAAATTAAGCCTAGATCAGCATCCTGTCATGTGATATGTGATAGGCCAAAAAGCAGATACCAAACTTGGCATACGGCAATACAAAATCCCCATTGCATCAGCGCTTGCCAGAGAGCATCCCTGCAGTGGAGCCAGAATAACCTGTCATAACAAGAGATCGTCAGATGCCAGTGCCATCCAAAAACAGCCTCTTATCAAGCAGACAAATAAATAAAGGATTTACAGAAATTTACCAGAAATATTTTTTTTAATTCTGTCATTTAACATCTGCTATTCTTCGGTAAATTTTTGTAATTTAACATCTGCTATTCTACGGTAAATTTCTGTAATTTAACAGCCGTTATTCTACGGTAAATTTCTGTAATTTAACAGCCGTTATTCTACAGTAAAATTTCTGTAATTTAACAGCCGTTATTCTACGGTAAATTTCTGTAATTTAATAGCTGTTATTCTACGGTAAATTTCTGTAATTTAATAGCTGTTATTCTACGGTAAATTTCTGTAATTTAACAGCCGTTATTCTACAGTAAATTTCTGTAATTTAACAGCCGTTATTCTATGGTAAATTTCTGTAATTTAACAGCCGTTATTCTACAGTAAAATTTCTGTAATTTAATAGCCGTTATTCTACGGTAAATTACTGTAATTTAATAGCTGTTATCCTACCGTAAATTTCTGTAATTTAACAGCCGTTATTCTACGGTAAAATTTCTGTAATTTAACAGTCTATTCTATATAGACGTTCTATATTCGATTTTTTTTTATGAAGTGTAAGCTTTTAAATTGCACTTTAGGCTTAATACTATCCTTCAAAACAAGTAAAATATTATATATCACACCATGGCAAAGACAAAAATGGATTAGTTGTTAGAAATCAGTTATTAAAACTATGATGTGTAAAAATATGTTGGGAAAAATTCTCATCTCCATTACACAACACTTGGGAAATATTTTTTAAATATTTATCATTTCACAGAAGAGCTAATCGTTTTGTCTTTAATTGTATACTATATAAATTGGCTTCTTTGCACTTTATTTTATTAAGTAAAATAGAACAAGGTGACACAGAGATAAAGTAATTAATAATATTAAGAAATATTAGCACCCAAAACAGCATTTTAATGGGGTCACACACCACATGTGAAATGCATTGCCTCATCAAAGAACTTCACAGATATTGACATTACATGAGTGGGCAGATTTCTGAGCCTCTCTGGACCCACACTGACTGTTACTCGGGTCACTTTGAGAGCTCAGAGAACAAGACCTGCAGATGATGACATGGCAGACAATGAGCAATGACTCTTTCACCTAAACCAAGAGGTCCTATCGATACCACCCCCACTGAGGGGCCACTCGCGGACAACTATCACACAGATTAATGCTTATGAAGAGAAAAAAAAAACTGCAATAAGACAGAAATCTATTAGTAAGGGTTATGCAAGAGGTATACCTGCGCTTTAAACTAGAAAATAAATTAGCTAATAAGATTGGGAACAAAAATCAAGTTTATTTCTCTGTTTTATGCATTTAGGTTTTGTTTTTATAGTTAGATTAGCAAATCTACGATGTACGCCAACTAAAGTTATGCTGTATTTTTTTAATTGTGTACTATTTTTAAGTTCCTAAAGATACAGTTGAAGTCAGAATTATTAGCCATCCTGTGGATTTTTTATTCTTTTTCAAATATTTCCTAGGTGATGTTTAACAGAGCAAAGGCTTTTCCTATATCCATTTCACAAAGTATTTGCTATAATATTTTCGTTTTTTTTTTTTTTTTTTTTTTTTTTGCCTTGAATTAATAATTTTGAATAATTATTATTATTAATAATTTATAATTTGCTTGAAAAGTAAGAAACTCCCTACAGGTAAATCGTTTCATTTTATTTTAAGCAAAAAAACACTGTTCTTGTATGCTTTTTTCCAGAAACCAACACTTTAAGTGCCACTATTATGCTATTTTTTTTTTGTTATTTAAAGTCCTTAAATTTGTTTTGGAAGTTTCCTTCAGTAGGTTTTCACTTAACAGCACTTCATTGTTCTCAAACGATTATTTCAATGATGGTTCTTTCTAATCTGGGTGGCCATCAAAGAGTTAAATCATGCAAATTTGTTAGAAAATTGCTGGACTGAAATTATTGTTGACTCATTTCAGTAGTTCACATCTATTCTTTCTTTAGGAGACAATAACTTCATATTTCATGACTGTTTGCATGAAAGCCAGTATATTAAAAAAAGAATCAGAGGGAAATTTCAATAACCTGTGATTTTTCTCAAATATGTACACTACCTGACAAAAGTCTTGTCACCTCTCCAAGTTTTAGGAACAGCAAGTAATTTGGTGTCAGAAGTGGCTTATATGAAAGGCACAGGCCTCTAGATTGTGCTAATTTTACCAAAATAAAATATGATCATACCTTGATGTTTAATTGTTTAATTAGGGCAGTAAGATCTCACTTTGGTTAGACTAAAGTCTTGTCACTTAACAGAAATAATGTACAGTATAGAATATAAAGTCAGTGGAAAAATAATTAATATTCTGTATGACTCACATGAGCTTAAAGAAGTGCATCGATACATTTCTGCAATGACTCAAATAACTTATTAATAAAGTCATCTGGAATGACAAAGAAAGCGTTCTTGCACGACTCCCAGAGTTCATCAGGACTATGTGGATTCATCTTCAATGCCTTCTTCTTCATCTTACCCCAACATGCTCAATAATTTTCATATCTGGTGACTGGGCTGGCCAATCCTGGAGCACCTTGACCTTCTTTGCTTTCAGGAACTTTGATGTGGAGGCAGAAGCTATAAGAAATTGCTAAAGAATTGCCCTCTCCTGTGGTTTATAATGTAATGGGCACCACAAATGTCTTGATACCTCAGGTCTCAGATCTCTCGCACGCCCCGTACTGAATGTAACCCCAAACCATGATTTTTCCTCTACCAATTTTGACTGATTTCTATGAGAATCTTGGGTCCATACAGGAAAAAAATCTACCCTCTGACACTTTTCCAAATGATTTCTGAACTGGAAATCAAGTTGTTATTTGTTGATCTTACAACTAAGATCAACAACAATTCTTTTGTCAGGTAATGTATATCTGTGATTAAAGAGTGTTTAAATAATTGTACTTAAGATATCTAAGCTCATTTTCATCTCAAAATGAGCTAGTAAAAATCATGAAATCTCTATAAAATCAGCAGACAGAGGCCTCACACTGACCTCTCTGTGTAAAAGCAGACACTTGGTCATCGGCGGTGAATTCTCTCAGATATTCGCCCGTGCATGTGCAGGTTTCATCTGACAGGCTGTGTGATCTTATGTGGTCTGAACTGGTTGTACGTGAAACAGAGGAAACAGATGTGCTTTTCCGCAAAGATCAAGAGACAGATTGGGTTTTCACAGAACAACCCCAAAGTCTTAAACTGGTGCAAAGTGTCCAAAAAAACAACAATGTTCAAAGATATTGAACTTCTCTGTGGGGAAATCATCTTCTCGAGCGCTTTCTGTGCAGCTATTTCCTCTGGTTTCCGTAAGTGCTGGGGGATTACTTTATGAAGATCAATAATTGCAGGTCCATTTTTCTGGATTCTAATATTTCATGGCATGGCGGTGTACGATGTCGCCCTTGTGCTCATGATTGAGTTGCCATGTCGAGCCTGGAAAAGTTACTAGGTGAAGTCCCTCCATCCAAACCCCAGCATTAAAATGAGTGCATAGCTGGCTCACTAGCTCATCCTTAACAACTGGGAAAATATTTACCCATCTCAACCTAGTGAAAGACGGCTGTTTCTCGGTATGCCTTCTAGCCCATTGTTGACGAAGTTGGCGGAGAAGTTTTCAAATCGGAGGAGCTGGAAAACGTCTCCAGTTTAAAATTATTGGAGAATATTTGATAGTAGATCACCCAGTAAACCTGCCTTTAAAAGTAAAGCCAATTTTAAAAGTGCTTGCTTAATCTTTTCCATAGCATTTACTATATAAATTGGCTTCTTTACACTTTACAACAAGGGCGGCACGATGGTTAGCACTGTCGTCTTACAGCAAGAAGGTCACTGTTTTTAGTCAAAATGGCATTTCTCTGTGAAGTTTGCATATTCTCCCTGTGTTCGCATGGGTTTTCTCCGGGTGCTCCGGTTTCCCTCACAGTCCAAAGATATGCAATATAGGTGAATTGGGTAAGTGAAGTTTTTAAACTAATTTCGAGAGGAGCACGTGATATAATTGACTGCAGCTGGCCACCTATCTACACTCATTAGTTAGCCAATCAGATCTATCCTAACTCACTATAAGTAGCCTAGCTAGATATTACTCCCCTATCTTCGTTTTCTGAAGAAACCCCCCATCCACCCCCTTTCTCCTCCTTTCCTCCTTTAAAAAGGGGAGCTCTCGAGAACCACCTGATCTCGTACTCCCCTCACATGCTCTATGGACCTGGCGGGAGCCCTGGGCTCAACTATCTCCGAGCTCAGGGTTCTCTCCCGGGACAGCATGCCAAACCTGCTAACAGTTGTCAAGCAATATCTACAGTAAGTGTGAACTCTTGAAACAAAATTGCCTTTAGTATATGAGTGCATATGTGAATGCAAGAGTTTATGGGTGTTTCCCAGTACTGGGTTGCAGCTGGAACAACATCCGCTGCATAAGACACATGCTGGAATAGTTGGCAGTTTATTCCACTGTGGTGACCCCTGATGAATAAGGGACTAACCCCAAAGAAAATGAATTAATACACTTTATACCACACATTGATTAACAAATGTAGTACGTGTGTATGCAATAACATTCAATAACAAAATAATTTACTGAGATTAATTACACAAAAGCATTTTTCCAAAACATTTCTCCAAAAAAAGGGACATACAGCTCCATTTTGGTAAGAAATTTTCATTTACACTTTAGAATAAATGTTTAGTTTATTAGTTATGCATATACTAGCATTAACTATGAATTATATTGTAAAGCATTATTTAATAATAGTTCAACATTTACTGATGCATTATTAACATCCAAAGTTTTCCATAGTTAATGCACTGAGTTAACATGAACAAACAATATTTAACTTAAAAACATTAACTAATGTTAACAAAGAGGCATTAATGCTATAATAAATGCATTACCAATTTTCTGTTCGTGTTGGAAAATACATTATCTAACATGAACTAATGAAGCATTATTTTAAAGTGTTACCAAATTATATCGAAACCCTCACACTAATTTTTTACTACAGGTTAATTGCCAACTGTTAGAATACTTTAGGATTAAAATTGAATAACGTTCGAGGTTACTAAAGTAACCCTTCGTTCCCCGAGGAGGGGAACGGAAGCACTATAAGTGGATTTGATTGTAAAATCCACGCATTGGGAGGTTCGGTTCAGAAGCTACTCGTCTGAAAGAGTATTGAACGGGCCAATTAAGAATGAATTGGCAGCGCAAGCCTGCGCAGGTGAGCGGCATAAGCAATCAACTGAGTATATAAGCTCACCTGGCGCAGCAGACGCTATCCTTTTTAAGCTGAAGAGACTTTCAACAGCTAAGGGACAGTCATTATGGCGACGGAGTATAGTGCTTCCGTTCCCCTCCTCGGGGAACGAAGGGTTACTTTAGTAACCTCGAACGTTCCCCTTCGGGGGGAACTTCAGCACTATAAGTGGATTTGATTGTAAAATCCACGCATTGGGAGCCCATTGAAAGCGCCATAATGACTGCACCTTACCAACACCCCCGATGAGGAGATAGTCAAGCAAGCGTGACGCACCCACATCATGGGGGGCGCGGTCCTCCAACGTGTCCCTGGCCCTAATTTATCCTACTTCAACAGAAGTTTTACGGATTTATATATATTTTTTGGGGTGTCGTGAGCATCTAGATAATTCTAGGAAATACGACAGTACGTTGGGAAGCGTGCAATCCCGATAGGGAGGACGCTGCGGAGGCCATCCGTTACCCAAGGGGGGATAGATGGCAGAATTTACATATGGACTAGCCCTAAAAAGGGGGAGTACGCATAGCAAAAGAGTGGTTAGCGGGGAGGGAAGACACGGGTCCGCCCAGGGGGGGGGGGGGGGGACTTAACCGTGGCTGAATAAGCATATGGGATCGCCTAGTGGGGACCACGCATAGCAGACACCTTACCCAAAACGCGGGCTGACCAGCGGGCAGACCTACAACGTAGTGGGCCAGCAAGTGACTCCTCCGCTGAGTCAGTGCTGGGGGCCACGGAGGAATCTGCAGGGCTCACCTGACGGGGAACTTTACTGACAGATAAAAAGGCGCACGTATCTCCGTGTTAGGGAAAATGGCGCAGCAAGCGTGTTTCAACACCCTACCGAGTTGTTTCCTCAATCACCAAGGGTTACCTAATACCCTTGAGGAAACCGGCTCCACTCGCAGATTGTAAAACCTTGCAAATGTGTTGGGTGTTACCCAGCCCGCAGCTCTACAGATGTCTGTTAGAGGGGCGCCGCGTGCGCGCGCTCGAGAGGATGCGAAGCTCCGAGTGGAGTGCGCACGCGCTCTCGGGGGACGCGGCTCATCTCGGCTCTGATAGTGAAAGAAGGCATCCACAATCTAGTGGGAACTTATTTCGGTACGGCACTTCCCTGCTGCCGACCGCTATAACAGACGAAGAGCTGCTCAGATGATCTAAACTCTGAGTGCGGTCCGGATAATACGCAAAACGCGAACTGGACAATAAAGAAGGGCTGGGTCTGCCTCCTCCGAGGGCAGCGCTTGCAGGCTCACTACCTCGTATTAAAACGGAGTGGTAGGAACCTTGGGCACATATCGCGGGCGGGGTCTCATACGTGAGAGAAGCCAGCCCAATTACAGGCACGAGTCACTGACCGAAAAATGCCTCCGGGTCCCCGACCCTCTAATCGATATCAACGCGACCAGCAGAGCTGTCTTCAGGGACAGAAATATACTGAGTCGAGGATCGAAGGGATCTGACGCGGCTTGTGTAGCGAGGGCGAGATCCTAAGAGGGCATGAAGGGGGGCGGGGTGGATTAATTCGCTTAACGCCCCTGAGGAACCGGATGATGAGGTTATGCGTTCCCACGGTGCTGCCAGCCACCGCGTTTTGAGAGCGGAGATGGCAGCCACGTAACCTTGAGTGTGGAGGGCGACAGCCTGCTCTCCAACTTCTCTCGGCGTAAAGAAAGCACAACGCTGATCTGGCAAATTACGGGGGTCTTCTCAGCGAGAGACACACCATTCAGTGAATAGACTTCACGTCAGGGCATAGGCGCGCTCGGGGAGGGGGCTCTAGCCCGAGTGACGGTATTAGCCACCGCAATCGGAGGTTACCTAAGTCTTCCTCGCGTCTAAAAATCTCTTCAAAGATCGGCGAGGGTGCCAGGTGGTGCCCTGTCCCTGAGAGAGTAGGTGCTCTCTCGAAGGGACTGCCAGGGGAGGGCTATCGCGAGGGAGAGCTCTGACATCCAGGTCCGGTTGAGCCAGAGGGGCGCAACCAGCAACCTGTTCCTCGTCCTCCCTGACCATGCACAGTAACTGCGCGAGCAGGCTCACTGGGGGAAACGCGTATTGCGCGTGCCCCGAGGCCAGCTGTAAGCCAGTGCATCCGTGCCGAGAGCACTCGGTCAGGGAAAGAACAACTGGCAATGAGCGATCTCGGGGGAAGCAACAGATCGATCTGGGCTTCCCCGAATCGCGCCCATATCAGCTGAACAGACTCGGGGTGGAGTCTCCATGCTCCAGGACGCAAGGCTGCCGTGAGAGCGCATCGGCTGCACGGTTGAGCTTGCCTGAATATGAATGGCGTGCAGCGATTTCAGCCGCGGATGACTCCAGAGGAGCAGACGGCGGGCGAGCTGAGACATGCGGCGAGAGCGCATACCCCCTATACGGCTGATATACGCCACCGCCGCCGTACTGTCCGTCCTGACCAGCACGTGTTGCCGCTCCAACACCGGAAAAAAACGGTGGAGAGCGGGGAACACTGCCAACAGCTCCAGGCGATATGCCAATGCAACTGGGTACCTTTCCACAGGTCCGCAGCCGCATGCCCGCAACGCACAGCCCCCCAGCCCGTGTTGGAAGCGTCTGCTGAAACGACAACAAGACTGGACGCCTGTTCTAGAGACACCCAGGCCTGTAGGAACGAGGGGTCGCTCCAAGGGCTGAGGGCGCGGCGACACAGCGCAGTAACAGAGACTCGGTGTGCGCGCGCGTGCCATGCGCGTCTGGGGACTCGATCGTGAAGCCAGTGCTGAAGTGGTCTCATATAGAATAATCCGAGCGGCATGAAGCGGCTGCGGATGCCATATGCCCCAGGAGCCTCTGAAATTGTTTCAGTGGGACCACTATTTTACTGTCGAGCTCTCTCAGACAGTACAGCATCAGCTGAGCGCGCTCTCCGGAGAGGCGCGCTGCCATGGTGACCGAGTCCAGCTCCAGCCCGAGAGAAGAGATCCTCTGCACGGGGGCGAGTTTGCTCTTTTCTCGGTTGACCTGAAACCCCCACAGGTGGAAGTGCCAGAGCACTTTGTCTCTGTGCATAATCAACTCTGTGCATAATCAAAAGAGAGGGCAATTCAGCCAGTCGTAAAGAAATTGAGTATGCAGATGCCCGCGAGCCGAAGGGGCGCTGAGGCACCCTCCGCGGGCTTGGTGAGGACCCGCGGAGACAGAGAGAGCCCGAAGGGGAGGGCTTTGTATTGCCAAGCTCGACCTTCAAACGCAAACCGCAGAAACTGTCGGTGGCGAGGAAGAGTGGAGACATGGAAATACGCGTCCATCAGGTCTAATGCTGCAGACCAACCCAGAGGACGAACGCACCGGAGGATGCGCTTCTGCGTGAGCATTCTGAACGGCAGCTTGTGCAGGCAGCGGTTCAAAACGCGCAGATCTAGGATTGGCCGTGACCCACCGCTCTTTTTGGGCACGATGAAGCGTGGGCTGTAAAACCCGCTCTCCATCTCGGCTGGAGGGAGCGGCTCGATTGCATCCTTCGCCAGGAGGACAGCAATCTCCTCTCGCAAGACAGGGGCGGACAGGGGGCTGACCCTGGTGAATACACACCCGTGACTTGGGGGGCCGTTTCGCGAACTGAATCGCATAGCCGAGTCTGATTGTGCGTATGAGCCACCGCGAAGAGCTGGCCCGCGCTAACCAGGCAGGCAGAGCTCTCGCTAATGGACTCATCGCTACAATCGCTGACGTACCAGCAGTGGGGCAGCGCGGAGTGGGTGTGCTGATCCGGGAAGCTCGCGGGTCCCACGGAAAAGCTGGAGGTGGGATATTTGCTCTCACTCCAAACCCGAGCTCCGGAGGGGAGGCTCGAGGGGTGGGAGAAAGGAGACCGTCCTCCCAGCGCTCGTGAGCCACTGGCGAAACGCACCGAATCTGCAAGCTAGAAAGCATAGCGTCCCAGACTGGCAGATTTCGGGCTGTCACATCTGGGGAAGTGAAAAGTGCCCTTTCATAATGTTTTCATGGCAGTAAAAAGTGCCGTTGGAAATGGGGCCCCGCCCTCCAGCGGGGAAAGAGCAAGTTCCCTCTTCTCCAGATGGCCTGTCCCAGGGGCGCTTCGCGGTCCGTTGCCGGACTTAGCGGCGTTCTGGGCAGGGGGGCTGCCTGCTTCCGAGGTGCCCGACGCGCTCGCTTCGCCTTAGGCGTGTGCGGGGGCGGAGCAGCTCTTGTAGGCGGACGCCTTCGGCGAGGAGCAGGTATGAATGGCACGGCGGGCGGAGCGGGCTACGGACCGCCGATAAGACATCACCCACCAACTGCTCTCTCACCGCCTTGAATTCCTGGGTGAATTCACAGACAGTGTCGCCGAACCTGGCTGGGGATATGGGGAAGTCAAGAAAGCGGACTTTGTCGACTTTGCGCATATCAGCCAGGGGTGGCGCTCCTGGACCACTAATGTGGACATCGTCCTCCCCAACGCACACGCAGCGGACTCAGTAGTCCGAAGAGCTAAGTCGGCGGCGGTGCGAAGCTCGTAAGCCTGGGTTGGACCCACCCTCGTGCAGCTCGGCCAGCGCCTGCGCTTGGTAGCGCTGGTAGGTGGCTATCGCATGCAAGGCGGAAGCAGCCTGGCCCGCAGCTATGCAAGCTCTAGCTCCGAGGGAGGTAGATAACTTACAGGCTTTGGATGGGAGACGAGGCGGACCCCGCCAAGAAGAGGCGCCGCGCGGATTTACCGCCATCGCGCACTCAACCTGAGGAATCGCCACATACCCCCTGGCTGTTTCACCGTCAAGAGTGGTTAGGGTGGAGGAACACGCAGCACGAGCAGAAAAAAGTGCTTTACAAGACCGCGTGAGCCTACTGTGCACCTCCGGGAAGAAGGGAACGCCCCTCTAGTCGGTCCGGCCGCGGAGCTGGGGGATAAACCATCTCCAACCCACGGCCGAAGCAGCCCGGGAAAGCACGGCTAACATGTCCGTTTCAGGATCCGTAGTGACAGCGCTCACCAGCCCGAAGGGGGCGAGCGGGTCTGGATCATCATCGGACAATGAAAGCCCACCCTCCGATGCCGCGGTGGACATCTGGTCTCCGGTGTCATCGGGCGTAAGGGCTACCATCTGTTAGACGGATCGCTTCCTCCGCCCGAAGCTTGGATGGAGCGCTTAGAGGAGCGGGAGGTCCGCGGGCCCGTGGGCGACGGATTATCTCTCGCTGAAACCCTCAGATCTGCCCGAGTGCCCGCTGCAGAGCAGGGGACAACTGGGGTGGTTCGCCTTTTTGCAAAGGCTAACCGCGATCTTGCGCAACAGTCATGGCATCGCAATGACGACATGAACTGCCCGCGAGCAGCGCATTAACATGCTGGACCCCCAGACATGTAACACAGTGCCCGCGCCCATCATCCGAGGACAGGAAACCACCGCATCCAGAAACGCACAGTCGGAGCGCCGTCCTGATAAGGACGTGCTGCACGACTGTGTTGCTCTTTCTGTGAAGTTTGCAACTTTATACGCACCGCTCTGGAGGACCGGACCCAAAGAACGCCAGGCAAGGGAGAAACCCAGCTCGACCGTCTGCCACTGCGTGTACACACTCTGGACCGGGAGAATGCTCTCGTTCGCTCAGAATCGCTGGTCACAGCAGGAGGAACCCTCATCGACTCGATCAGAAAGTCTCTGAAGCGAAAAGGATAGCGTCTGCTGCGCCAGGTGAGCTTATATACTCAGTTGATTGCTTATGCCGCTCACCTGCGCAGGCTTGCGCTGCCAATTCATTCTTAATTGGCCCGTTCAATACTCTTTCAGACGAGTAGCTTCTGAACCGAACCTCCCAATGCGTGGATTTTACAATCAAATCCACTTATAGTGCTGAAGTTCCCCCCGAAGGGGAACTGTTGTTGCTATAGCGGTTAAAAATTATTAAATAAATGAATGTAAAACCATGAGATGTGGGGGTTTTGGCTGTAGTACACTACTGTAAGACTGTATGTGATCTGTTAAGACAATGATGTGCTACTTCAGATCAATTGCACACTGCAAAAAATGCTTTTCTTACTTTGATTTTTTGTTTTGTTTCTAGTCCAATATCTAAAAAATCTTTAAAAAAAGAAGCATTTTCTAAACAAGCAAAACATATTGTTCTGTTTTCAGAAATAATATACCAAAAATAATTGTTTTTTCCTTCAACACGCAAAATAATCTGCCAATGGGGTAGGCAAAATAATCTTGTTTTTTGTTTTGATGTAAGATTATTTTCTTACCCTTTTGGAAACTTATTTTGCCTGTTTTAAGGAAAAGCTCACTTAATTTTTCCATGTTTCATAAAATATAACAATATTTTTGCTTTTTTGGAAAATTTCTTTATTTAGGAAATTAAATTCTTAAAAATCTTTATTTAAGAATTGTTTTAGATATTTGAGCTAGAAACAAGACAAAATAAATCTGGTTCCAGGTTTGCAGGTTTCATTAAATGATATTTAGCTGCTGTCAAAAGCAGCTACAGTAGCTACTGTAAAAAGCTACATTGTAATCATAAGTAGATGAGCTACTGTCAAGCTATTGACAGTAAAAAAAATGTAGCCAAACTAGAAGCTGACCTATTTGTAGCGAGCTACGTCCTACACTGAATTTTTGTAACTCCACTAGCATCGCATACAATTATTTAATCGCCATCACTATGCAGTAAAACAGCCACTGAATTGAGTAGGTTAGATTGGTTACCTAAACTAACACTAAAAAGCTAAGTTATATTTAAATTAACTTAATCTTAGCCTTCAGTACATGAACCGTAACAATGCTGGGTTCCACACAATCAATTTGTGTTGGGTCAACATGAAGGAATTGAGCTAACTTATAAGTTTTTACAAATGTAAGTAAATTGAACATAAACCAATTAAGTTGTCCCCCAAAAAACTCAAGATCCATGTTGTTTCAGCTCGTTTTAAATAAGTAGTTTGAACAAACACACTGTAAAACCCAACAGTCAACTTTATGAAATGAGTGTAGTAAACTCAAAATTTACAGAAAGTTAATTGTACTCATTTGAAAAGAGTTTTGAACTCGGTGTTGAAGGTATTGGGTTAATTAAATACCTCATTACTTCAACTTAAATGGAGTAAATTCACAGTACTCGTATAGATTAGTTTTTAACCCAAACGGTTTGAGTTGCCTTAACTTATTGGGTTCTACAGTACTCAGTTGGTTTGAGTTCTCTTCATTTATTTGGTCTTACTGTGCTCAAATCGCTCCATTTACTCAAATGGATTAAGTTCACAGTACTCATTAAGATAAGTTTTTGAACTTAAATGGTTTGTTGCAATCGGTTTCCTCAAATGGGTTGAGTTACCTTAACTTTTTGGGTTTTACCGTGCAGCGAATGTCTTTTTTCAGTGTATAACATTACTTTACATTGTGATTTGCAAACTAGGGCTGCACAATATTAGAAAAATGTAACCTATATATTGCCATATGAATACAATTTCACCAGATGACTTAAATATTTCTATTTGGAAAGAATTTATAATTTTACAAAGATTGGAATGATTCTGTAAGGTAGTGGATCATGCATTAAATATAATCATTCATTCATAAGTCCCTTTGTTCATCAGGGGTCGGCACAATGCAATGAATCACCAACTAATCCAGCACGTTTTACACAGCGGATGCCCTTTCAGCTGCAACCCAGTGCTGGGAAACACTCATACACTCTCACATGCACACATCTATGGCCAATTTAATTAATTCACCTAAAGCGCACGTCTTTGGGGAAAATCTGAGCTCTTAGAGAAAACCCATGCGAACACGGGGAGAACATGCAATCTCCACACAGAATTGCTGACCTAGCCAGGATTCAAACGAGCGACCGTTTTGCTCTGTCGCCCACATGAAATATAATACATTATAAAAAGAATTAATCAATATTAAAAAAAAACAATAATAAAGTTACAAATGATGCAATTTCTCATGCCTGAATGCTTTTAAAACCATTATATAGTCAAAGGCATCTAAAACACATCCATATTTTAAATTGTGATAAAGATTCAACATTGCATTTTCTGCAATATGTCTATTGGGAATGATCACATTGCGATACCGATGCTGAAACGACATATTGTGCAGCAAACGTTTCTTTAAAATTAAAATTCACTTATTTACATTAATCTATATTAATCTATATTTTATATTTATCTTTAAATCTTTTTAAATATCCCTCCATGGCACATTAAGTCCCTCTTGAGTGCACCTTAATTCTGTGTCAAAAATGTATAAGAAACATTTTGGGATAAGGTTTTCACACTGACAGCTGTCATTATTCTTAGTTAGCAACAGTAGGTAAGGGGAGTGGGATTTACTAACAGGTCAAATGTACAAAGTGACATTGACAAAGTAAAAACATTCTAATAATTGTATTTTTAATCTAAAAAATAAAAATAAATGAGCTAAATATGCACAATACACAATCTTCTTGCCTAAGATGAAGTTATTACACCTTAACAACAATTAAGACCGACAGTCGAGAGGTTTGTCTAAGAACTCTGACCGTTTATTTGACAGTAAAGCAAACAGTAACCCTGCTTATAATTTGCGCATGGAAACATCTGTATTCACACCAGTTTTTGGTATCGCAGGCTGCCAGTGAAGTGTGATCGGCGGTGCATAATAAGCTTGTGAAATCTGGTCATGTGCCTCACACTGTGATGTACTGTAGTCTCACTCATTACGCTGGAGTCTTCTGGGCTTGGTCGTGTACAAAACTTGAGGACTCACAGCTTTCTGCAAATCTCACTATCCGTTCTGTTATCATGGAGCGCTTGTTATCAAGTGTCAACAATGGTATTTTTAAGTGAAGTAACTTATAAAATACAAATACAAATAGATATAATATTAATATTGGCTGGATACATGACAGCCAGGCCTTGTTTTCCAACTAACAAATGTCTAAAACTTAAATTTACCCAAAATGAATAATAATAATAAATTGCCATTCATAATTTGTGTTGTAACTTTATTTTTGATTGCAAAATTTATACATTTATAAATAACTTTTATTAATTACTTTGGTATATTAATATAAATGTTATTATTAAAACACCAAGTAACAATAACACCGAGATGATGATGATGATTATTATTTGATGTAATAATGATAAACTCATAATAAAGTTTTTGTGAGTGTAAATAATAATGTATTTTTAAAATAATTTGTAAAAATCGTATTATTAGAAAATGCATATCAATAATCAATATTGCTGATGCTTATATTTTATTATGAAGACAGAAACTACAATAAGATTATGATACTATTTTACTAATAATAATAATAAAAAAGTGCATGTGGATCTGTGCTTTAGTACACTCAAGATTGGGTCAAATATGGACAAACACAATTTTGGGTTATTATTATTATTATTATTACTATTATTATTATTAAATTTCAAGCTCCTGTGAAATCAAAAAAAGGTGTTTTTTAGATGTTAGTATCAGTATGTTAGTCTTAAAGGGGTGGTCCAGAGTGTATTTTTAAGGCTTGGTTGTGTTTATTAGATGAAAAGCAATGTGTGCTCATGCTTCATTTGTAGTAAATCACATTATTTTTTCATATATCATACTTAAATATTTTTTTAAAATACTTACTTTCATAATCTTTTGATTATATACAGCTAGCTAACATGAAAATGTTATACTTCCTAGTTCCACTGAAAGTTAGCTGAGCATCTTATAAACACAACCAAGCCTCAAGAGGCTCTGATTGGTCAGCTAACTTAATGTGCCTAATGTGCTCCACGTCACCAGGAAAAGTGTCACGTCCCCACACACATGCGCTTTTACACTGTGTAAATACTGTCAGTCAGATTATCTATTAGCCTTATCAATTTGAGCCTGATTCAGTCAGAAAATGACACAGAGGAAACTGCTGAACCTGACTCCTGCTCTCTGAAATAAAATCTGACAACTGTCTTTACACACTCTCAGAAATAAAGTTATGCGAGCTGTCACCAGGGTGGGACCTTTTCAAAAGGTACAAATTTGTATATACAAGATCCATATTAATACCTCAGAGGTACATATTAGTACCTAAAAAGTACAAAAGTGTTCCTCCTAAAATTTTAAGGTTCTACTGTATACTTTTGAGGTACCAATATGGACCCTTTAAGTACAAATGCATACCTTTTGAAAAGGTACCATCCCAGTGGTACTCACGGAAGTGTATATATTCAGAATAAGCATGTGTAAGTAATAGAAAACGTTCACATATCTTTTGGGAGTTTGTTATTCGAGATGTAGAACGCATGGAAAGCAGCCGCATAGAGAGACACTGCAGCGCTGGTGAAGACTGTAAGTGTTTATTGCGGTTTGACAGATAAATATGAATTTGTAGCTAAATTGTTAACGGTGCCAAACAGCATTTCCCATTGTTTACATCCCTGTTTACGCCCTCGCTACAACATATTGTCAACACTAGACACTATGCATGTAATCAGTCAATTTTAACAAATAAAAATACTCACAGTCCACAGCTTCTGCTATTATGGTTGGAGCTGCTCCTTTGAGGAGTTTTTCTTAATCCAGCACTGAACTGGTAGAGAATCTGGAAGCTGTCCTTTGTCAAATGCTTGCTATATATGTTTTATAATTCTCTGGAACATGATTAAAATTAAACTGTAAGCAATTCTCGCTTTGTGTTGTCTCCTTTGGAAGCTCAAACAGAAGAAGCTCTGTGGAAAGCATTTAAACAGCATTTTAACTTTCTCTGCTACATTACAGCACCTTTGGCACACCCCTTTGCTGCGCAGAGTGTATGCACATGGTGTATTCGCGTAACCTGAAGTGTTTGTATTTTTTGTAGTCCCCAAACTTTGTTTGCTGTAGGCTTTGCTTAGCTAATTCTGTAAAAGCCAATGTCTCCTTTTGCACTAACCTTTGAGCAAATTACATTCAGAGATGTTGTTTACGTTCACACATCTACATTACACATGAACTAAAGTGTAAAATATGATATCGTAGTGGACCGCCCCTTTAAGAATATCTAAAACATTGATAAAATTTAGAAGATATAAACATCCAAATCTGGCAGTTTGTCATTAGTTAAACCACTAATTGTTTTGACATACATCTCATACTACAATACTCACTAGTACATAAGTGTCAAAGCCAGTTCCTGTAGGGCCAGAGCTCTGCACTGTTTAGTTTCAACCCTAATTAAAAACACACCTGATCAAACTAATTGAGTCATTCAGGCTTGTTTGAAACCTACAAGCAAGTGTGTTGAAGCAGGGTTGGAAATAAACTGGGCAGAGCTGCAGCCCTCCAGGAACTGGCTTTGACACCTGTGCTCTACTATCTGACATGTCCCGCACCTTTCAATACACTATTGCTATATGTGCTTGACAAGGGGGAGGAGCTACTCTGTGCCCCGCCCTATTCTAATGTTTCAATTCAAATTGCGTCACACCTTAAAATAAATGCACATTTTAACATAATTCACATGACCTTTAAATGACATTTTTCAACCAAACTGTTGGATTTGCCCATATTTGACCAAGCATTGTGTTATAACAGCCCAGCACTTTTTAGAGTGTTCTGACAGAGTGAATGTTTGACACTGGAGCGACATCAATCTGACATCCTGCAGCTCTCTGCCTGGAACAGGAGTCAATCCTGCGGGTGCTTGACGGGTCTGTGCTGTTTAAAGTTCAGGCTCCTCGCAGAGAGTTGTGCTGTTTTGTTGGAGGGGGTTTTCCGCAGACAGTCCATACACGCTGGCCAAAACCACAAGACTCCAAGAGCTGCTCACTGAAAGAGGGCTGCCATGTTAAATTAAAACAGGGGCCCGCAAACACAAGCTAAAATAAAACAAGCCTGGATCGCATTCAAGCTCGCCTCGGTGGCGAAAAATGCACCGTCAGGCCAATCTGCAGAGACCCGTCCAGCTGAGCGGAGACCTAAACAGGCTCTCCTTGTGGTGGCGGTTGCTCACGCTGCAGCACAGGGAGGCATTTATTGGGGATTCACGATCTGCCAAGGGAAAAAGGGCTAAGAGATCATATGAGCCCCTGTTGACTGGAAATCAGTAGCTGCATTCCCTCTGTCACTTCTAGGGTTTGATTGGGACTCTTCAGGCTTTCTTTGAGCTAATAGGTTTCAGGGCCCACAAAATACCTTAGAACGAAAACAGGCCAGTTGGAGTTTGAGTAGTGGTCATTTCCAGTGTTTCCTTACTCAGTCTAGCTCAAAACACTTTTAGACTGCAGAGAGTGTCACACATAACTCATGATTGTGGTCTGAGGTGGATTCTAATCTCCGTACGTAGGCAGAAATACAGTAGACGTAAGTGTGCAGTGAGCATTTTACAGTTGTATCTATCTCCCTGGACCTGTGATAAGGACCTTATCTCATTATGCACATGCGCAGTTCATTAGAATCAGCAGTTTGGCTGGTGACAGGGTAAAGTCTGGACAGGATACACTGCCGGCTGGAAGTGCGATATGCTCATCAATATTGCAGCAATTTTATGACACTGTATAACAATAATTTATATTTTACAGTAGTGTTATGGTTGGGTTAGGGTAGGGGTAGAAATTAAAAAATTCTATTCATTGGGTAATTAAATAGATAACATAGATAATACTCGGTACAACTACTGTTTTTACAGTACATTACTGTGACAGTTGGGTTTAGGGTTGGGGTGAGGGGTGATCATTTTCAAGAGTTTACACTTAGCTGATGATTGATTGATGCTGTCCCGGGAGAGAGCCCTGAGCTCATAAGATCCTCGAGCCCGAGGCTCCCTCTCGTTTGCAAGGCGAGAGGGGAGTTTGAGTTTAGGTAGATCTCGAGAACTCCCCTGCTGTAATAGCTAATGAACAGATTGTGATTGCTATTAAGAGATAACTACTTACTAAGAGCATATCTATGGTGCCGATTTGGAATAGTCAATTAACTCAGCAGGAGGAAACCAGGGAACCCGTGGGAAACCCACATGAGCATGGGGAGAACATGTAAACTCCACACAGGAACGTCGGCTGGCTTGGTAAGGACTAGAACCAAAAACATTCTTGCTGTGAGGCAAAAGTGCTAACCACTGAGCCACCGTGCCACCCATCTAGGAAAGGAGGGGGAGAAAGGGGTGGAAGGGGGGATTCTTCAAAACAAAGATGACTATGGTATGGAACTTAGGGTATTTATAGTGGCTTAGGAATTGTCTGATTGGTGAATCCTGAATTGAATAATGCGGAGCCGGCTGCAAGCAACCTTAAGCTTGTGATCCTCTTGAAATTAGTTTATAAATATATTTCAATTTATTAACGTATGGCCACAACAATATCTGATCTAGCAACAACCTGGTCACAGGAAATGTTCAAAAGCAATCATGATAACTATTTAAAAAAATAAACCAAAATGTTTGCTGCTTAAGGGGCCGATCACACAGAACATGTTTTTTTGCGTTAAGAGAGGCCTTTTGCTTTTTACTGTTGCTAAAATTAGTCGTATCTGGCGCATTGTACTCACAGCTAGAAGAGTAAAACACAGTGCATTCCATCATATTAATGCCATGTTGAAGCAAATGTTTCATCATATTAGAGGTACTTCCTCCCTTGCATGAAATTCTCTTATTTGACCACATGTACTGCATTTAGCAATTGTATCATCTTTTTTTGAGTTGAACTAACCTTTTGAGCATGCTGATCTTTCTTTAAAAGAACTACTGATTTTCCATTTTAATCTCTCTTACGTTACTGCCTCCTATAATAGTTATTTATTATTTTCTCCCTTGTGTTACACATAAATAATTTAGGTTTGTAATTGCTTCTTAAGGAAAGTGTATTATTTGTGTATGTGGCCAGAATAAAAGGGAAAAACTTGCCCATTTTTTCTCTCAAAAAACAAAAATCAATAAGAACTTATTTGTTGAATGGAATCTGAATTACTACAATTCAAATTATTTACAAACCCACTAATGGATGACAGAGAAATGTTAAGGACTGGTTTTAGAGCATTTCCGTGAGGCCATTGATCAGACAGTGTAGACCAGTGGTGCTCAACCCTGTTCCTGGAGATCTACCTTCCTGAAAAGTTCAGCTCCAACCCTGATCAAACACACTTGAGCCAATTAATTAGGACCTGAACAGCACTTGATAATTACAGGCTGGTGTGTTTGATATGGCTTGCAACTGAAATCTGCAGGAAGGTAGATTTCCAGAAACAAGGTTGGTCACCCCTGGTATAGACACACTTGCTTTTGGCCTCTAAAGCCTGCTTAAGCTCTGAGGCTATTGGCCCGGTGTAAGCCCGACTCGCACTGTCCCGACAGGGGAAATGCAGTTACTATGTCACAGCCAGCCTGGGAGGCTCAGCAGGGAAACCCAACACTCGACCTTGGGAGCCCTCTCTCTTGTCACCCTATACCCTCTGTGAGCCTGCTATCAGCGGCAGCAAATCTCCCATTCAGATTCCACAGGCTCCTGCCACTTTGACAGGTCAGGGCAACCTGGAGCGAGATAAGACTGAATCATGAGCCCTAAACCAGCAGGCTCATCTGTCCCAAGAAACCCTATCCAGAGTGCCAAACAAGCTGTAAGCGCTGTATTCAAATGACAAGCCATTAATCATCATTGGGTCATGTTTGCACTAAGAACAACCTTGCTCTCTTTGCACAAATAATGATCACTATTGATTTATAAAAAGAGCCCTGTGATGGCCTTTTTTGCTCTGTGTTTTATTTTTGCTAGCATTTGCCATTGTAAAGATTGGTAATGACAAGAAGGGGAGTAAATATTTGCCCCATTGTGAATGACTGAAAATGATTCAGTCTGCTGATTGATCCTACAATTGTATTATTTAGAGACCATTCATTTACTTTTAGGCTTAGTCCCTTTAATTAAGCTGGGGTCGTACAGCTGTATGATCCGCCAACTTACATGTTTTACGCAGCGGATTCCCTTCCAGCTGCAACCCCTCTCTGGGAAACATCCATACACACTTATACACTACGGACAATTTAGCCTACCCAATTTACCTGTACCGCATATCTTTGGACTGTGGGGGAAATCAGAACACCCAGAGGAAACCCACGCAAATGCGAGGAGAACATGCAAGCTCCACACAGAAACGCCAACTCACCCAGCCGAGGCTCGAACCAGCGATCTTCTTGCTGTGAGGCGACAGCACTATCTACCGCGTCATTGCATCACTATCTACTTCATCACCGCGTCGCCTATTTAGAGACTAGTGTACTGTATTTTGTATTTTAAAAATACAACAAAATACTTTTACAAAGCAGTATGAAATTACTTCGCAGACCTTCCATCAATAGGCATATTCGATTTACCCTTTCCCCATTAAACTGACTTAGTAAACAATGTTTCATAGCAACAGCTTTTCTGCCAACCTGTTCAACTCTACCTCCTACTGTACGACTGTTCTTTTTCGTTTTTACATAAATGTTGTAGATAATTTCATACATCCTTATTATTGTATCTTAACTATTAATATGTATTTTATTACTGTATTATATTTTTATTATTACTATATTGTTATTAATTGTAATTTTAAATAAGTACTTTTTTAAAGAACATTGAGTTATTCCATCTAATATTGATCTCTTAACTCTTTCTGAAGGTAAAACATTTGTATTGTGTCTAAAATTTAGTATAAATATCTCTGAAATAATGGCATCTTTTTTGTTATTTTATACCAAAAAAAAAAAAAAAATAGGTAAATTTAGAATAAATTTCATCAGCGGTATAAAACTAAATCCTTTTTTACTCAAACACAAAACTAATAACTTAAAAACTGAAAATTTTAGGTCTTCGGGTGGTGATTTGTACCAACATAGGCTCATTCTCAAAACGTAGCCTTATATACATTTCTAAAGATTGTGAATTATGTAGCCAGAGGAACATATGGCTGCATTTGGTCTTTAAAACAAACGCTACGGGGCAGTATGACACCATTCCTTTTCATGATAGCAGCTGACCGATTATGAACAGCTTTTCCGCTATTACCAGCAGCGTATGTCAGCGGACTTGAGATGCAGAGAAGACTTGACCTCGTTGACAGGGTTTGAGTCTGGCGAAGAACGGTTCCAGAAAGCAGGTAAAACAAAAACAGAAGCCGAAAAATAAAACAAACTAGAAAATAACAGATTTAGAATGTGGTAAAATCTGAAAATTTGGTAGAAATCAGCCGGCTTTTCTTTTTCTGGATTGCTTTTTTTAAAACACAGTCGGTTGGGTTTAATGAAGAGGGAGGGTGGGTGAATCGGTCAGTCGGTCGGTCGGTCAGTCAGTCGACAGCTACCTCTGCTGAGAGGCTCACTTCTCAAGCGAGGAGAGCAGGCACGAATGGAACTCGCAAGAAAAATTTGAGATCTCAAAAAGCGTACACAGCGGCCTCTGGTGGATTCGCGAAAACAAATACTGTAAAAAAACATAACTCCTGGGATGTATTTGGCACTCTCCAGAAATGTATATAGGAGTACATTTTTTGAATGAGCCTGGGTTGTTTTTTTCCCATAGTCAAAAACTCAACAAAAAAAAAAGAAAAAAAAAAAAGAAAATACTTTTTCTAAATATCTTTATTGTCACTTTTGAAAAATGTCATCCTCGTTGAATAATGTTTGTTATTCTAAACACATCACTTATTTTGGTCAAAAAATTTACATTTTGGAAGAAATGTAATCAGAATAGCCGTTTCTGCAACAGTTTACTTCAAAGCATTGGTATGCATCTTGACAACCCACGCCAGCCTCTGCACAAGTGCTCAAGTGCAGCCACGAGTCTCTCATGATCAGCCTGGAGAGCTGGAGAGTGATTTTTTGATAGCGGGCCATTAATGATCACCTCTCACTGGGACTTTCTGGATGGAAGGTGTGGGTGGATGAGCTCCTCAGAGAATCCTTCAGTTTTACATGCATGCTGAGTGTGATGACCTGTCATATGGCCACACAAGACTGAGGGTAACAAACACACGCACACATTCGCTCAGACACACACACACACACACACACACACACACACACACAAACACATACACGCACATTCGCTCAAACGCGCACATTCGCTCAGACCCAAACAATACACTCCTGCTCCTTCACTAGCTGACAAGCACGCACCTTGCTCAACTACACGCATACAAACAGGCAAAACATCCATAAGAACTTTAGGTAATTAGAGACTGACAACTTCTCTTTATTTCATATCTTTATTTATAAAATAAGTTCCAAATATTACATGTCACAATTTCTTTCAGTTTCGGTACATTGTTTACTGGTTTGGAGTGCACACATTCTAGTTTACATTTAGTACTGTTTCTGTTATTTGTTTACTTATGGTTATTTCTGTTGAGTTAAAGTTACCGGAGGGTGCAGTGGAGGATGATGCTGTGGTCCGCTGGATCGGCCGTCATGTTTACTGGCAAAGGGCTGGTTCCTGTGTGCGTCAAAGATTTATGTCCGGGTGATCCCGCGTGGCGGAACCAATGTGCCGAAATGATAAGGGGGGGGGAAAGTTTACTTTTTGAATGTTTTTCTATATTACTTGTTTGTTTAATTTAAATAATTTGTTTATTTTTAGTAATTATGTCTTGTATTTTGTAAATGTCTTTGTTTAGAATTAGTTTGATTAGTAAATATTATATTTATAATTGTTATGTTTTATTGTTTCACCTATGTTGTTTAAGTGGATCCACCGTTTGTGTATAAATACTCTGTAGTTGTTTCATTTTGGTAGGTCAGTTTGGTTGTGTTTAGACTTCCTGAATTTCTGTTATATTTTTGTTGACCTCAATTTGTTTTCCAACTAGTTTTTATGTTGGATTATTGGTTTGTTTAAGTTAAATAAATATTTTTTGGCCTTAATTTTCCTGTGTCCTCGTGCCTTACCGCTGGGCTATCTCACATATGGTGTCAGAAGGTGGATTTTAATAGAGGACACAGGTTTTTTTTGTTTCCCTCTCCATAGCCTCAGTACATTGAGTTGCCATGAGCCGTCAGCAAAAGAAGGGGCCCATGAAGCCAGTTTCTGTGGAGCAAGAGGAGGAGCAAGGAAGGCCTGCAGAGGAGGAAATGGAGCGCAAGGATAAAGATGAGATGGCAAGTAGAGAGCCAACTTTGGCTGATTTAACAAGTTTGTTTAGTGCGCATATGGCAAAAATGGATTCCAGGGAGGCGGTCAGAAAGCAGGAGCACATAGATCAAGAACGACGGTTTAAAGCATTACAACATCAGTTCAGTTTATTACAAATGGAAGTTCAGGCCCGCACCTCGCCTACATCTGATGCCTGCCACATTGATACACATTCTCTAGATGTGCATGGTGCTCAAGCAGATACTGATAATCAGCAGTTTACCTCCCCAAATGTCTTCCACTCAAATGCTGACCTTATTGATGATCGCTTCCCACCACCAAGATTTCGGGAACCTCGATTAGAGAAGTTGGCTGATTCTGATGATATAGAGCACTTCTTAATAACTTTTGAACGAATCGCTACAGCCTGTCGCTGGCCTAAAGCTGACTGGGCATTTCATTTGATCCCTCTATTAACTGGCAGGGCAAGAGCTGCATATGTCCAAATGGACCTGGATGACTCTACTGAGTATGATAAGGTTAAAGCTGCCATCTTGGTAAAGTATGACATAAATGCTGAAACTTATAGGCTGAGATTTCGTTCCCTCACTGTTCTCCCTTCTGAGGCTCCCAAGGAGTTGTATACCAGACTTAAAGACCTGTATGGAAAGTGGATTAAGCCCAAAGGAAAAACTACTGAAGAGGTAGGAGAAATAATTATTTTAGAACAATATCTGCGAATGCTTTCTCCTGAACTTCAGGTCTGGATAAGGGAGCGTGACCCCACGACAGCAGCAGAGGCTGCTGCCTTAGCGGATGTCTTTGTGGCAGCAAGGGGGAAGAATCAGTCCTGGGGCAGGAAAACAAGCAGTGAGGCACGAAGACCACCCTTTCCTCAATTTCAACCAAAATCCATGGCTGGATTGGGTAAGACTCCTAAGGGAGGTTCCCCAGAAATGAAACCTGCTATGACTCTGAGAAGACCAGTGGTCTGCTATCTCTGTGGACAAGAGGGGCACACAAAACCTGTTTGTCCAAGGAATGTAGTTAAACCGACTAATCTGTGTTATGTTCCTAGAGGTTGGGAGGATAAAGCCCAGAAGCCAAATTCCTTGCTGCATGCCATCACTGTGAAAGTGAATGGTAAAGAGTTTCCTGCTCTGATTGATACTGGGAGTGACCAGACACTGGTGAGTCGGAAGGTTGTGGCTCCATCTTCAGTTAATGCAAGTAATAAGCTTTCCATTTGCTGTGTTCACGGTGATGAGAGATTGGTGCCTACTGCAGATCTATATCTGGCTGTTAACAACCAACCCTACTTGCTAGAGGTGGGGGTAGTTGATAATCTTCCCTATCCTGTAGTGTTAGGACGAGATTTGCCAGTGCTTTTAGATCTTATCCAGCCCATGTCACAGTGCAATATGGTACTTACTAGAGCCAAGGCAAAACGGCAAGATGAACCAGCACAAGCTCTGTCAATGTTGCCATTTTATAATGCTGATCTAGAAACCAGTCCTCCAAAACCCAAGACGACTAGACGACAAAGGAGACATGCAAAGTTGCAATATAATGCCTCTCGTCTGCCTGCAGGTGAAGTAGATGGTCTTAATCCACAAATGAAATTACCCACTAACATTAGTGAATTGCAGCGAAATGACACCAGTCTTGTTGCATATTTCGAGCAAGCAAACCAGATGGAGATGGGTGATAAAGTGATGAATGATAACTGTGAGCGATTTATGATTTCAGAGAACATAGTCTACCGTCAGATTGGATCAGTGAAACAGCTGATTGTTCCAAAGGAGGCTCGGGAACTTGTTCTTCACTTGAGCCACTCAATCCCATGGGCTGGCCACCTAGGGGTAAGGAAAACCATAGAACGGATCAAGAAGTATTTCTACTGGCCTGGTCTGAAGGCTGATGTTGTTCAGTATTGCAAGAGCTGCCCTGAGTGTCGATTGGTATCTCTCCATCATCCACCTCGAGTACCACTACAGCCACTTCCTCTGATTAGTACTCCGTTTGAAAGACTGGGCATGGATATCGTTGGCCCAGTAGAAAAAAGCAGCTTGGGTAATCGATTTCTGCTGGTTATCACAGATTATGCTACAAGGTACCCAGAGGTATTCCCTTTGAAATCTATGAAAGCAAAGAACGTGGCAACCTGTTTAATCCAGTTCTGTTCCAGAGTCGGGTTACCCCGTGAAATTCTTACTGACCAAGGGACTAACTTTATGTCTACTCTGTTGAAGCAGGTCTACCAGTTGCTGGGTATTAAGAGTCTGCGCACCACTCCATACCATCCGCAGACTGATGGGCTCACTGAGCGGTTTAATCAAACGTTGAAGCAGATGCTCAGAAAGTTTGTTGATGAGACTGGTAAGAATTGGGACCAGTGGCTCCCCTATATACTTTTTGCTTATCGGGAGGTTCCCCAAGCATCAACTGGGTTTTCTCCCTTTGAGCTTTTGTATGGGCATGAAGTTCGGGGACCTTTGACCCTACTTAAAGAGATGTGGGAAGGTATTAAAGGAGACCGGGAGCCTACTAATGTTGTGGCTTATGTCTTGCAAATGCGGGAGCGTCTGGAGAAAATGAGAGCTTTGGCAAGAACCCATATGGCGGAGGCCCAGAAACGCCAACGAACATGGTATGATCAGCGAGCACGTGAAAGAGAATTTGTGAGTGGGGAAAAGGTGTTGGTGATGTTGCCTAGCAAGGAGAACAAGCTTTTGGCCAAGTGGCAGGGCCCTTTTAATATCAAGAGCCGGCTAGGCCCTACAACTTATGAAGTGGCAACTCCAGGTCAGGAGCATGCCAGCAGAATACTGCATGTGAATCTGTTAAAAAAGTGGGTGCCCCGTTCTGAACAGGTACTGCTTGTATGCCGTGTCCAAGGAGATGAGGAGTGTGAGGATCAATATCTGCCTCAGCCAACATCTGCTGACATTAGGCTGGACCATCTGCCTGAAAAACAACGAAGACAGGTTAGCACTCTTTGCAATCCTCAAATATTTTCTGAGTTGCCGGGTCACACCTCTCTGATCCAACATGATGTGATCCTGAAACCTGATGTTGCGGTTAGACGTATGAGTTACAGAATACCTGAGAAATTGCAAGAGGCCTTGAAGGAGGAAGTGGACTTTATGCTGAGCCTAGGGATCATTGAACCTTCCCAGAGTGAGTGGTGCCATCCAGTGGTCCTGGTTCCAAAAAAAGATGGAAACATACGATTTTGCATTGATTTCCGGTACTTGAATTCTGTATCACAGTTTGATTGCTATCCTACTCCCCGTATTGATTCATTAATAGATCGATTGGGCAAAGCAGTATACCTGACCACACTGGATCTTTCTAAAGGATACTGGCAAATACCTTTGACTGAACGGGCCCGGCCTTTGACAGCATTTAGGACACCGTGGGGCCTATTCCAGTTCCGATTTCTTCCCTTTGGCCTGCATGGGGCACCGGCAACATTTCAGAGGCTTATGGACCAGGTATTGCAAGGGTTAACGTTTGCTGCAGCTTATCTTGATGATATTATAATTTACAGTACAACCTGGGAGGAGCACATGCAACATCTCCATGAAGTCTTCCAACGGCTCCAAAGAGCTGGTCTGACTGCTAATCCTGCGAAGTGTGCCATAGCCCGGAAAGAGGCAGAATACCTGGGCTTTGTCATTGGCAATGGAGTGGTGCGACCACAGATTAAGAAGATTCAGGCACTGGAAGAATGTCCTTTACCACAGACACGTAAGGAGTTAAGATCATTTCTTGGAATGGCAGGCTTCTATAACCGCTTTATTCCTAACTTCTCCAGTAGAGCTGCTACCCTGACTGACATGGTGGGTGTCCGGTGCCCGAATCAATGCCAATGGACTGAAGAGAGGATGGCTGCATTTAAAGACATACAGACTGCATTGACAACCAACACTGTTCTGTATAATCCAGACTTCACCAAAGAATTTATTGTGCAGACAGACGCCTCTGAAAGAGGTTTAGGAGCAGTACTGTTACAGGGATCCCCAGGTGAGCGACGACCTGTAGTCTTCATTAGCCGCAAACTCTTTCCAAGAGAAACCCGTTATTCCACAATTGAGAAGGAATGTTTGGCGGTGAAATGGGCCTTAGACTCCTTGAGATATTATTTGCTTGGAAGAGAATTCGTACTGGAAACGGACCACAAAGCACTCCAATGGCTGGAAAGAATGAGAGATACTAATGGGCGAATCACGAGGTGGTACCTGGCCATGCAACCATTCCGATTTAAGGTCCACCACGTTCCTGGCAAGGCAAATGTAACTGCTGACTATCTTTCCCGTTGTGCCAGCGAGACGCCCGAAGGGAGGGGGTGTGTGATGACCTGTCATATGGCCACACAAGACTGAGGGTAACAAACACACGCACACATTCGCTCAGACACACACACACACACACACACACACACACAAACACATACACGCACATTCGCTCAAACGCGCACATTCGCTCAGACCCAAACAATACACTCCTGCTCCTTCACTAGCTGACAAGCACGCACCTTGCTCAACTACACGCATACAAACAGGCAAAACATCCATAAGAACTTTAGGTAATTAGAGACTGACAACTTCTCTTTATTTCATATCTTTATTTATAAAATAAGTTCCAAATATTACATGTCACAATTTCTTTCAGTTTCGGTACATTGTTTACTGGTTTGGAGTGCACACATTCTAGTTTACATTTAGTACTGTTTCTGTTATTTGTTTACTTATGGTTATTTCTGTTGAGTTAAAGTTACCGGAGGGTGCAGTGGAGGATGATGCTGTGGTCCGCTGGATCGGCCGTCATGTTTACTGGCAAAGGGCTGGTTCCTGTGTGCGTCAAAGATTTATGTCCGGGTGATCCCGCGTGGCGGAACCAATGTGCCGAAATGATAAGGGGGGGGAAAGTTTACTTTTTGAATGTTTTTCTATATTACTTGTTTGTTTAATTTAAATAATTTGTTTATTTTTAGTAATTATGTCTTGTATTTTGTAAATGTCTTTGTTTAGAATTAGTTTGATTAGTAAATATTATATTTATAATTGTTATGTTTTATTGTTTCACCTATGTTGTTTAAGTGGATCCACCGTTTGTGTATAAATACTCTGTAGTTGTTTCATTTTGGTAGGTCAGTTTGGTTGTGTTTAGACTTCCTGAATTTCTGTTATATTTTTGTTGACCTCAATTTGTTTTCCAACTAGTTTTTATGTTGGATTATTGGTTTGTTTAAGTTAAATAAATATTTTTTGGCCTTAATTTTCCTGTGTCCTCGTGCCTTACCGCTGGGCTATCTCACACTGAGACACATCTCCACACCTCCAGAAACATACGCTCTTGTATGCGGAGCTTTGGCATTATAGCAATTTAACTCTAATCACCATAATGAAAAGAATAACTATTATCCAAGTGCCAACTCTGACACCATAACTTGCTTCTGGGTACGGATGAAAGGGTTTTCTGAATCTCGCAAACTTGTCGCAAACATGTTTTGTAAATATTTGAGAGCACTGAAAGATTAGGGAAAATCATTATGGTGAAGAAAGACGTACACATGTATACACAAGACGAGAGTAAAATCTAACAGCACTGCAGTTTAAAAAAGAAGTTGGAATCTACTTTGTATCTACAAAAAAAATAGTAATTTAGATTATTCATTCAATAACCAAGTAATCTAATTTATAATAATAATTACATCATAATATTTTAATAATTTAATCAGATTTCAACTAAATTATTTAGTTATGCAAAGTGTAAGTTAATATTTGTAGTCAGTTTGAGATGACCAGAAATGTTAGGTTTATTGAATTAAAAATAATTAATGTATTATATTTTTTACAGTGTTACTATAAATCATATTTAAATAAAAAAAATATTCAAATCATGTTTCAGCACAATCATTACATATTTCAAAACAAACATTTCCATTTCATACATTATTACAATCATTTCATTTGAGAATTCTTTTGAAAGGGGCAGGTATCAATTAGCTCATTTAAATTTAAAGGCGCACACCACTTCTATTTTAATGATCTAAGTCTAAAGCGCATTTAGGGCATTAAGTGCAAAAGCATTAAGGGCATGTCCGAGTCCACTTTTATAACACTCTCTGCGCCCCAGCGCATGGTCTAACAGGGTTGTGCTTATTCTCTTAATGAGTTATGGGTGTGTTTTGAGCATAACGTGCATTAAATCAAAGTCTCTTCTCCCATTCCCTTTAAGAGTCAGTTGTGTCGCGCCATGGCGCATTTGCTATTTATATAGAGGACTCTGTAAGAGGAAAAACTGAACGCTTCACTAGCAAAAAAACAGTTAAAGACTATCTGCTGTGCAAGGAAAAAGAGTGAGCCTCCTCCATTTGGCCTCTTTACATTCTCTTTATTTTACTTTTACTTTTTATTTTACTCCTTTACTTTTGTGGATATGAAAACGGTATTGTACGCACTTTACTGAAGACATCCGCTAGCCTTTTTGCTCAATCAAACTAGTTATTAAAAATGAGCTGAAACAACACAATTTTTGAGATTTCATTGGGAAAACTTAATATTTTTAAGTTCACTCCACATAAATTTGTTAAAAGTGTTAAGTTAACTTATTCAATTTGTGTTGGGACATGAATGAATTGTGTGGAACCCTGTATTTTTTGTAGTGTACGTAATTAACTTTGTTAGTTAGGCGCAAAAATTTGTTTCTAAACTATTTCTAAAGTCAGTTCTAATTTCCAGCAAATTAATAAATTAACAATAATAACAAAGTGTGCTTAAAAAACTGAGTTATATCCAAACACACGTCCTATTATTATGCACCATATGGTGATGCTTACGTCTTAAAATTCCGACAGGTGGACAAATCTAAACTTGTTTTTATTAAAGCAAATATAAATATGCGTATAATAAATAATACTGCTAATACTAATAACATTATGCAAATGAAAATTGTCATGAATAAACTGAAGCAGGTTTCAGTTGGTCAATGCCGCGGTCAGTTCCACAAAATAGCATTGCGCCAACAATGCGCCTTAACACACCTCCTTTATAGACCAGCACACCCATCAGTCCACAAAGTAGCATAAATGGATTTGCTATTTAAACAACATGGCACAAAACATGAAAATAGCTGCTGCGCTGGTCTGAAAAAAGCAAAACAATCGTGCCAAACACACCAAAAATTGGGCCTTGAGTCTTTCTCCTCTTACCAAAACAGGCACATTTGACGTATAAGCATTATTTGCAGTTGAAATTTCACAAACACATTCTGGGGATTACATGTATTACATATTGTCAAAAGAGTCATCATATGACCCCTTAAATAGATCTGGAAATAGAGACACTTTATGTTGTAGCTTAACGTCTTTTTTAGTCAGTGTAGAGTACAGCAGCTAAACGTTGTGTGCCAAACCACACTTCCAGACAGCAGATGCACAGAAAGAGTCAAGATCATGCACTCGTTTACACAGAACATGCTCATGTGTACACAAATAGCCAGACAGAAACAGGATGCAGGAACTCGAAACAAGATGTCAACCATTTTCATCTCAGCACTATAAAACTACACTGAAAAAAGCCTCATTGGATTCATTTAAATATATTGCTTCTATAACTTCTTACACCTAAAAAAATTAGTTTTTCCAATTTATTTATTACAGAAAAACTAAAATAAATTAACTACGTAATTCATGTATTTGTAACATGCTGAAGTACTAGTTTAAGTTTTCACTTTGTGTATGTAAAAAATGCTGCGCATGTGATGATTAAACAACGATCTGTCACGATGTACAAAGGCACATTTTTGTAATATATATTTAAAAACATATATAAGGGATGTCCTGATTTTTGTGCTGCCAATCTGCATGACCCGAGTTATTTTCAACCCAGGCTCATTGTAAATAATTGCCAAAGTCTACATTTCTGCAAAAACTAAAATAAAGTCTGCTCTGAGTACTTTCAAAAAATGACTTTTGCTGCTTGTTCAAACTACTTATTTAAAATGAGTTAAAACAACATCATTCTTATGTTTTTTTGGAAAACCTAATTGTTTTATGTTCAATCCACTTAAATTAGTAAAAATAATTTAACTTAGTTTGCGTACAGTACATTGCACATTTCAGATGACAAATACGATCCACAAATATGAATCACAATGTGATACTTGTGTTTTCTTAGTTCTCAGAATGTTGTATTTGGATTTTACAGCAAGAAAGGATAAGAGATAGGGTTTAAACAAAGTTATCAACATGCTGACCTAGTCGATTAATATCATTAAAGAATTGCAAACATTTTTTGTATTGCAAGTTTTCTAAAATATTGTTGATTTAGTCAAATGAGGCACTTTAATAAAATGTATCTGCTTATTGCATTTCCAAAATGTGTTCTAGTGTAAATATGCACATTGGAAGTAAGGTTAAAAACTCTTGTTTAGTTTTCTTTTTACATATTATTAGGTGCATATATAGTAGTATTAATGTACTATAGTATTTTGTATTGTTCAAATTGACTATCCTTTCATTATGTTCATGGCAGTTTTTTCCCCATTGACTTCCATTATAACCAAATTTTATTATTGCAAACCCATCACACCAAATAATCATGCATTCGTGATTGTTGGTGGATTTCCCTGTTGAGAAGAGGTGAAATTTGTAACTTTTTTTTTTACAATTGGTTATTAGTTGGCACTGGTTGGTGCTATGGCTTTGCAAGTCAATGGAGCAAACACCGCCACAAACATACTGAAAGAGTAGTACGTTTGCCCAAAGTGTATTGTTCAGCCTTTTTAAAAATTCCAAAACGTTTCCCCAAAATATGTGTCACGCAAGAGTTAGGAAAACAGCCTTAAAATCCAACAGACACAAATTATTGAATGTTTTCTTTACACTAGGACAAAAACAAAAACTGGTAACACTTTAGTTTGAGTCACAAATCATGCTATTATCCACTGGCTTATTACCTGCCTATTATTAAGAAATTAACTGTTCATTAGAAGGGGGGAGCAGGGCACTAAGAAACACTTTTTAGTTTTGACCAAATAGTGAACAAAGTAATGGGGTTAGACAAACTATATTTTTTTACCAACAACACACGAGTCTCCCCTACAAATGAGCACTCATATTGTTTGCCAGACCTATGGTTTCTGTGTAGTATTACCAAAAATGCCATGAGAAAAAATTTTACTATTTACCCCACCTGCGGGGCAAGTTGTAACAGACAGAGGATTAGTTGTATCACATGCTTAAAAATTCAGATTTCACACAATTCATTTAAATTCAGTTTAAGTAAATTTCCTCAGTACTTAACACATTTTTGTTCCACATACCACAGTATATTCATTTATTTATCTATTGGATAAACACATTTGGATTTATTTGCATTATTATCCATTATAATACAATACATTTTGTTAGATTATTCACAATACAGTATATTTTTTTTTCTATAAAAATATTTCTATTACAATATATAATATACAATATATATATATATATATATATATATATATATATATATATATATATATATATATATATATATATATATATATATATATATATATATATAAATAAGTGTGTTTTTTGTTTCAAAATGGTTCCATCTTCTAGCCTAAAAGACAGTACTCACAACATTATAAGATTTTATTTACATACTTGCACAGATTTGTTTTAAATTAACAAAATATCGACTAGGGTGAGGCAGTGGCGCAGTCAGTAGGTAGTGCTGTCGCCTCACAGCAAGAAGGTCGCTGGTTCAAACCTCGGCTCAGTTGGCGTTTCTGTGTGGAGTTTGCATGTTCTCCCTGCCTTCGCGTGGGTTTCCTCCGGGTGCTCCGGTTTCCCCCACATTCCAAAGACATGCGGTACAGGTGAATTGGGTAGGCTAAAATTGTCCAGTGTATGAGTGTGTGTATGAATGTGTGTGGGGATGTTTCCCAGAGATGGGTTGCGGCTGGAAGGGCATCCGCTGCGTAAAAACTTGCTGGATAAGTTGGCGGTTCATTCCGCTGTGGCGACCCCGGATTAATAAAGGGACTAAGCCGCCAAGAAAATGAATGAATGAATATCGACTATAATAAAAATACTTAGTACACTGCCTGATAAAAGTCTTGTCGTTGATCCCAGTTGTAAGAGCAACAAATAATAACTTGCATCCAAATCATTACAAATACTGCAGAAGACCTTCTGGAACCCGCATGGACTCAAGATTCTGACAGAAATCAGTCAAGCTTGATGAAGGAAAAATCATGATTCGGGCGGAGTTACATTCAGTATGGGGCCGTGCGAGAGATCTGAAGTGTGGATGGCAACATCAAAAGCTTCATGCATTAGGCCAACTAAGACATTTGTGCTGCCCATCACATTACAAACCACAGGAGGGTAAATTCTTCAGGAAGATAGCACTCCCACTCATACTTCAGCCTCCAAACCAAAGTTCCTGAAAGCAAAAAAGGTCTAGGTGCTCCAAGATTGGCCAGCCCAGTCACCAGATATGAACACTATTAAGCATGTTAAGATTAAGATGAATCTGAAAAATCTTGATGAACTCTAAGGGTCCTGCAAGAACGCTTTGTTTGCCATTCCAGATGACTTTATTGATAAGTTGTTTAGGTCATTGCAGAGATGTATGGATGCAGTCGTCCAAGCTCATGGGAGTCAAACACAATATTAATTCGTTTTCCACCGCAACATGACTTTATAATCTATAATGCACATTATTCCTAATAAGTTACAAGACTTTCAAGAAAAGTCAGACCTTACTTAATGAAATAATTATAAATCTAGGCATAAATATATTTTATTTTGGTAAAATAAGCACAATCTAGAGGCATTTGCCTTTCATATTAGCCACTTCTGATACCAAAAAATCAACTAGAAGTCCAGTTATTTACTATTCCTAAAACTTCGATAGGCAACAGGACTTTTACCAGGCAGTGTGTGCTGCAAAAATGTTTTTTTCTGTGTTTCTCATCCAAATTTTGCCAAACATTTTCAATAAATGACAAGAAGACATCTGTCAACACTGTGATGAAAATCTCAACCCTGAGCAAATACCTTAAAACTATTACATTTTACCCCACATTACTTTGTGCCCTGCACTCAACTAGTTATAAAGTATGATTTTATTCTACGTCCCGAATCCTACCCAAAACCTAAAACTAGCTTCTCCATTACTATTAATAAGCAGCTAACTAGTTGATTAAGCTAGTAATGTTAAGTTAATGATTTGTTCATTCATTCATTTTCTTTTCGGCTTAGTCCCTTCATTAATCCAGGGTCGCCACAGCGGAATGAACCGCCAACTTATCCAGCACGTTTTTTTTCTACGCAGCGGATGCCCTTCCAGCTGCAACCCATCTCTGGGAAACATCCACACTCATACACTACGGACAATTTGGCCTACCCAATTCACCTGTACCGCATGTCTTTGGACTGTGGGGGAAATCGCAGCACCAGGAGGAAACCCCCCGAACGCTAGGAAAACATGCAAACTCCACATAGAAATGCCAACTGAGCCAATTGGCTCGAACCAGCAACCCAGCGACCTTATTGCTGTGAGGCGACAGCATTACCTACTTTGCCACTGCGTCGCCTTAATGATTTGTTAGTACAGTAAATTGGAGAATTGTGACTTAAAGTAAAGTGTTAATTTAAAAAAGTTTATGAATAGCCTTCAGTCTATGCAAAATTAAAAGAAATACTTTCCAATTAATATACCCAACACACCTGAACAATACAAGTGAATACACCATAAAACTTTGTTATCATGGTGAATCAGAGTTGCTCATCCTCCCCATATGCCTTCTGACTGACAGAGACTGCGTTTCTCAGATGTTACACTATCTGTTTGGTTAGCAGTAACGTGACTCATAATAACTGGTAAGCAGCACATCATGGGTTCAGTCACAGGATGACAAACACACACACACACACACACACAAATAGCTGCTTTCTCACTGACTGTACATCTTGCACTTGTCAAAAGCAAGCTAAGACCTGCTGATCTGTAGAGACGTCAACATGTGAAAGAACCAGCATCCCAGATTTTAAGCGGGCTGGCGGATTCATATCTAGGGAAAGCCCAGTAAACGTGGTCTGCTTTTCATTTAGCGTGGAAATATGATCGTCTGCTGCAGAAGGGGGTCCAGTAAGAGCTGTGGTGGCATGTTAAAAGCGCATCGGAATATTAACATGTCATGTCATTTCGGTAAGGATCGTAAGTCTTCCTTCAGATGCCGTTTCTACCACAGACGTGGGGTCAACTGAGGCAAGATCAGCAAGGGAACAAGACCGCTGGCTGTCTGAAATGTTAGAAGGTCGCCATCTGGTGACCAAAAGTGGAAGTGAACATGCAAAGAAAAGTCAAACGATAACAATGATAGATTTATTCACCATTTGAAGAGTGCCATTTAAACTTTTCTTCTAAAATAAAACCTTTTCTCAGACTCTTGTGTCTAGGTTCAGTAATTTAATTTTGATGGCGATTAATTGGTTATTTTTGTTGCCTTTAATGTGAAATAACAACACCTCTATCTTTAGTTAGCCTTTGAAATGCATACTAAAATGGTTTTAGATACAGTTCTCAGCAAAAGTAAAACCAACGCATTGAAAAAAAAGGGAAAAAATATCAAAAAGCCTGCTCGTTTCTGCAAATACTTGCCTTCATCATGGTAACTAAATAAATGCAAGTGTTTGCTAAAATGCGTAGGCACAGTTTTAAGGAATAGCCACGTGAATAAAGGCTTTTTAAATATTTTCCCACATTTTTCAAGTGCCTTAGACTTACTTTTGCTGTTTATTCTGATGAATCCCTTACCCAGAGTGCATCAACATATTAATTAAACTACCCCTGTGCACGTTTTGTTTGATTTTTGGATGTTTTTAGAAACATTTAACCAATAAGTGCTCAAAATACAATATTAAAAATAACATTTGCAAAAAATTCTATTAAATAATTATTCTATAAGAATTTCCACTATGACAAAATGTTTTTGTGGAATGGAGAGGTTTGATGGAACCATTGATGCTAATAAAATCACTTTTTTAGAGTTTTTGTTTATATGTATATACAAGCCTACATGAAATATGTTCATTAAATGATTACGTGATCATATCTCTTAATATATGAGTAAAACAAAGTGGACCTACATCATACATTACAGTAGGGATGCTCCAATCGATTGGCGGGAGATTGGTATCGGCCGATAATCACATTTAATGACTCAATCTGTAATCTGGCTGATCTTATGAACCAATCGCAAGTGTATGTTTATAAGTTTACAAGAAGATGCATGAGCGCACCTGGCTTACTGAAAAAATTATTCAAAGATGATTTTTTATATTTACTCAATTTGTTTTACGTTAAGTGGTTGTAAACGATTTAATTGTGTTGAATTTAAACAAACAAATTAAGTTGAACATTATTCAATTTAATTTGTTTGTTTAAATTCAATACAAATAAATTGTTTGCAACAGTTCTGCATGCAACACTTTCCCTATAACATGTGAGGAGCTAAATGATGCATGGGGGCATAAGCAATTGCTGCACATGCTACACAGCAGCTTGAATATCCAATAATATAACTTTTTATAATTTATCAATCACAATAAACTAGTTTTTAGGCCTCTTTTTTAAGTAAAGATTTAAAGGTTTTAAGGTTTAAATTTAAAATTTAAAGGTTTGCATTTTATCTTCTTATCAAACTTTTTTTCATTGAGACATGTTGAATTCCTCTTTCATCATTTGCAATGTTTCTAAATTGCAATGTTAATAATTTCTTACCCATTTTTTTTCTGTTTTATCTATTGTTTTCTGTATAGCTGCTTCTGACCACACTAAATAGTTATATAAGACATGTTTAAGATTATATGCATTAACAATAACGTATAGGATTATATGCTGCAGTTTATCCTTAGTTTATTATATTAGGTTAGGAGAGATCTCACTTAAGTATCTTACTAAGAGGGAAATGTGCTTTATGCAATAGTAAAGTTATATAAAGCTTGAAGTATCAGAATAGGTAGTTGGTATCGGTCAATTACCATGACAAGGAATCAGTACTCGGTATCAGCGGCAAAAATCCTAATTGGAGCATCTCTACATAAAAAGTTTATGGTAACATTTTATTTTGATGGTCCATTTGTCTGCTTAATGTTGACACTATTCCCTTAACAGACACATGTCAACTTACACTAACCCTAACTCTAACCTTACAGTCTACTGATAATCTAATGAGAATTAGTTGTCATGTAGATGCAATGCAACAATGTCAACAAAAGCAACCAAAATAATGTGAGACCAAGTTTACAAAATCTGTAATACACACAAAAAGTGATACAAAAAATAGACTGCTAAAATCTATATTTATTTGTCTTTGTTAATGAGATGAAAATGTTGAGGTTCTCTAGATCAGTGGTTCTCAAACGTTTTTCATCAAGTACCACCTTAGAAAAAAATTGTCTCTCCAAGTACCACAAAAATGAGCAGTATTGAAATACAGTAGCATAGTAGGCCCAGTAAAGCAGATACAACTCTGCACAGTTTAAAAACCTGGCAGATTACCTCAGAAATTTAGACTATATATCATATATGGCATATTATATAAATAATTTTTAATCCATTTTGAAATGTATGTAGCATGTACATGACATATTTCATTTCTCCGTGTACCACTAGAAGAAAGCCCGCGTACCACTAGTGGTACACGTACCACAGTTTGAGAACCACTGCTCTAGATGTACTGGATATAGGCAAGTATTTGAGTTAATAATTGTTTTATTCTTTAAAGGTCTGATATCATTTGTTCCACATTTCAAATAAAAGTATTGTCATTAAAAAGTTTTGCAGAAAATGACAGTTGTAGTACAAAGATAAAAGAAATCGGTTATTAGAAATGATTTATCAAAACTATTATGTTTAGAAATGTGTTAAAATATATTTCCATTAAACAGAAATTGAGGGGAAAATATACAGGGGGGGGGCTAATAATTCTGACTTCAACAGCTTGTAAAGAGTTATCTAAAGAGTTATCAGTATTATCTGAATGTCGGTGCGTTCCTGCTTTCAGAAAAAAACAGAAAACATGGTCAAAGATTAATTGGTGCTTCAAATATAAACTGAATTCGCTGAAAGACATGAGGATGAGCAAACAATGACACAATTACATTTTTCTCAAAAGTACATTTCAAAGTATATTACAAACCGATTAGCTTTAAACACTGACCTAATCTAATCCCTTATGTCATCGTTCATATATAACCAACCATCTTCTCATATCTTCTCGTGCACATGGTAGCACTCATAAAAATGAAACAGATGTTCAGCTCCACGTAAAAAAAGAACCAGTAAACTAACTCTGTGTTACTATCCATGTCTTGAAGTGTTTGTATTGGCGTGTATAATGGTAATGGTTATAATGATGACAGCGCACTCATTCTCATCAAAGACACGGTTGAAGAAGGCTTGGCTCGTCCAGCAGGCCTTCATCTTTTCAGCTGCGCGAAACCATGTCAAGCACTTGGCTTCAATCCTCAACTTTCCTTTCACTTAGTGTTTATTGAGGAATTGAAAGGCTTGAGGTCGAGTAACTGTTTTATTTTCTATTCTAACACAAGAGTAAAATGGCGAGTTGATAATTACAAATAGTTTGATGCATCTATTGCATTGATGGTGTTTGGTCTACTTTTGCCATATGTTGCATTTTTAATTCTGTCATAAATACAGATTTAATTCAATTTCTAGGCTATCACATTGTAATGAACATCACTGTCCCATTCACACAATGAAATTCCCACAATTTTATATTTTATTTATTCTTTATTTTTGTAAATTCTGGGTGTGCTTCACACAGAATCAGAATCAGTTTCTTTTGCCAAGTGTGCTTCACACACACAAGGAATTTGTTTTGGCTACAGAAGCTTCCAGTGTACATAAAGTGACAAGTGAAAACACAAAATAAATATGAGAATAAAAGATGATAAACATTAAACAGAGATGCAGTAAGTCCAGAAATCTGGACAGGTGAGTGGGCCTGACAAACCACCTGTAGAAAACACACTCTCTCATCTCTCTGAAACTTTAACCTATGCTAAATTTGCACCAGACACTTTCTCACAATCAACCAAAAGTGCCAGTAAGAATTTTCTTTACAGTGTACTGTATTTTACAGAAAGTAGACATAAAAATTGCAACCATGTATTGCCATTCTCATAATTATGAATGAAAAAATAGATTCATTGCCTTTTCTTTTGTCACATAATTCTGGTATAAATACTTAAATATAGTGCATTTAGCGTACGTATATATATTCTTTTCAAGCAACATTAATTAATGCAGGGAATTACTGGTATGCAATACATTGTTTGGGGAGAGAGAAAAAAAGATGTATTTGGATGGGTTTGATTCACATTCATGATGAGTGTTGACACCTTCAATGTAGTAAATCTGATTAAAACCAAAGGATTATAGCTACATTAGAATTTTTAGATTCCATTCTGTGCTGAATAATTAGCATTTGAATGTAAATAAGATCTGATTCCATTTGACAATAAATCACTTAACTATCAATTTGCAATGATTATCACTGGCTCATTCCTGATAACCGATTTAAAATGCATGAGCTTTATTAGGGAAAATATTCAGTAGTGTTTCTAGTTTATAATTGTATATCATCTTATATCAGAATTATGAGAAATAAACTCTTGTTTTTAGGCCATAAAAAGTTATTCTCACAATCGTATCCTACAATTTTGAGACTATGAGATATAACCATATACATATAGCATTTTATAGTTGTATATGTATATTATAAATACATTTTATATCTCAGACCTTATATCTCACACACTGTAAAAAGTGATTAGTTGACTTTATTTTAAAAAGTAAAAATAAAAGCCCAAAAGTAAAATTTGCAGAATTATAAAAATTAAGTCAACTGAACAGTCAACTTGTTACTTTTAAGGCAATGGACTTACTCACTTTAAGTAACTAATCACTTTTTAAAGTGCGCACTGTAAAAAACTGTTTCACACAATACATTCATGTTGTCCAAACACAAATCCATTAAGTTAACATAAATTAGATTGAACATAAAACAGTTTTCAATCCAGAATTGTGTTGCTTCAGCTAATTTTAAATAAGTTTGAACAAGCAGCAAACATCATTTGCTGAGTGCAAATGGACCTTTTTTCCTGAGAATTCCATCGTTTTTGCTTGCAACTGCAACTTTGACTTTCTCACAAACACAAAACTGCTATAATTGTTAGATTAAAACTTTCTTGTTATTAGACAGGAGGTTTTAATTGCAATCAGTTTTAGGTTGCACTTTATTTTAATAAACAAAGTATATTATACTGTATAACAGTATAACACTGCAAAATGATTGTTCTGCTTGATTGATTTACTGAAATAAGTTGAAACAACACAATTCTTAATGTTTTTGGGACAACTTAATTGTTTTATGTTCAGTCCACATAAATTGGCAAAAAAACAAATACGTTAACCTAATCTATTTGTGCTGGGACAACAATTGTGTGGATGTCTGCATTTTTTAGTGTGTAGACTCAAATTATTTTTGCTGCTTGTTTAATCTGCTTGTTTAAAATGAGCTGAATCAACAATTATTGAGTTCTCTTTTTTTGTGCAACATAATTGTTTTAAGTTCAATGCACTTATATTTGTAAAAAACAATAAGGTTAACTTAATCAATTTGTGTTAGGACATGAAGGAATTTGTGTGGAACCCAGCATTTTTTACAGTGTACAAATCTTGCTGTTAAAAAACCATTAACTAAGGCTTTACCTCAATATACTCCTAATTTCCCGCTTTATAATAGTTATTTAGTAAGGTAGTAATTGAGTTTGGGTAAAGGACTTGGGATGTAGAATCACCTCATATATTGTCAGTTCTAAAAAACCCAATATCTTAAAAACAGACAGGTAAGAAATTAATAGTTAATAGTGGGAATTGGTACTTAAAGTGTTACCCAATTCCATAGCAAAATAAGAAAGCTTCACAAATTTGAATATGCTTAATCTTTCAATGGGATATCAGATCCAATTAAATAACCAAAGTCAGATGCTTCAAACAAGATTTATAATAATGCCAAGTTCAGACTGCACGATTTTTAAAGTAGTCTCGTCACAGATGTTTTCACATGACATGAGTTATATCTGAGTTATATCCTAAAACACCTGCTGTGCCCCATATGGTATAAAACCTGCAGGTGGGCAAATCTAAACTTGTTTTAAATAAAACAAATATAAATATGGATATAATAAATAATACTGCTAATAATAATAACATTATACAAAAGCAAATTGTTGTGAATCAATTGAAAAAGCCTCCCCTGAGATGAAGAAGGCATGAAGTCAGTGGTTTTTATATCTATGTAGGCTAGAAAATAATATGTTTTGTAATATTTTAATCCTTTACATGTATATCCTATATATATCCATATTATAACCTAAATACATCCTTAATATTTAAATTATTTTTCAAATGTAAAGATATTTGCGTATTGCTGTACATCCTGTTTGTATTAAGCAATGTGTAACAGAGGCGCACAACTAGCGCGCTCTGCGCTGGACTTTAGACCGGCTTTGTTCTGGTCTATAGAACAGTCTATTAAATTTTCTCAAAATAGCAACAAGCCTCCTTTTTCAGACCAGAACGCCTATAGGCGCACATATGAGCGCAAATGCATTTGCTATTAAAACAGCATGGTGCAAAACATCAAAACGACTCTTGCGCCAAGCTGAAACTAGCAAACAACAATTGCGTCGCGCCTTGCGCCACATTTCACCGAGTGTATGATAGGGCCCTACGTCTCACAATCAAACACATGCGAGAAGTTACATGAAAACAACATGAAATCACGTAGTATATAATTTGATATAAACTACATAATGAGAAAGAACCTTTGGAGGGGAAGAAAAATACTTATTTTTCTCGCCTGCCAAATTTCCACTAGTTTTGCCTCCATTTCTTGGGTCCAAATAGACTGAAAAGAAGCCCTTTAAACCTCTTCCCCAACCTCCTGCTGGCCTGCAGATATCTATACAAGTGGATGCTGCTCTATTATTGGCTGTAGGTGATAACCAATGTTATTTTCAATCACAGCACATTTCATACAATTTTGAATCTCAGACAGCTCCAGATATTCAGCATGCCAAATATCTTACGGATGTCGGCGACTCATCGGCGGTTTTCTCAAATCACGACTTTGATAGTTCACATTGTGTGATTGTTACTCATGTGAACAAGCACCGATTTGCCTGTGATTTCAGGCATTTGTCAGCAATTTCTCAAAACCTGTCAGCGAGTCAACAATGAGGCTAAAGTCGTACAGTCTGAACTCATCAATCTACAGTGAAACCGCATTTACATACACTTCCCAGAAAATCCAGCTTCTGCACTGATTATTGGTGATACAAGTTGTTTTTTTTTGGTGCTTTGAAATAATTTGTAAAGCTAACACTGTGCTCTGTTTCTGTCGTTCTTAGCACACAACAGTTCTTCCTTTCATCATAATTGAGATGAGAACAACACACCACCGGTATCCCAGCAGGCCCTGTGGACTCTTGGCGGTGTGCGCGTTTGCAGTGGGATACGTTGTATGGTAAATTTCACTATCACACCAGCTTGATTTACAAAAGCCTCTCTGCGGGTGCGTGTCTGCATTGTTTCAGCACGGTGTCAGTCGGAGGAAAGACTCCATCTGGCCACCTGATCTTCGTGACCTCCAAACCGTTCCCCCTTACGTCTTTCTGCACTGTAATTCATTTGCTCCGTTTCTGGCTGTTTCCACGAATAGGAATTTAAACGTTGGTCTTACATTACACTGTTAAAGCATTAGAGGCACAAATCCCATGTAAACTATCATCTGACAAGAAGGTAGTTTTTAGCAAATCAATAACTACAATAACAGCAATTGGTTAACTAGGCTTAATCTGGAACCATGTTAGACATCCTGGACAACAACAACAATTATAATAGGTTGAGTTATTTGAACTATTTAACCTTATTACACATTTTAGTGTATGGTAGTTTGTTTAATAAAAAAACTGTGTAGTAATAATAATAATAATAATAATAATAATTATTATTATTATTATTATTATTACATTTGTTATTATGTTTGTGTTTTTATTAACTACAATTAATAAAAGTTAGTAACAAATACTGTAATAAAATAATAATGTAATATTTAATAAAATAAAAAGCAGATGTGCAAAAAAATTGATTATAATATCAATTACATTTATTAATAAAAACTGCAATATAATTATATTAATTACAATAATAAAAAAATAATAATGATAATATTAATATAACTAATATTAATAGCAATTAAAGGTAAAAAATAAATGTGATAAAATTATAACAATTCATATTTATAGTAAGTTTATGATAACAGGAATGACATTTTTAAAATAAATGAATATTATTATTTATAATAATAATAATACATTTATTATTATATTTTTACTATTAACTACATTTAGTAATACATACTGTAATAAAATAATAATATAACAATAAAATTAAAACATGCAAAAAATATAATTGATTATAATATCTATTACATTTAATAATAAATACTAATAATTACAATATTATTATTATTATTAATAATAATAATAATAATAACAATAATATTAATAATAGTAATAATAATGATATTAATAGTTAAATGAGAAGGAAAATAAATGTGATCAAAAATTGCAAAAATTATTAATAAGTATAAGTTGATGATAACAACAGAAACATTATATATTTTTTTCATAAAATGTATATTATATTATATTAATATTATTACTACTACTACTACTACTACTAATGGCTTTTTACATCTATTTAGACCCAATCCTAAATTGACAACGGGGTCATATAAAATTGAGAAATTAAAAACAACTTTTATTAACAAAAAAAGTTTAGTATATATCTTTAAGTTTCAACATGTTTTTTATATACACGTGTTATTCATGGAAAGTGCCTTATTGCAGATCCAACCCCAGTATCAATGTCCCAGAAACCTTTGGAAAATAATCATCCGAGGATTTATTTAGTCTTGCATATAACAGATTAATTGGCAATGCGAAGAAAGTCCTCGGAGCCAAACTAAACTCTTGTGACAGTGTGGAGGAGGCGTCTGTCCAAATCACCTTCAGCAGCAGATTATCAGCACACACCTCTGTCTCATTTCCCTTTCCCAAATTAAGCTGATTAGGCACTGCATTTTTATTTAGTCAGGCAATAAGACTTGCCTGCAGTTGTTAAATCCATAGGCAGCTTTAAATGAGGATTACCTTCCAGAGATACACACAATTTCACCAGTCAGAGAGAAAACAAGCCATTTGAAAAGAAGGTAGATGAGCCCTTTTTTTTTAAGGAGAGACAGTGCAGGCTAAAAAAAACACTGTTTCTTCATGCATCTGTCAAATTGGGGATTTTTGGCTTTTTTTAGGTTTGATGTAAAGAAAACATCAAACATACAATTTTAAGTGTTACTTTTGTTGCACTTTATTGATTTGTGTCTGTAAATTTGAATTGCAATATATATTTTAAAGGCGGTTTTCTCAAAATGAGTTTTTTTTTCTGCACTAAGCCATGAATCTTCACTCGAGGAGCTTTTACATACATTAAACTTCAAAGATTTATTTATATCTGCATTCTGAAGGTTTTTACAGATGGATTTGCTCAAAAAGAATTCATCTGATCATTTACAATTTACATTTTATTCCCTGAAAAGCTCTACAAAGGTATTTCTTTTGATATTTGTGGTATTTTCTCAATTGCGTACACTGAAAAAAATGCTTAATTGGATTTTTTTTAAGGTAGGTAGTTTCAAACAATTTATATGGGCTGAATTTAAACAACTAAATCACAAGCATTCATACATTCATTATCCGATTTCGGGAACCAGGTCGCAAGGGCAGCAGTCTTAGGAGAGAACCACAGACTTCTCTCTCCCTAGACACTTCCTCCAGCTCCTCTGAGGGGATCCCGCAGTGTTTCCAGGCCAGCCGAGAGATATAGTCCCTCCACCGTGTCCTGGGTCTTCTCCGAGCTCCTCACCCTATTTATTAGGGGCTGGTGCATTGTGGTGGTCGACAGTTAGGACCACAACAATAAGATCATCAGGCACAGAAACTGGCTCTTGTGACATGGAATAAAAAACATTACTACATTTAATTTGTTTGGGAAAATTCAGCCCATAGTAATTGTTTGCAACCAGTTACTAACTATTTATTATATTTTGTTTCAGTGTATGATTAAAAATGTGATTTTTCAATTATGAGACACCTAAAATATTACTATTACTATTTTTGTGTAAAATGTTATCATGAAATTTATTCAAAACACTTTCATTTTTGTCTACATCGTTGTCGTGTAAACATAGCTTTATGTTAAAAAAATGCATGACAAATTTTGAATCTGACTTCATCCAAGGTTCAGATTTCTGTACTAGACATTTAATAAAATAATGCCTTGTTTGCATTTTAAAACTAAAAGGGACAGTTCACCCAAAAATGAACAATTAAATTTCTTTATTCTGTTGAACACAATAGAAGATATTCCGGCTAAAAAACGAAAGTTGTTGAGCTCCATGGTGTTTTTTTTCCTACTATGGATGCCAATGGTTACTGGTTTACAACATTCTTCAAAACATCTTCTTTTATGTACAACAGAACAAAAAGAACTCATTAAGAAAGTTGAAAGTTAAGCTTATAAATTGGAATCATTTGAAGGTCAGTAAATACAGAGTAAATTTTAATTTTTGTGTTAACTATTAAAACTTTAATCAATGTTTAATTAAAAAAAAAGTGATTCTTAATACAATCAATCACCTGGGGAAGTGAGGTGATAAATATAAGTTATTTTCTTAATTCTATTCACCTGCAGTGTCTTGCCTTAATATTTATCAAATATTAAAGCCAAAGATTTGAGTGCAGAAGTAGATTAAACAGACGCAATCCATTACATAAACAGACTGTCAGGCTGTAGATATAACCATGTGACTGCATAAAAATTGCTCTAGCTTAAAAAAAAAAAGGATTTTAAAGCAGCTCTGCATGGTAACAAAAAGAGCAGTGTCTAGTATTCACAGACATGAATGGTAGACACATTGACAGCGTGGTGACTGCTGGATTTAGCAGACAGAAGTATAAACACATTAGACGGGGTAACAGATTTTCTGTGTCTGGCTCTCATAGGATGTGCTGGGTGCACAGCATGACGGGGGTGTGGGTTTATCCTCTGCTGGAGCACATTGGGCCCACGGCCAGAATACTCTTCTTCTTCTGCCTCATGGCTCTGATCAATGTCTACTACGTCTTGGGAGAAATTCTGAACAACTACATCTGGGATTCCTCAAAGTGTAAGTTAAAGTGATGCTTTGTCCACAAAACAACTGTTTATTCATTCCTACACTGTAAAAAAAATCACAGTAAAACACTGGCTAATCATTGCATTACATTCACAGTAAAATACTGTAAGTAAATTCACAACAAGTTACTTAATTAGTTCACAGTTATTTACTGTTATTTTGTTACATTAAATTACTGTGAAATTACAGACATATATTGTACTTGCACAGTAGATAGTAAAGCCCATCACTGTGATTTAACAGTATTATCTTGTAGAATTAACTATATTTAACTGTGGAGCAGGCCTTCCTCAGCTACTCATTCTGACATTTACCCTGATTTGAAATCATTTTGGGTGTTTAACAGTGTTTGGTTATATAATCAATAACTTTTGTTCCAGTTTACTACTTGTTTGGCTAAGCACAAAGTTGTGTTCATTAAAAGTTATTTAATATTTCTTTGTTAAACTTATAAAATTAAATAAAAGTGCAGTGCACTTAAACATGACAATTTACTATGACATTCATGTTGTTTCAAAACAGGATGATTTATTTTAGAAGATGTAACCAATTTTGGGGGCTGCAATTACATTCTGTTATTTTTAAGTATCAAAAAGTGCCAATACTAGCATAAAAGTTCATTTGTATTAGCATGTGTGTTGAATGAAATAAAAAGAGTTTTAATTCCTATAACCAACATGCAAAATGTATAGCCCTCTTTACAGTTATTTGCTGTAATCATGCTAATTTGATTAATTCCACAATGAAATTCTGAACACAACCCATTACTGTAAATATATAAAGTTAAATCCTGTAAAGTGATACTAATGTAATTTACTGTGAAAAATATGAAAATTTGTAGATTAATTCCAAACCTCTATGACTTTCTTTCTACTGACCACACAAAAAACAAAAAGGAAACCACTGAAATTGCTATCAAAAGTACAGTTTACTCCAATAAATGAAAATGTGTTCACTATTTACTCACCCTCAATTGGTTACCCTAACCTGTTACCCAGCAAGCAATTTTTTGTTTTTAAAAGACCTCTAATAGATGTCTAATAGACATCAAAACATAGTTGTCTTTGCTAAAACAAGGCTAAAATTGGTCTGTCAGTGAAAATCTAATAGACGTCTAAGAATAGGCCAAAACTAGACTAGTCACCAAATATACAGAAATGAATGACTACACATATAAAGTCTATCTAATCTGTCTTTTTGGGCTAGTCTAGTTTTGGGCTATTCTTAGTTCCCCTTCGGTTGGGGAACTTCAGTGCCATGAATGGGAGGATTCGGATCAGAAGCCGCTTATCTGGAGAGTATTGAACGGGCCAATGAATGAAATTAATTGGCAGCGTAAGCTTGCGCAGGTGTGCGACATCTGCAATTATCTCAGCATATAAGCACACCTGAAGCCAGCAGACGCCATCCTTTTCGCTTCAGATCCTTTCTGAGTGAGTCGATGAGGGTTCCTCTTGCTGATCAGCACTTCAGAGCGAACGAGTGTGTCTCCCGGTCCAGAGTGGGTCTTCGCGGTGGCAGACGGTCGAGCTGGGTTACTCCCTTGCCTGCGGTTCTTTGGGTCCGGTCCTCCAGAGCGGTGCGTATAGTTGCAACTTTCCTAAAAGAGCAACACAGTCGTGCAGCACGTCCTTTTCAGGATGGCGCTCCGACTGTGCGTTTCTGGATGCGGGGGTTTCCTGTCTCCGGATGATGGACACGATCACTGCATTGCATGTTTGGGGGTCCAGCATGTTAATGCGGTGCTCGCGGGCGGTTCATGTCGTCATTGCGATGCCATGACCGTTGCACAGCTAAGATCGCGGCTAACTTTCGCAAGAGAGCGAGCCACCCCAGTTGCCTCCTGCTCTAAAAAAGCAGCGGGCGCTCGGGCAGATCTGAGGGTTTCAGCGGGAGCTAATCCGCCGCCCACGGGCTCGCGGACCTCTCGCTCCTCACGGCGCTCCATCCAAGCTTCGGGTGGTGAGAGTGATCCGTCTAACCAGATGGTAGCTCTCACACTCGCTGACACCGGAGATCAGATGTCCTCCGCGGCATCGGAGGGTGGGCTTTCACTGTCCGACGAAGATCCGGACCCGCTCGCCCCCTCCGGGCAGGTGAGCGCTGTCAAATCGGATCCTGAAGCGGACATGTAAGCCGTGCTTTCCCGGGCTGCTTCGGCCGTGGGGTTGGAGATGGTTTATCCCCCAGCTCCGCGGCCGGACCGACTAGATGGGTGCTACGTAGAGGACCAGAAGGCGAAGCCTTCGAAGCCTCTCGTCCCCTTCTTCCCGGAAGTGCACAGTAGGCTCACGCAGTCCTGGAGGGCACCTTTCTCTGCCCGTGCTGCGAGTGCCTCCGCCCTCACCGCCCTTGACGGCGGAGCTGCCAGGGGGTATGAGGCGATCCCGTCAGTGGAGCGCGCTATCGCGGTCAATCTTTGTCCGCGCGGCGCCTCTATGTGGCGGGGTTTGCCCCGCCTCCCGTCCAAAGCCTGTAGGTTGTCTGCCTCCCTCGGAGCCAGAGCTTATAAGGCTGTGGGCCAGGCTGCTTCTGCTTTGCACGCGATGGCCACCTACCAGCGCTACCAAGCGCAGGCGCTGGCCGAGCTGCACGAGGGCGGGTCCAACCCAAGCTTATTACATGAGCTGCGCACCGCGACCGACTATGCTCTTCGGACTACTAAGTCCGCCGCGTGTGCGCTGGGGAGGACGATGTCCACACTTGTGGTTCAGGAACGCCACCTCTGGCTAAACCTGGCCGATATGCGCGACGTTGACAAAGTTCGCTTTCTTGACTCGCCCATATCCCAGGCTGGCCTGTTCGGCGACACCGTCGGTGAATTCACCCAGGAATTCAAGGCGGTGAAAGAGCAGTCGGATGCGATGGGCAATGTCATCTATCGGCGTGGCCGTAAGCCCGCTCCGCCCGCCGAGCCATCCACTTCCGCTGTTCCTCGCCGAGGGCGCCCGCCAACGAGTGCTGCCCCGCCCCCGCCTGCGCCTCCGGCCAAGCGGGCGCGGCGTTCACCTCGAAAGCAGGCAGCCCCTCCTGCCCAGGGCGCCGTTAAGTCCGGTAAACGGACCGCGAAGCGTCCCTGAGACAGGCCATCCGGAGAAGAGGAAACTTGCTCTTTCCCCGCTGGAGGGCGGGGCCCCGATAACAACGGTACTTTTCAGTGCCACCAAAACATCAGTAAAAGAGCACTTTTTCCCTTCCCCGGATGTGACTGCACGAGTTCTGCCAGTCCGGGACGCGCTGCCTTCCGGCTTGCAGACTCTACGTGCTTCGCCAGTGGCTCACGAGCGCTGGGGGGACGGTCTCCCTTTCCTCAGCCCTCCAGCCCCCTCTCCGGAGTCAGGGTGCGGAGCCAGAGCGAATCGCTCTCCTCCAGCTCTTCCGCGGGACCCTCGTGCTTCCCGGATCAGCACACCCACTCCGCGCTGCCCCACCGCTGGTACGTCAGCGATTGTAGCGATGACTCCATTAGCGAGGGCTCTGCCTGCCTGGTTAGCGCGGGCCAGCCCCTCGCGGTGGCTCATACGCACAATCAGACTCGGTTACGCGATTCAGTTCGCGAAACGGCCCCCCAAGTTTACGGGCGTGTATTTCTCCAGGGTCAACCCCCTGTCCGCCCCTGTCTTGCGAGAGGAGATTGCTGCCCTCCTGGCGAAGGGTGCAATCGAGCCGGTTCCTCCAGCCGAGATGGAGAGTGGGTTTTACAGCCCATACTTCATCGTACCCAAAAAGAGCGGTGGGTCACGGCCAATCCTAGATCTGCGCGTTTTGAACCGCTGTCTGCACAAGCTGCCGTTCAGAATGCTCACGCAGAGGCGCATTCTCCAATGCGTTCGTCCTCGGGATTGGTTTGCAGCCATAGACCTGAAGGACGCGTATTCCCATGTCTCCATTCTTCCACGCCACCGCCAATTTCTGCGGTTTGCGTTCGAGGGTCGAGCGTGACAGTACAAGGTCCTCCCCTTCGGGCTCTCTCTGTCTCCGCGGGTCTTCACCAAACTCGCGGAGGGTGCCCTAGCGCCCCTTCGGCTCGCGGGCATTCGCATACTCAATTATCTCGACGACTGGCTGATTTTAGCCCACTCGCGGGAGCAATTGATTATGCACAGGGACAAGGTGCTTCGGCATCTCCGCCTACTGGGGCTTCAGGTCAACCGAGAAAAGAGCAAACTCGCCCCCGTGCAGAGGATTTCTTTTCTCGGGATGGAGCTGGACTCGATCACCATGGTAGCGCACCTCTCCGAGGAACGCGCTCGCCTGTTGCTGAACTGTCTGAGGGAGCTCGACAGCAAACTAGTGGTCCCACTGAAGTTCTTTCAGAGGCTCCTGGGGCATATGGCATCCGCAGCCGCCGTCACGCCGCTCGGGTTGCTCCATATGAGACCACTTCAGCACTGGCTTCACGATCGGGTCCCCAGACGCGCATGGCACGCGGGCACACACCGGGTCTCGGTTACTGCGCTGTGTCGCCGCGCCCTCAGCCCTTGGAACGACTCCTCGTTCCTACAGGCCGGTGTGCCTCTAGGACAGGCGTCCAGCCATGTTGTTGTTTCAACAGACGCTTCCAACACGGGTTGGGGGGCCGTGTGTCGCGGGCATGCGGCTGCGGGCCTCTGGAAGGGTGCCCAGCTGCATTGGCATATCAATCGCCTAGAGCTGTTGGCAGTGTTCCTCGCTCTCCACCGCTTTTTACCGGTGCTGGAGCGGCAACACGTGCTGGTCAGGACGGACAGTATGGCGGCGGCGGCGTATATCAACCGCATGGGGGGTATGCGCTCTCGCCGCATGTCTCAGCTCGCCCGCCGTCTGCTCCTCTGGAGTCACCCGCGGCTGAAATCGCTGCGCGCCATTCACGTCCCAGGCACGCTCAATCGTGCAGCCGATGCGCTCTCACGACAGCTGTTACGCCCTGGAGAATGGAGACTCCACCCCGAGTCTGTTCAGCTGATATGGGCGCGATTCGGGGAGGCCCAGATCGATCTGTTTGCTTCCCCCGAGAACGCTCACTGCCAGTTGTTTTTTTCCCTGACCGAGGGCTCTCTCGGCACGGATGCACTGGCCCACAGCTGGCCTCGGGGCATGCGCAAGTATGCGTTTCCCCCAGTGAGCCTGCTCGTGCAGTTTCTGTGCAAGGTCAGGGAGGACGAGGAACAGGTTCTGCTAGTTGCGCCCCTTTGGCCCAACCGGACCTGGATATCAGAGCTCTCACTCCTCGCGACGGCCCTCCCCTGGCGGATCCCTTTGAGAGAGGACCTACTCTCTCAGGGACAGGGCACCATCTGGCACCCTCGCCCCGATCTTTGGAACCTCCACGTGTGGTCCCTAGACGCGAGGAAGACTTAGGTAACCTACCGACTGCGGTGGTTAATACCATCACTCAGGCTAGAGCCCCCTCCACGAGGCGCGCCTACGCCCTGAAGTGGAGTCTATTCACTGAATGGTGCGTCTCTCGCAGAGAAGACCCCCGAAATTGCCAGATTAGTGTTGTGCTCTCTTTCCTTCAAGAGAAGTTGGACAGCAGGCTGTCGCCCTCCACTCTCAAGGTTTACGTGGCCGCCATCTCCGCTTATCATAGCGCGGTAGCTGGCGGCACCGTGGGAAAGCATAACCTGGTCATCCAGTTCCTTAGGGGTGCTAGGCGAATTAATCCATCTCGCCCCCCTCTCATGCCCTCTTGGGATCTCGCCCTCGTTCTCACGAGTCTGCGATCCGATCCCTTTGAGCCACTCGAATCAGTATCTCTAAGATTTCTGTCCCTGAAGACAGCTCTGCTGGTTGCGTTGGCCTCCATCAAGAGGGTCGGGGACCTGGAGGCATTTTCGGTCAGTGACTCGTGCCTGGAATTCGGGCCGGATTACTCTCACGTCATCCTGAGACCCCGCCTCGGTTATGTGCCCAAGGTTCCTACCACCCCCTTTAGAGATCAGGTAGTGAACCTGCAAGCGCTGCCCCCGGAGGAGGCAGACCCAGCCCTTTCTTTAATTTGTCCAGTTCGCGCTCTGCGCATTTATGTGGACCGTACTCAGAATTTTAGATCATCTGAGCAGCTCTTTGTCTGTTATGGCGGTCGGCAGCAGGGAAGTGCCGTATCAAAACAAAGATTATCCCACTGGATTGTGGATGCCATTTCACTCGCTTATTCGAGTCGAGGTCAGCCGTGTCCCCCGGGAGTTCGTGCACACTCCACTCGGAGCGTTGCATCCTCTTGGGCGCGTGCACACGGCGCCTCTCTAACAGACATCTGTAGAGCTGCGGGCTGGGCGACACCCAACACATTTGCAAGGTTTTACAATCTGCGAGTGGAGCCGGGTTCCTCAAGGGTATTAGGTAACCCTTTGGTGATTGAGGAGACAACTCGGTAGGGTGTTGAAACACGCTTGCGGCGCCATTCTCCCTAACACGGAGGTACGTGCGCCTTTTTTATCTGTCAGTAAAGTTCCCCGTCAGGTGAGCCCTGCAGATTCCTCCGTGGCCCCCAGCACTGACTCAGCGGAGGAGTCACTTGCTGGCCCACTACGTTGTAGGTCTGCCCGCTGGTCAGCCCGCGTTTTGGGTATAGGTGCCTGCTATGCGTGATCCCCACTAGGCGATCCCATATGCTTATTCCGCCACGGTTAAGTCCCCCCCCTGGGTGGACCCGTGTCTTCCTTCTCCGCTAACCACTCTTTTGCTATGCGTACTCCCCCTTTTTAGGGCTAGTCCATAGGTAAATTCTGCCATCTATCCCCCCCTTGGGTAACGGATGGCCTCCGCAGCGTCCTCCCTATCGGGATTGCACGCTTCCCAACGTACTGTCGTATTTCCTAGAATTATCTAGATGCTCACGACTTCCCAAAAAATATATCTAAATCCGTAAAACTTCTGTTGAAGTAGGATAAATTAGGGCCAGGGACACGTTGGAGGACCGCGCCCCCCATGATGTGGGTGCGTCACGCTTGCTTGACTATCTCCTCATCGGGGGTGTTGGTAAGGTGCAGTCATTATGGCGCTTTCCATATTCTCCCATTCATGGCACTGAAGTTCCCCAACCGAAGGGGAACGTTCGAGGTTACAGAAGTAACCCTTCGTTCCCCGAGGAGGGGAACGGAAGTGCCATATTCCGTCGCCATAATGACTGTCCCTTAGCTGTTTGAAAGTCTCTTCAGCTTAAAAGGATGGCGTCTGCTGGCTTCAGGTGTGCTTATATGCTGAGATAATTGCAGATGTCGCACACCTGCGCAAGCTTACGCTGCCAATTAATTTCATTCATTGGCCCGTTCAATACTCTCCAGATAAGCGGCTTCTGATCCGAATCCTCCCATTCATGGCACTTCCGTTCCCCTCCTCGGGGAACGAAGGGTTACTTCTGTAACCTCGAACAATGTCTATAAAGACTGTCCAAGTTTAGCCTTGTTTTAGCCAAGCTGTCTACATTTAGATGTCTATAAGATGTCTATTAAACACAAAATTGTTTGCAGGATAGTTTCTTTCTTCGGTTGAATACAAAGGAAGAAATTTTGAAGAAAGCTGTGTAAATTGACCTCCAAAGGAAAAACAAGTACCATGGAAGTCAATGGTTACAGGTTTATTTATAATATCTTCTTTTGTGTTTAACATTTGAAATGTTTTAAAATTTGCAGTAATACTGAAAAATGTGACACTATTTGTTTCAACTTTAAAAGTTCTTACTGTAGTATTTCTCACAAAGGTTACATGAGATCTGCTTCCTTCATGTCTGTCACTGTGCTGTTTATCTGACGGAGATTGAAACACTCTGACAGGCATGAGGTAACAGTGGGCGTGGAGTACTAGCATTAAAGGCACAGGCAACATAAACAGCTAGTGTTCAGAGCAGATAATTTCAATATTCTGAAAAGTATAATAAATAATCTTGAGCTGAAACACATTCCGGAGACACAAAAGACTTATCTTAAATCTTGAAAAGGGGTAAAATAGATGCCCTTTAAATAGCATTTCCAGGACTACCTCTACTGTTTCTTTCAGTGAGTGTGAACTGTAATATTCTGATTTTCCATCATTGACTGCGAGTTAGATTGTGTTGAATATTTATCATGTCTAGCTACAAATGTCTTGCTCTTAAGCCCACGCCGGGAGAACGGCTAGAGACATTATATACTTCCCCTCAGGTACATACACACCCCCCCCCCCCCCCCCCCCACACACACACACACTTCTCCACCTGTTAGCGCTGGAGACTGCAGCAGTGCATCGTGGGTGTAGTTCAGCACACAGCAGATGGGGAACCGAGCCGCAAGCAGTCTGACAGCAGCAGACGGAGAAACCTTCTCTTCCTCCCACCTGTTTGACACTGACCTGCAAATCACACACACACACACACACTGGTTTGTGTCCATTCGTCCTCTCATGTCCAGAGCAGCAGTGTTGGAAATCTACAACAGGCCTTCCAGCTAAACCAACCATGAACACTTCCGACTCTAATGCTTTGTGCTGTTGTTCAGTCTGGTTTGAACAGCTCGTTGAAATGAACATTCAGTTGCCAAGAGATTGCAGGTCTGGAATATGTCACTGTAACATGCAATACTTGTTAAATATTAAAGAAAAATAATAATGATGTCTAATATTAAAAACATGCTTGGTTCAACACAATTCCTTCATGTTGTCCCAGCAAAAATTCATAGGAATGTCTAGATCCGATCACATGATTGAGAATCGAGCCCGATCACGGATAACTTGATCGGAATCGGACGTAACATCCCGATCAGGACTCGAATATATATGTGTATATGTATAATGACTATATTCTTCAATGCGAAAGTGTGCATGTTTTTGCGATTGTTTTAGAACTTCCACTTCAGTTGCCTATGATAGAAATGACTTGGAATAATAAATGTCAGAAAACCGTCAAACTACTTGCTCTACAAACAAGTGTTTGCATAACAATACAGACAAAGCAGAATAATATAATAAGAAAATATCAGTTTGCAATATCAAGTAGCATAACAAGCTGTTTTTATTGCTAAAATATGAATGCATGTGAATTAAACTGAAGTCTCGAACCAAAAAGATTTAAATGGCTACGCCAGCTCGTACATGAAGATAAGATGCAAATTCTAATTATTTTAACACACAGAAGTGCTCTATTTGTTAACAGAGTTAATGAATGTTAAAATAAAGTGTATTAAATAGAAAATAAGGATCATCCTGGATCTGCTTCTTCCGGGTATTCTATTTTTTTTATGTATTATTGAAGTATCGGATTGGTTTTGGTAGATACTCAAAATCAAATGACTTTTTAGGGAAATTTTAGGGATGTCCCGATCAGGTTAAGTTAACAATGATTTTTTTACAAATTTAAGTGGATTGAACAAAAACAATTAAGTTGTCCTAAAAAAAGCCTAAGAATGGTGGTTTCAACTAATTTTGAATTTAATCAAGCAGCACAAGTCTTTTTTTAGAGCTCGTAGTAGGGTAGAACGATATCGGAAAAATCTGATATTGCGATATTTTATTTTTCTGCAATAAACATAGCAATATTAACACAATTTCACAAAATGGTTTGAAAGCTTCACTTGTATTCAGGTACAGAGATTGAAAAATCACAATGCAAAAAATGCTTTTCTTACTGTATATTGATTTTGAGGGATTTATTGAATGTATTAAAACACCTGACAAAACAGTGGCCAGCTATGGACATGACCACAACACATGCAGATGGTCAGCAGGTGAATTTTGCAACGATTACAACCATAGCTCCTATATCTGGAAAGAGATTAGCCAACTGAGCATTGGTTAAATGAGCTCTAAACAATATTTACACTGTAGAGGAATGCACCTAAAATGTTATCCCATAGATCAGGGGTGGCCAACCCGGTTCCTGGAGAGCCACCTTCCTGCAGATTTCAGTTGCTACCCATATTAAACACACCTTCCTGTAATTATCACGTGGTGTTCAGGTCCTAATTAATTAGTTCAGGTGTGTTTGATATGGTAGCAACTTAAATCTGCAGGAAGGTGGCTCTCCAGGAAAAGGGTTGGCCACCCCTGCCATAGATCCTCTGTCATAGTAACTCCTAGATCTCGCTCCCAAGTATCTTTAAATGTATCAGTAGGATCAGCAATAATTGAATTAATTAAATGATAAATAACATCAAATGTTTATGAGTGACATTTAAATCTATATGCGTTTCAGGGGGATGTTTGGGGAAATGAGGGAACTGCTTCTGTATAACATTTCTGATTTGGAAGAAGCGGAATAAGTACTGTATATAACCTTTTTTGTCTGATTTTTCTAGGCATTCTGGAATCAGACAAGACCAAAACTGACTGAGGATCATCACAGACTCTTTTTCTTCCTCTGAGGTCTAATCAGACATTAACTTGAGTTTAAACCAACAAAATATATTTATTTTGCTCTCCTTTTATCTCATTTTACTCACCCTCATTGATGCCCCTTAACTGAAAAATAAAGCACAGACCTGCATTGGCTTGAACATTAAGTTGAATAATTCATGTATTGAACTTCCGGTATGAATGTTACAGCGTTTCAGAATACCTCAAGCTTTGCGTGATCACTGAATTGTGTGTACTGAACACATGCTGCCGTCACGTGTCCAAAGCCAGTGTTACAAACAACCATACATATTACATATTGCATATATCACTCATGATGGGTGTTATTTACTTAAGAGATGATTTATGGGTATTCTGTCATTATTTGCCCCTGTAAAATAAATAAGCAACACCTTTATATCCACATTGGCATATGGCAAACGACAGTGAGCACAAGGTAATTCAGTGTTTGTGGTCTTTCTGAAGCCATATATTTTTGTTTGTTTAATTTTTGGATTAAGCTGAGCTGATAATGCCACATCGTATTCAAACATTGCCAGAAGGGAACGTGACAGGCCTGCCTCAATTTGGCCACACTTTACAATAAGTTTTCATTTGTTAGCATTTGCTAACTTGAACTATATGAGCAATATATATATTTTAGGCATTCATTAAACTTTGTAAATGCTAATAAATATATTTGTTTTTTTTTTTTAATGGTTAATTGTATTTTTTTATCATTATTTAAAAATGTATGTATTGTTTAAAATAAAGTCTAAGGGGTTTGTTCACTCCAAAAATAAAAATTGTCATCCCTTACTCATCCTTATGTCTTTGCAAACCTAAAGGACATTTTGGTGGGTCCCAGTTTATAATAAGTGGCCTTAACTATTATTTACTTGCATCAAAATGTAAATACAGTGTACTTAATGTCTTTATAATGTATTGTAGAACACTTCTGGTGCGATTGAGGTGGGATACAGGTCAGGTTAAGGACAGGTTTGGTTGTATGGGTCTAAGCGTGGGTTAAAGTGTAAGGGATGGTCAACAGTGTAATTAAAAATGTAATTACAGAAGTTACAGTTGTAATTATATGCATGTTTTTAATCATAAGTACAGTGTACAAACAGTTATTTAAACACTTTGTACCAACTGATTCATTTCAGTGTAAGTACATATTAGTTAAGGCCACTTAATATAAAGTGGGACTCAATCTAGTACTGTATGCATTAACTCAATTTTAATGATGTAAATAGATCCTATAGTATATGCTTTCACTAAACCCATCCCTCAATCAAATCTTACTTTTAAAACAGTAATAGCGGAATATGAGAAGAAAAATAAACAAGAGGGATGTTCAGTGCAGTCTAGTGTCATGAAGCACCACAAATGACATAATCGAGCAAGTTTTCACTTTTTTGTGTGTTTGAGTGACAAAAAAAAGATTACTTGAAAAACCTGATTCTCTGACTTTATGATTTATAGTTGTGTATTTTATTAAAACATATTTTTTGCTGTATTCTGTACAAGGAAATTTCTTCCAAATTTTGCCAGTGAAAATTGGCAGTGCATTAGTTTTCTGCATAAAATAAAATGTGCAACTGACAATTTTTAATTTCTCTGTATTTCTGTCATCTGCGGTGCTTCATTAAAGTTCATATATTCATTAAAGTTTATATATATATATATATATATATATATATATATATATATATATATATATATATATATATTTGCCCTCAATATATATAATATATATATATATATATATATATATATATATATATATATATATATGTATATATATATATATATATATATATATATATATATATATATATATATATATATACTTTTGAGTTGATGCAAACAACAGGCCCGGGCCTGAAACAAATAATGTTTTAATGTTGACAGGGTTTGCACAAGGTGCTTGAAGCTTTTCAAAATTTGAGTGCTGGAATACCTGGAAAAAATGCCTTGTTGTGTTGAAAACTGCTTAAAACTAACAAGGAGATTTTGTATGCAATTTTCAGGCTGGAAAAATAAAAATGTTTATGACCTTTTGTCACAATTTAATGCAAAAATACTTGCACATACTACAGTGATTCCGAAATGGTGATTTGACGATATGAAAAGTGGCCAACCACAGCCGACCTTAGTTTTGTGTGAAACATAAGGGCAGGACAAAGGTTTTTATGTGTTGCAGTGACAGAAAAAAACAACAACTTAAAAACAAATGTATTGTTAAAATAATGCTTTTCAGATGTTTTCACCATGGCGATGTCTGTTATTAGCAAGAGACATTAAACCGTGGACATTCTTCTTTCTGCCATTTTGACGATCTACACAACATGCAACACATTTGGACTTCTAGAGGAACCAAAAAGTTTTGTTCTCATGCAAGAAGCAGGTAAACTGTAAAACCCCAAAAGTTAAGGTAACTCAAACCATTAACCACGGTAACCACAAACAAAAAGCAATTTGAGCACAGTCAAACCCAATAAATAAGGAGAACTCAAATCAACAAAGTTGTGTAAAACCCAATAAGTTAAGGCAACTCAAACAGTTTGAAGAAACCGACTGCTACAAACCATTTTAGTTAAAAAAAACAACAAAACAAATCTATGAGTACTGCAAACCTAATTTATTTAGGTTGAAGTAATAAAGTACAGTACAGTATTTCATTAGCTCATTACCTTCAACACTGAGTCCAAAACTCTTTTCAAATGAGTAGAATTATCTTTAAGCAGATTTTGAGTTAACTACACTCATTTCATTTGATAAAGTTGACTGTTGGGTTTTACAGTGTATGGTTGAACATTTATGTTACTAATCTATGCATAAAAGCCAAAATTGCATTTACTCGTCATGCAATTGTCTTATCAGACTTTATTAAAGTGCTAACTTCATATGGATGTAGTTGACGATCTCTCTATGATCGTTTTGTAGCTTAAGTTGAAGAAACATGAAACCTTTAAGGTGTTACCTCCTATTACAAATGACTTTTTATTACTAATTACTTTAAAATAACTTTTACTTTTTCTCAAAGGGATTTAATGCTGCCTTTTGATTTACTTCAATAAAAACCATTTTATCTTTTATTATTTAAAAAAAGTCTGAAAATTGAATTGTCATTTTTTTTTTTATCTGTTCTTCCAAAGCCATGGAGAAAGCCAGACAAGAGGAAGAGCGAAATGAAACCTACAGTCTGTTTTCTTTGTCCCCTAACACTCATACGCAGACGCACCACAATTCTGTGGGAAAAGCAGAGCCAACCATTCAATTACAGGGGAAAAAATTGTTGTACTTATGATTTAATGTTTGTCCTGTATTTTCTCTGGCCTTTTCGCCTCTGCCTTTTAAGACACAGATGTTGCCCAAACATAACAATTCCTTTGTGCAGAGCTGGACATTCTTTTAATGAGAAACACACATTTCAGGCCGAAGGAAAAGGAGTTCGCAAGAAAAGGAATAACAATCACCTTCTGACGGACAAGTCCAAATAGCCAGGCCCTGCTAAACCTCGTCCCCTCAAACTGCAATTTACCAGTCCAAAATGTGTCCCGAACAGCCAAGAAAAAGAATTCGGTGCAACAGAACAGTGAAATGCCATGCAATAAAAGAGGAACCGTGAGGAGCAAAACCTCTCAGACGGTTTAAAAGAAGCCATTAGTGAGAAACCTTGTATTATCACATCTAAATATTCATACAAAACTGTCAAAATACTCACCCGTTTCATGTTCACACCCTATCAGACATTATTTGTATTCTTGGTGGAATCGTTAAACAAAAAAAAGAAAGTCTTCAACGCTGACTAACAACTACATGTTGTTTTATTTTTTCTGAAATATTGCATTTTAAACTTGGATATTTTTGCCTGACAACAGTCTTGTTGATAATTCTGTCTGGTGCTGTGTGTTTTGGAGGTGTGTGGAGATGGTGAAAGTGTGTGTGCGCATGTTTAAATTCTGTCAGTGTTATTTTTAGATCGGCACTTCATAGTCTCCTCATTAACACTGCCTCTCCTGCATGTTGACGTACCAAAGTAAACGGCTCCCTAACGTCTATTAACAAACTTTAGAAGAAAAAAAAAAAGATGTAAATGAGGTGAGTACAGTCGATTTTTGCAGTGCAAATGGTTTGTGTGATGCATCTGAAGCACAGCTCAGTGATAAACAAACAGATCTGGACTATACTGCATCGTGTTAGATTCATCACTTAAAATCCTCAAAAATTATTTTAATGTGCTATGTATTCACCCTTAATTGGTAACAAAACTTTAAGATTCTTTATTCTGTTGAACACAAAAGAATATATTTTGAAGAAAGTTGAAAACCTGTAACCATTAACTTGCAAAGTAGGAAAAATAAATCACTGTGGAAGCCAATGGTTACAGGTTGCCAGCTTTTTGTGTGTTCAATAAAAAAAGAACAAGTTTGGAGAAAGTTAAGGGGGAGTAAATGATGACAGAATTTTCTGTTTTGGGTAAACCATGCCTTTAATGCACATTCCCTGACAAAAATTTACGATTTATGTTACTGTAGGGCAATATATCTTTAATTCGTTTGCAATAACTATGTTTACATCTAAAGTTCTGAATTTAAACTAGACACTAAATGTGAGTGTATAATATATACCGTCAAGCTGGAAATTATTCATACCCATGCCAAATACTAACTTATGGTTACTTTTATTCAATTTTTATTTTCTTTTTTTCTAACCCTAAATGACACTGGCTTCTCGCTAAGAATAATAAGACGGTGTACAAGAGGTACAAAAAAATACAACTGCAAATCAGAAAATGTTGGAACAGTATGGAAAATGTAAATAAAATAAAAAAATTCCAGGAGCAAAGATGGGCCGAGGATCACCAGTTTGCCTACAAATATGTGAGAAAATTTGTGAAATGTTTAAATACAATGTTTCTCAAAGAAAGAGAGGAAGACATGGATATTTCACCTTCAACAGTGCATAACATCATTAAAAGATTCAAGGACTTTCAATTCATATAGGACAAGGGTGCAAGCCTAAGCTGAACTACTATGATCCCTGATCCCTCAGACAACACCGTATCAAGAATCACTTATCTAGAAGCGATATCCCCACATGGGATCAAGACTACTTTAACAAACCTGCCAAGTACCACAATATAGTTACATCCACAAATGCCAGTTAAAACTGTGCTGTGCCAAAAGGAAGCACTATGTTTACAATGTCCCGAAGCGTCGTCAACTTCTCTGGGCTCTGAGGCATCTTGGATGGACAATCACACAGTGGAAACGTGTACTAAAGTCAGATGAATCAGTTCTTCAGGTTTTTTTATTTATTTATTTTTTCAGGACCAAATAAGAAAAGCATCATCCAGACAGTTTCCAGCAACAAGTCCAAAAGCCAGGGTCTTGTCATAGTATGGGGTTGTGTCAGTGCCCTTGGCAAAGGTAACTTGCACTTCTGTGAAGGCACCTTTAATGTTGAAAACTACATAGAGATTTTAGAGAACAACATGCTGCCTTCATTTTCAGGGATGCCCATGCATATTTCAACAAGACAATCCAAAACCACAATCTGCACACGTTACAAAGTCCGGGCTGTGGAGGAAGAGGATACAGGTTCTTGACTGGCCTGTCTGCAGTTGCAACTTGTCTCTAATAGAGAATGTGTGGTGCATTTTGAAGCGCAAAATGTGACAACGAAGACCCTGTACTGTTGCCCACCTTAAGACTTGACAAAATTACACCTAAAACACTTTACACGAGTAACACATTACATAAAGTTTGTTGTAGTGTCTGCAATATAAACCAATTCAGAGTAAATTTAGAAATCACTACTGTTTTATTTGGATTTACCATACTGTATCCAAACTTTTTCTGGAAATACTACATTATTGTAATCTTATTGCTTACACTGATTTGCTTTTAAATGTCTTTGTGTGTTTTTGGTTTTTCTCCTGTAACATATTCAAAATTCTTTGGAGAAATGGTTTGAATCTGGAATTTAACCAAATCTGCAAATAATTGCACACCTTGCTTAGAACATACATCCACCAATCAGCATCAAGCTTTCAACATCCCCTACAGAATGCTATAATTAAAAATAAATACTTCATACTGTAACTTCCAGATTAAAATGCCATGCGTCTTTCCCAAACCCACTGTGGGTTACTCCAACCTACAATTTTCACCTCACGCTGGAAAATCCATAGCGAAATACCCTGATACCTCACTCTAATCTGCAACTTTGATTCACTCCATTAAAAGCTGAATGAAGCTTTATGAAAGGCATCAATGGAATAAGAGTTGGAGAGTAAATATTGTTCTCCTCCATGTGAACGGTGAAGAGCGTAGGTGGATGCAGCTTGTTTTACAATGTTTTTTTTTTTTATTGGCACTGACTCATGGCGTAACGCATCCAGGGCATAACACCTGTTAAATGCTTACCAGGTGCAGAAACAGGCCTCTGTTGTTTCCAATTGGTTACTAAGATTCTACTGCTTGAACAATGAATCTAAATGATTAATTTTTCTTATTAACGACAGCTGCTGTCATTTCAACATCAAGATAGTATGTTCGTATTAAAAAAGCCAGCTGTGAGCTCTCAATTGTCTGATCATTCATCACGAAACAATAAAGCCCATGGGTTCTTTACTTACAATGGCAATAGCAGAGTTGAGGATATTTTTCATATATACGATATTGCCGGCAGAACCATGTAAGACGACAGGGCTTGAGAAATGACAGACCTAAACATCTCAGACACCTCACATCTACTTCCAAAACCGCTTGATTTCTCTTTCATACGCGCCCGCAGAAAAGCCACTTCCAGCCACTAATAACATATTACATGGCAATTTAGTATTGTGGGGTTTTAGAAATCATTATGGTACAGCTCATGTTATACCTTCATAACTAAAAACGTGAAATGACAGGAATATTTTCACAGCGAGTGAAAGAATGAGACGGGGTTATTACAGTCAGCTAAAACTAAAATCAAAACTGTTAATGTTAACTGGAAAAAAAAACATGTACATGCAAAGGAAATAGGTTTTATTTCTGTTAACTTGTTGAACTAAAATAAAAAATAAATTACATTTATTAATTTAATATAAATGAATTTGTTAAATTTAATTTATAAAAAATTGAACAAATAAAATTGAAAACAAAACTAAAAATAAAAACAAAATAGTAATTAAAAACTTAGTAATAATAAAAAATTATAGAGTGCTAAATTGAATTATTATTATGAACTATTTTGTTAACTAAAAAAATTATTTTTAAAAAAATGTAGCGTTGCCTTGGGAATTAACAGAAAGTTTAAGCTGATGTGCCAAAATTACTAACGAAAAAACAAATAACTAAAGCTAAACATATGCTAATCTTTATATATAAACAAAGAAAGCTGAATATATGAATAAATAAATAATAATAAAAGAAAGAAATACAAAATCATCAGTTTCATGAACACGTCAATGAGTAGCATAATATTTGATTAATGTGCAAATGAAAACCACAATTTTAAATACGAAACCTTTTCCACCACTTAAATGTTCATTTCCATTTATCCTGAGATTAATAAATAAATAAAAATTAATGTAACAATAATTCTTACATCTTAAAAAAATAGGAATATGTATCTGATTAAATCTGAAACTACTATTTAAACAATCAAAAACATTATCAAAAATGTTACCAAAATCTATAAGAGTATTTAATGAAGTAATAGTAAAAAACAGGTAAACTCTCCAAATATTTATTGAGTGAACATTTACTCACCCTCACAATGTATGAAGCATTTGTAACTTTCAACTTTCAGTGAACACAAAAGAAATGAACACACATTTATAAATGACATCATAAAGACTTATTCAAGCGTTTTATTTACCATTTTGAAACTTGACAGCGTCTGTCTTTGTTAATCTTTGGTTCATAGGGGAGAGTGAGGACAGTTGCAAGACTTTTTGCATTTCCTTCAGTTTCTCAGAGACAGTTTTTTTGTGGAAGCCCAAAATTTTAATACAATAAATCCACATCTATTGGACACCCACCCGCATTATGTCTACATATGACAATATATGCAGCAATTTAAACTTGAACAGACAAAGTAAAATGTGGCAACTGACCCCAAGCAGGGGGACGGTTGCAACAACCCACAGGGACAGTTGCAAAATTTATTAAAATGTAATATTAATAATACATGAGGTTGGATTTATATATATATATATATATATTTTTGGTAAACAGACAATGTTACTTGGTTAAATTGGCCTTATAAATACAGACTAATAAAAAACAAGCAACAAACAATTTTCAGGCCTAAAAAAACTGAACAAACTTATTTTTTTACTGAAAATCTAGACTTAACCTTTACTAAAATACTTCTTTGAACTTTGAAAAGAATTAATTAATCTAATAATTAATTCTTTCTAAAAAATCACATTAAACTGTGATCAAATTAAAACTGTACATTGTTATTATGGCAAGCTTTTAAATTAATTTTGCAACTGGAACAATATGTTTCAACTGTCTCAACTCTTGTCAACCCTAAATGAAACTGTCTATGCTAGGGAGATACAATAGCTTTAAGGCTTGATAGCTATACCAATTTAAAACTAAGAAAACGATGATTAAAATTATTATAATTAATAATATTTCACAAAAAAAAAAGATTAGACAGTGTGAGAAATTTTCCGAACATTTAAAAAAATTACCTAAAATGAGTTTTATACTGAAGGAATCTTCACATATGGATGATTTCTCTCAGATTGAAGGAGGGTCTAACTAAAAATATGTAACAATAGTATGAATAATATTATTCTAGCTCATACCTGAATGGAGCAATAAGTCTTGTTGCAACTGCCCCATGTTTGCATCTCGCCAACTTAAAAAAAATAAGGTCAATATTCTTCAAACACTACAGCTTTTGTGCTTCACTGACAAAGGCACACAAGTAGGGTGAGAAAGTAACGTTACTGGCAGAGATGAATTTGTAAAGTTTCTGTCTATGAAGTAACTGGAAACTCCACCTGGGTCTGCCCTGCATTTGCTAGCGAGCCAAAAACTGAGATCAGCGAGAGTTCAGGGGCAGTCTTCGGGTTGTATGAGGACACAGAGAGAGCAAAAGCTGGAGAAGAACCTGTGTTTTAATGCAGAACAGACCTGGTTTTGCTTCTACTCGCTGTTTACAGACAAATCACAGCGTCCGACCGCAGAGAAGAGGAGGCCTGGAGGTTCACAAGAGACGTGGTCTGGATAATGAGGCACTGTGGTTCCTCAAATAGGAGTTGATCAAGTCAGTGATCTCAAAATCAAATGTCACTGAAATCCAGGCAGTGACAAGGTAAATGCTGGAATGCTTTTAATATTTCAGCTCAAATGAGCGTTTGTTTCCGTCTCCTCATCTGGTGGTCCTCGTATTACCTGAATGACCGCAGCGCCATCTTGTGGATTGATCGAATCTTTCCTCACTTTAGGTTTGGGAGCTAAAATTGAGGAAAGCATCAGTTTCATAAACATGACATTTAGTAGAATCAGGGTGCGAATTAAAGGGGGGTTTGGGGATGTAAATTTAGCAATCAGAAACCTCTTTTTTAGTGGTACTTAAAAAACTAGACATTTACATAAATACCCTTAAGGAGAGCACAAACAAAAAAAGCTGTTAAGTGTGTTTGTTTGACACGTAAGTTATTGTGAGTTATCAAGGCCTAGCATTATTTGTATTATTTTTTTTCTTTATTTTTTTATATTACCTATTGAGTTTTTGTACTTCTATAGAATTTTAATATGCTTTTCATATTTTTTGTACACCTCTGGCACTGTTTAGTACAGTATTTGTTGTTTATAAAAATAAATAAATAAATACAGGGGGGTTTGGGGGGGATTGAACCACACTAATTAATCCTTGATCCCCCTCTGAAGGACGTCAAAACAGGAGGTATGGGGTCAGCCCTTTAATAGTGAGAAATATTTTGCTCTGATCTGTATTTTAACTAATAATATTAATAATTAAAAAAATAGATATTATAAATGCACATTTGATCACCCCTATAACGGTTCATACCAGTGTGGAAAATATTCATTTAACAGTCTGAAACTGCAGATGTAGACCACTGATAGACATCCTAAGTGTTCAAAAGACTGTTTTCTGCTAAAATAGGAGTTTGTTTCTACATAAAAGTCAAATTAGATGCATAGTTGTTATGATTTTACCTACATAAACTTATTAATTAGCTAATCAGAGGATACTGTAGGGCAAAATACACTAAATATCCATAACAAAACTTGTGCTTAAATAGGTTTTTATTAATAAATTAGATGTCATACATTCATAAGTTTGATTCAATGAAGCATGTATCACACAAACTAACACTATCAAAACAGTTAACCCCCCGATGATCAATGTATAATTCGCACCCTGAGTAGAATATTTGATTACTGACATACCAGTTTAACACGCATATTAACACTGATTAATACAGTGCCTATAAAAAATCATACCCCTGTGAAATAATTACTTTATTTTTCATTAAGCCTGAAATCAAATCACATTCTAAATAACTTTTGCAGCTTTTGAAATGTTTTTGTAGCCTTCTCCTTTGTAGCCTTTTATAGTCAAAATTATTAGCCCCTTTAAGCTATTTTTTATGACTGTTTACAGAACAAACCATTGTTATACAATAACTTGCCTAATTACCCTATCCTGCCTAGTTAACCTAATTAACCTAGTTAAGCCTTTAAATGTCACTTTAAGCTTCATAGAAGTGTCTTGAAAAAGATCTAGTCAAATATTATTTACTGTCATCATGGCAAAGATCAAATAAATCAGTTATTAGAAATGAGTTATTAAAACTATGATGTTTAGAAATGTATTTAAAAAAAATTCTCTCCGTTAAACAGAAATTGGGGAAAAAATAACCAGGGGGGCTAATAATTCAGGGGGGCAAATAATTCTGACTTTAACTGTATATTGGCAAATGAAGGGCTTTATGGCCACAGGGGGCATTTGGCATTTATCAAAATATTTGGCTTTCAGCAGCAACACTAAACCAGAAAATAATGTTGTAATTGAGTATCAGTAACTAATTTGCTTTCATTAATATAATCAACAATTATTGGATCATTTTCTCTTTATAGATACCAGTGTTTGCATCAGGGCATGTCAATGAAAATATTAATGGGCACATACAGTATGCAATAAAAACATTTCCTGCTTACCGTTTGGGTTTTCTTGTTTATAAAAAGTCTTGAGCATTTCAACAGCTTCTTCCGCTCTATAGCCTGCGATGCACTGTAATAAGCAAATAAGCATGTGCTACAGTGAAAATATGCAATGCGGTCTGGACTAAAATCTGGGGAATGTGAAAGTTTTGACAAGAAAAATACTCTAGCCACAGTGAATGAAAGAAGACAATGCAGAATTTAAGCAACTGACTTTTTTTTTTAGATCTGATCACAAGCTGCAATTTGAACTGAACTGGACAGGATTTGGAGGGAATTCTATTACCTTAAATGAAGTTCCAGTATGTGGTAAATGATCTGACGAGACGTCTAATACAGAGCCACAGCCTCCGAACCGCTCATTTTTACACCCATAAACAACAAAAGGTATGCCTGTGTAACTGTTAAGGTGCCTTTTAGTGATCGTATGAAAAAAAAATGGGGAAAACAAAACATGTAATGACTTTTTATTTATATTAATATACAAATGTACATATTTATATACATTTACTCATAAAAATGTTACCAAGTGTTAGGACAATTTATTTTTAAAAATGTTTTAAATAAATAAAAAAATAAATAAAGTAAAATAACATTATTATTTATAAAAGTATTAATTAATAAAAGTATTATTTATGAATAAATACATTTAAAAATATACTAAAATAGAAAACAGTTATCATTCATTCATTTTCTTTTTGGCTTAGTCCCCTTCTTAATCTGGGGTTGCCACAGCGAAATAAACCGAAAATAATAATAATAATATTATTATTAATAATAATAATTCACTGTGTTTAGGCCTGTCACAATAATCAATATATTAACTTATCACGAACACATGGACATCAGAATTTTTGATGATGCAATATATATCACCCATACATAAAAACAATTCTGGCAACACTTTAGCTGATTGTGCAACATCTTTATCTTTATTGAAGGTGTCAGTGTCAGAATGGTTAAAAACACTGTAGCATTTACTCTAAATGACTTAAGTATATTTTCATGTTGGTGTCTGACAACTGAAAATAGATAGGTAGCAGATATCGCAGCCCCAGTTACTTTTTACCTTGTAATTTTTTTGTTGAAATGTATTATTATTTATTTAAGGTATGCGTTTTTACATTCTGATTCCAATGCCTAATTAATAAATTGTAAAAATGACTATGAATAATTAAATATTCTTATGAAGTGCTCTTTGGAAGAGTGTACTTCCATTGTGATGATATTATATTGTCATTCTGGCATTACATAATGAGTGGCATAAAATGGTCTAAAAATCAGGTCATTAGGCGATTTATCGTAATATATTTTGGTGCAATATACCGTACAACAAGAAATAGATATTGTGACAAATCTAACTGTTTTTAGTCATATAAATGAACCCTCGCTGAACATAAGAGAATTTTAAAAACTCTACAAATCTTAGACAGTACTACAAAACTGAATACTTATAAGTGCATGTGTAACTTTATAAACCAATAGTAAAGGGGTTGGAAGGATACGAAGCAGGCGCAGAGCAGCTGCACACATGATACACGGCTCCACTGTCACATAAAGTACGGTCTGTTCACACACCTCCTTACAGTCCTTCTCTCTCAAACGACACCAATCCAGCACTTGATCCAAGGCCACCATTTCCGCATGCCGAGTAGCCTTGAGCAAAGCAGGCACAGATGACAGATTGTTTCATTGTTTCCAAAGATTTTCTGTTCTCTACTAGAAAGAATCATTAATCCAAGTCTAAACATGACTGTAATATATGGGTCAACTGCAAATAAGGATGTCTGAGCAAAAAAAAAAAAAGAATTAATTCATGTTGAACTGCAAGGCTTAACTCTTAGAAAAGTACATTACCACTAAACTAAAACATAGCAAAATATTTTATACACCTTTAAATTAATGCACATATCCGGACAAATTTGATCAATAAGATCTTTTTTATTAGATTTATTTTTAATAATCTAAAAAAAATGAGACTGTTTTGACACAAAAATAGGTCACACTTTACAATAAGGTTTCATTAGGTAATGTATTTACTAACATGAGCTAATACTGAACAATTTTAGTGCAGCATTTATTAATCATAGTTCAACATTTACTAATACATTATTAAAATCCAAATTCATGCTTGCTAACATTAGATAATGTACTGGGTGAATTAACATGAAATAACAATGAACAACTTTATTTTCTTCAACTAATGTTAAAAAAAAGATGAATAAATGCTGTAAAAAAATATTGTTTATTGTTTGTTCATGTTAGCAAATACATTAACTAATACAACTATATTGTAAAGTGTTACCAAAAAATGTGTACATTTAAAGGGACAGTTAGTTCATCATTTAAACCACACGTTTTTGTGAACACAAAAGAAGATATTTTGAAGAATGTTGGAAACAAATATTATGGAAGTCAATGGCTACCATTTTCTAACATGTAAAATTTCAACATATTTTCCATATTAAACATATCTTTTATTGTGTTTCACAGAACAAAAAAAAATTGACATTGACATTTTTGGTTGTAAATTAAAAAAAAACTATTCCTTTAAATTCTGAAATCGAAAAAAAAAACATGCCAATTGATACTAGGCATGGGACAATACCCGTTTCAAGGTATATCATGGTTTAGAAAAGTCAAGGTTTTAAAACCGACAAAATCTTCTGTAATACCGTTCCTAAGGTATGTGTAAGATTTTTTACTTTTTTAAGATTGTTTTTTTTTTTTAAGGACAACAGTATCTCCAACAGAAAAAAACCCCAAAAATGCCATTTTGAATTGTTAAGATTTTTTTTTTACCCAGACATTTAAAATATATATTTTAGAGCAGTAATCACAATACTGTGATATTGTGAAACCGTGATATTTTTATCCAAGGTTATCATACCATCAGAATTTTATACCGGCCCATGTCTAATTGATCCCTACTGTAAGTGAGCCACTATGTTTATGCAATTCTGATTAAACACTAAATAACTCAAAACACTAACTAATCTGAAAATTAAGTTTGATTCATTATAATCTATAGATACAAACTGAAGAACAGTTATTGTCAGACAGATTAAAATAAATGCTTTTTTCTTACAATTTCAATAACCAGAAGTCAAATTTTTTATTTTTTACAATCAGGGTTATTTTGAATCCACTTACATTTTTGGTTTCATTCACTTCATTCCTTCCCTTTCCAATAATCTCATTGTTGTAAACCATCAAACAGCCAACAGGAACCTCACCATTTTCAAGAGCTTCAACTGCCTGTAAAGGAAATTAATGTGTTTACTATTTTCTCAAAACAATCCTAAATACACCACAAAATTTCACAAAGAAAATTAAAATAACATGGGATATAAATAAGTTATAACAAGACGCTGTGATATAGACCATTTTGACAAAAACAATGGTCCCAGCGTATTTCCTGTTTAACATTTTTAATTTCTATAGGCCAATTACCAACCTACGTCACCCATGACATCACACGGGTCACCGGTTGCAAAAAAAAGAGGCTGCAATGGGAAAGATGTTGTGTTGTGCTGTAGGATGCCGAATTCGAGTTCAAAATCAGAAAACTAAACTTATACCATAAACCAAACACTGCTTTGATACCGAATGCAGACGTCTTTGGCTAAATGGGAGCTGAATGAAGTGAGGAGCTAATTAGAAATGCTGGACTCTGCAGTTCTCATATCATATCAGGTCAGTTCACGCTATGCTGAATCATACACATTACTCGTTTTTGATTGCATAAATGACTTCAGCAAAAACAGTTACATATGGTTAATTAAACTGCGGACACTGAATGCTAAGAATGAAACGTGAAAGTTATGTTTATTAAGGTAAACTTAGTTTTATATTCACGCATTCATTCAGTGACAACTTGTGACAAACTCCCTATATTGTTTACCACGGCACTCTGAATATTCGGTCTGAAATAACCTGCAAGTGTGACTTGAAAACAACATTAGCACTGTTTATTTGACTGTGAACAATGTTGTATATTGATAGTCATTGGCTGCTGCTAATATGATTTCGCTATTTACAGTTTACAAATAATATTTTTATGAAATTATATTATTAAAGAGAAAGTCTGAATGTGCAAATATAAAACCAACTTTACCTTTATGTGTTCACATACCCTGCCGTACAGGTGAAGTTCACTGTCAGAATGCAGTCGTTTTGCGTGTTGGTGATTAATTACCCAGGCCTTGTATAATGTTAGCTCCGTCTTGTTTGCTTGTCTTTGGCTGAGCAGAATCTCGGTTTTTAGCTCTATACAGTGTTGAATCTGGTCATCATGGAGCATTATTTCTTGCACATGACCACAAAGAACAACATTGTTGGCATCCAAAGACTTGTAGACCTTTAACTTCTCTCTTGTAAAATCACTTGGAGCTTCAATGAGATTGTATATTTCGGGCTGGATGCTTGGTCACTTCGTCTTATCCAATATTCATTGGGAGGGTGCTATCGCAAATGGACCTGTCAGATAAACGCCTCTCACTTTAACGTTAATTTTGCCAAATCACTGTGCTTGTCACTGGGTGACGAGCTGTTATAATATACTGAAAGCATTATGTAAATAATATATATAATGTGTAAGTAATACATTTTATTTCTAAGACAACAACAAACTCTGCACCGCATCTGATGTCATTCCCTCGCTGTAAATGCTGGCAATCCCGTTTTTTTCTGCCACCTCCCTGCGCGCGCATCCTGAATGTTTACAAACATGGTAATTGGTCTATAGCTTCTGAGAATCCAAAAAGAGCCACATATTGATAAATAATGTTGTGATAGCTGTTTTACATTAAGGTCTGATTGAATTGCCTCTTGTTACAGTTATGAAATAGTTTGATAACAAGCAGGAAATGTTCACGGGCCAATGACATGAACACATTGAAATGGTCTTCATAGAAAATAAATAATAATTTGCATATAACAATACACACAATAGTTTTTCTCTTTCAAAGACAAGTGACAATAATTATTCTTTGGAAAAAAAAACTATTTTAAAAATACTGTAATTAGTATTAATATCTTTCTTAAAGCATATTTTAACTTGACCAAAACAAATGCAACGAGTTAAATTATTGTGATTTCACAGTAACTATAACTTTGTACTGCAATAACTAAAAGAGGATATGACAGTAGGCATGATGAATACTGAAAAAGAAACATTAAGGGTAATGTAAAGTTGGTTTTACATTGGTACATTTGTTTAGTGCCAACTCGTGACACGATCCCTATATTGCTTACCATGGTATTTTTCTTATTCTGTGTGAAACCACATGTAAAAAGGACTTAAGAACAACATTAGCACTATTTGATCGACTGTGAGTGAGCACTGTTGTGCTCTGATAGTCATTGGCTGATGATATTCATTTATTCATTTTCTTTACAGCTTAATCCCTTTATTAATTAGGGGTCGCCACAGTGGAAGGAACCACCAACTCATCCAGCATATTTTTACGCAGGTGATGCAACCTATTGCTAGGAAACACCCATACACTCATTCACAGACAAACACTCCAGACAATTTGGCTTACCAAATTCACCTACAGCATGTCTTCTGACTTGTGGGGGAAACCAGTGTTGTGCCGAGAAATACACCGCTGACGCAAAATGCATTCCCTCATAGACTTTCATTAACATTCTCAGTCAAAATTCTTTTTTTCTTTTTTTTTTTAATCTAAATTGATTAAAACATAAAATTATTATTATGATGGATAAAACAAGGACAAGAAGTTAAGTACATTTTAAATGCGCTAGGTTAACAAATAAATGTAAAATAATAGTAATGACTGTAGTGTGGCCTAAAATTAGGCTTTTTGTGTGGGCTTTAAACAGACATTTAGGTAACATGGAACACATAAAATTGTTGTTGCTGGTTTAAACTAAACCACCCATTACACAATTTACTTAATCTCATCGGCATTGTATTTAAAGTGAGTTTATTGATCTATTTATCCATGTATCTTCTCTATGGGAAGGGTTCCATTAATGAAACTCAACTCAGTCACTCTCATTGTTGTCATAACTCTAGTACTATTATTGTTTTAATCAATTTTAGTTAATAGATGAACATTTCAGATGGAGTGAATTTTAGGGCAGGGGTGCGCAACCCGGTGTAGCAGTCAAGTCTGTTCCCTTCTGGAATTCCAGTTCCAAAAGCAAAGTGGTTCTAAAAGTACGTATTTTTTTCCGCGAACACGGGGAGAACGTGCAAACTCCACACAGAAACGCCAACTGAACCAGCGACCTTCATGCTTGTGAGGCAACAGCACTACCCACTTTAATTTATATTATAATAAATTATATTATTAAGGGAAAAATTCAGAATGTCCTAATATAAAACCAACTTTACCTCAATAAAAGAAACGTTAAACACCAAAGAAGCTTTACCATATCAAACGCCTTTGCCATCCATGTTTGTACCTCACTATCTGAGGGCTGCAGAAAATCATTCTTCTCGGGATCAACACCGACTTCTTGCATCCCTATATACGTGTCAATAACAAACTTGTAAGCGTACAAATAAAGTAAAGTCAGCACAAATATAAAAAACAACAGCGTTTTCCCTGCACGTGTTTACGGAGGACTGTAATAACCGATGGACACCTCAGGGTGGTGAACAGACCGAGTAATCGATCGACCGAATAGACTCTATCTGTTATCTGCAGTTAGCCTGTCTGCAGCTAACATGAGAACTTATTGCCATGTAGCATTGTGCTAGCTAGTGAGTTACGTCTAAACCCGCTCTTGCTTCTCTTATTTCTTTTAATTTTCGGTGTCAAGTCTGTTAAAATGTTGAGTTCTACATGGAATTTCATCAAACGCCATAAGAGGAAATTCATCTTCACTGGGGTGTTTGTTGGAGGTAACTAACGTGGGCAACTGAACCTCATCCATGCATACATATCAGTGACTGTTCACTAGCTGTAACTATTTCTTGTTTTTAATAAAATACTTGTAGCTATAGCATGTTAATATGATGTGATGTGTAGTTTAGCGTGTTATTACAGTGTTGACAACCATTATATATTTTTTCCACATTCAGCCCTTCAATCTCAGTTCACCTGTCACCTAGTTTTTCTATTGGCATAGTCAAATCAAAGTTGAAATGGACTTTACCCTGGTATTTTTAGTCAACAGAAAGGCTTTATTTAACTGAATAGTTCTTGCTTGCAGCATATCACTTTGTTAACATGGATGCTATACTATATTGTAATCTCAAACTTTTTATTTGCAGGTGTTTATCTGCTTGGTAAATATGCACAGAGAAAAATTCAGGAGATGCAGGAGCGAGAGGCAGCTGAATACATTGCTCAAGCTCGGAGACAGTTTCATTTTGAAAGCAACCAAAGGACATGTAACATGACAGGTAAACTAAATACCGCCATAACTGATGTTTATGTTGTTATAATTATTTATGGAGTATGTAATTTGTTTTTTGTAGTGTTATCAATGCTCCCCACTCTCCGAGAAGCAATCATCCATCACCTGAACTCAGAGAGTCTCACTGCTTTGCTGAAGACTAAGTGAGTTATGCACGTGTGTGTGTGTGTGTGTGTGTGTGTGTGTGTGTGTGTGTGTGTGTGTGTGTGTGTGTGTGTGTGTGTTGTAGAAGCTTAACTACATTATAAATGTAAAAGAATATAAATGACACAAGTGATCATGTCTTTCTCTACAGGCCAGCAAATAAACTTGAAATCTGGGAGGATCTAAAGATTATAAGTGAGATTATTTCTCATTTTTATGTAGTTTGTCATATATTGTTTTTTCATTCATTCATTTTCTTTTCGGCTTAGTCTCTTTATTAATTAGAGGTTGCCCCAGCAGAATGAACCGCCAACTTATCCAGCATATGTTTTACACAGTGGATGCCCTTCCGACTGCAACCCAAGACTGGAAAACATCCATACATCCTCATTCACTAGATACACTATGGCCAATTTAGTTTATGCAATCTTGCTACCCACTGCACCACTGTGTCGCCTATTGGTTTTTTTTTTTTTCATTCAGTCATTTTCTTTCAGCTTAGTCCCTTTATTAATCAGGGGTTGGCCCAGCGGAATGAACCGCCAACTTATCCAGCATATGTTTTACGCTGAGGATGCCCTTTCAGCAGGCAACTTAGTACTTGAAAGCACTCATCATACACTCTGACATGCACACATACACTACAGCCAATTTAATTTATTCAATTCACCTATAGCACATGTCTTTAGATTGTGGGGGAAACTGGAGCACCCTGAGGAAACCCACGAGAACATGAGGAGAACATGCAAACTACACACAGAAATGCCAACTTACCCAGCCAGGGCTCGAATCCTCAACCTTCTTGCTGTGAGGCGATCATGCTACCCACTGCGCCACCACTGTGATGCCCTATTGTTTTTATTGAGAATAAATATTTTGTATATAGCAATTGAATTTATTTTGTTTATGAACAGTAAAATTACAGTAAAAATGTTGAAAATTTAATATAATTGAATATTTTTTTATTTTACAGAATTTCCTTTTTAACATTCTCAATCAAAAAATCTTAAAAATAATAAATAACTTTTTTTCAAAGAAATTGAATATCAGAGTGAGCTAAATTGTCAATTGTATTCAAGTAGTAAACAGTTGTAGTAATAATTTAAACTTTTTTTTTTTAAGTACAATGTAGCAAATTCCACTGACATCATGTGGGTTATTAAAAAATGACTAATAGATATTAAAGCATTGTCTAGGCTCAATTCTACTATGAAACACCCACTATTGACAATCAGAATAATTCACACCCTACAATTCTGGGAATCTTCTGTTTTACAATACATCACATTCAAGAATTAAAATAAGTCATGACCAGAAATTCTGCTGAAATCTCAACCATGCCTTTTAGCAATGTTTAAGCTTAATTTGCACAAACAATTCCAGGAGGATAGGTTCTGCTATTGTTTTCAATTAATTAATTAAAAGGTGGTGTTGGAATATTTAATCAATTCCATGCGTGTTCAATAAAAAAGGTTAGTTTTTTCTTTAAGGTTTAACATATTAGCAATTTAATGCATACAACTGAATAATTTTATTTACAGAATTCTGTTATCCTCAATGCAATGCAAAAATTACATTCAGGATGTGCGCACAGGTTTCATTTCCTGACTTCAACTTATATAGGCAGCTGATATTAACAGGTGGAGTTTAATGGAATTTTTCACTTGTCAATCATTCTCCAGTCCTCCAATTTTAGACTATCAGGCCTGTGCTTCATCTACTTCTGCAAAAATGTTTTATTGGTATGCAAAGCAAATCACACTCATAAAAAAGTTCAGGTAATATATGACCTTTAAGCAATACAAATACAATTGTTTAATGAAAAGAAAAAAAAGGCAAAAATGTTTACAATTTTTCCCAGACAGTATCCATACTCTCATCTTTTATAAGTTGAAGAGAAGTTGATTCATTAATGTATTGCAAAACTAAGTGTAACAACTTGTAACGGGGTGGCAATGTGGCTCAGTGGTTAGCACTGTCGCCTCTTAGCAAGAAGTTTGCTGGTTTGAGTCACGGCTGGGCCAGTTGGCATTTCTGTGTGGAGTTTGCATGTTCTCCCTGTGTTTGCATGGGTTTCCTCCAGATCCTCCGGTTTCCCCAACAGTCCAAAGACATGCGCTATAGATGAACTGAATAAGCTAAAATAGCTGTAGTGTATGTGTATGAATGGGTGTATGGCTGTTTCCCAGAACTGGGTTGCAGCTGGAAGGGCATCCGCTACGTAAAACATGTTGGAATAGTTGGCAGTTCATTCCGCTGTGGTGACCCCTGTGAAATAAGGGACTAAGCCGAATTAATGGATAAACTTGTAACGGCCACCTTTAGACCGCTTCTCATTGCCACTTTTGACTTTTAAAAATAGCCAATATTAGGCCTAGGTTCAGTCGTTTTAACAACACTAAGACTGAAATCCAATAATTATGACATTTCGGAATGCTGCTCCATTTCTTTTTCTAAAACACCCATCTCTGTGTTCAGGTTTTACCCGCAGCATTGTAGCCGTTTACAGCACCTGCATGCTGGTTGTGTTACTCAGAGTTCAGCTCAACATAATCGGTGGATATCTGTACCTAGATAACTCTGTGACGAAAAATGGAATGGTACGTCAGTTTTTTTAACAGCATAGCAATCCGATTTTATCATGTTGAAGCACATGAACATTTAATTTCTCTCATGCTCCAATTTTAGACCCCCTTAGCACCGCCTGATGTTCAACAACAGTATCTTTCCAGTATCCAACATCTTCTTGGAGAAGGTAAGGACAATGTCAGATCTGTATAAGAGCGCATAATCTGTACTACAGGTTAATCCTCTGTTTGCACATATCCCCTGTAGCTGACACTGATGTTTGTTATGTGTTTTTTAGGGCTCATGGAACTGATAACTGTGGTGAAGAAAGCTGTTCAGGAAGTTTTTGGACTGTATGTTGAGTAATTGATTTGAGAATTAATTTGAATCTACTCTATTGGCGAGTGCAGCCATCATGTGGTGATAAAATTGTATATTTATCAAGAGAGAAAACTACTGTCCGTGTCTCCTCAGGGTGTCTCTGAAGCAGAGTTTGTCTCTACAAGAGCTGGAGAAACAGTTGACACAGATCAGACAGTTAGTGGAGGACGACTCCTCTAAATACAAAAGTCTTTCCTGGTACATGATGCCTGATGAAGAGAACACACTTGCCTCACAGGTAGATATATATGATATAATTTATACATAATTTCTTAATTGCATACAGTTGAAGTCAAAAGCTGCGTCCCAAATGGCACACTATGCACTCATGCACTATGTACTTATGCACTTACACACTCAACAGGATAGTATATGTATGTAGTGTTGTCCCAAATGGCACACTAATGTTTTTTTACTATGCGGAAATTCAAACCGTTTCCCTGATGACGTTTGACGGTCGCTAAATCAGTGAGATAAACAACAGAATTATCAAATAATACCTGCCATGAGTATTGCCGCATTCACCATCGGGAGGCGCTATAATCACTCTCGTAGAAGAATTTTCCTTTCACCATCCAAAATAAATAAAGTTATTCAACATGTGCGTCCGATAGCTCCGCCCCTTCCGCTACGTAAGCAAACCTGCGGTCGTTGAGTGCGTGAAGTGTCCATCATTACACACTTCATTGTAGCGGCTGAATGAGTGCATCATCCGGGTAATTAAAGTGCACTTATTATTTTTAGAGTTTTCAGTGTGAACACACTACTTACACTATTTATACTACAAAATGGCGTAGAATAGTGCATAAGTATGCGATTTGGGACGCAGCTAAAATCTTTTTTTTAACAGAGCAAGAAATTTTTCATATTTTTCTTATATATATAGATTTTTTTTCTGGAGAAAGTCTTATTTGTTTTATTTATTACCCTAACTTGCCTATTTATACTAATTAATCTAGTTGAGCCTTTAAATTGCACTTTAAGCTGAATATGTACTGTCATCATGGCTAAGATAAAATAAATCAGTTATTACAAATTAGTTATTAAACTAATGTTTAGAAATTATGTTAATTATATTATGTTAAATTAATAAATTATGTTTAGAAATTTGTTGATTTTTTTTCTCCATTAAACAGAAATTGGGGGAAAAATATACAGGGGGGCTAATAATTCAGGAAAGCTTCAACTGTATATAATGCATTCATTTATTTTGTTTCTGGGTCAAAGCTGTTTGATTTTGTAATCCATGTTTGTAATTTTACCGTTTTTACAATGAAAAAATTGACAATTTAAATTTAATATATACAGGAAGCATATTAAATGCAAGTAAGAGCTTTACTTAAATGTTTCTTTGATGGTGTCTACTTAAATGTCTCCAATTATTTTTGTAAAACTAAAATGTCATTGGGGGAAATAATATTCTATTGTCATTCAGCATAACAGATGTATTTATCAATCCCTCCAGGATTTTGCAGTAATGTATTTTCTTTTTATATCTGCAACCTAAAATTAATGGTTTTGTGATTGTAATTCAAAAAAAGCCTTAAGCATCATTTCCTTAAATATTTGTGTTTTGCTGTGAAAATATACACAAATGTTTTATTTTTTATTACATTTATTTTTCTTTTTTGATCTCAAGAACCACTGGATCTCAACATCCTGAATGCACTGATTTGTGTAAAAATAAAACGATATAATTGTTCTGACCATTAATGATTACAATGTATTATATATATATATATATATATATATATATATATATATATATATATATATATATATATATATATATATATATTGTAATCATTGAGCATCAAATTGGCACATTAGTGTAATTTCCGAATGATCGTATAACACTAAAAACTGTATTGATGATAAAAATGACATTTTATGTTTCTCTGTTTATTTATTCCTGTATAATGACATTTTTCTAGGCCTGTGGTCTCACAGAGAATGATGTCACAACGATAAAGCTACTAAATGAAACCAGAGATATGCTGGAAAGGTGAGGAAAAGGAGTACTTGCACTAATCAGAGATCACTAAAACAATCTTTTGAGCACTACCAGGTACTAATTGCTCCACAACTTCTACTTCTTTTTTCAGTCCAGACTTCAATATTGTTCTTCACACTTGCTTGAATCGAGGATTTGTCAGATTTCTAGACAACATGGCAGAGTTTTTCCGACCCCCGCAGAGAGACTCCACTCCCTCCAGCACACCTGACCAGTCAGTGGACATGCTTTTCATTTCATTAAGAAAAATGACTGAGTGGATATAGTTAATAATAATAATTATTGGGGCACTTAAAGGGTTTATTTACAAAGGTTTCAGGGAATAACATAAGCTTGAGTAAATAAATTGTAAACATTTAAAGGTAATTCTGGCTTCTCTCATAATTCTGGATTGTGAGAAAAAACATCATTACATTGTGAAAACAATTACAAGTTAGAAGCTCAAGCTTTAATTGTGCCATGCAGAATTTACATTTCACATTTTTATTCTTTATCATTTCATTTTTAACTTCACACAGTCTTGGTTCTGAATTCTGAATTTGCATCTCAATTCTGACTTATTTTATTTTACACAGATCAGATTTTTTCCTTAATTCTGAATTTACATCTCACATTATCCCATAAAAGGATTGGTCAGCCATAAATTCTGTCATTATTTACTGACGTTTTACTTGTTCCAAACCTGTTTGAGATTGTATTTGTTCTGTTGAACACAAAAAAAAAGATTTTTTGTAGAACGTTAAAAACCTGTAACTATTGACTTCCATAGTATTTGTTTTTCCTACAATGGAAGTCATCAGTTACAGGATTTTAGGGTGCTTTCATACCTATACTTTTGTTTCGGAACGTGTCTCGTTTGCCCAGTTAGCGCGGTTCGATTGGCATATGTGAACAGGGCAATCACGCTCTGTTCCGCGCCAAAGTAATCGCTCCGAGATCGCTTGAATGAGGTGGTCTCGGCTCGATTGAAACGAACCCTGGAGCGGTTCAATTACAGTGAGAAAGCGATCCGATCTGAGCGCGGTTATATCACAGTGTTTTATGGATATGTAATAGGCATACGGCGATATGAAGAGAGAATTATGAGTATGGCGGGAAGTTTCCAGAGTCTCTGGATGCCCGCAAACGAGTGATGATCTACCGGTAATCTTGCATCTCCCTCCCGGTCCTCAAAGAGGCTACGTCGCGCACCCTTCTCACCCCTCCCCACCGCGTCTCTCCTCAGACACATCGCGCGCGCGCACCCTGTCAATCACCATCAAACCCCCACCTCTCCTGACAGCTTAGCGAACGCTGCAAAATAAACCCTGACACTCTGACCAATGTGAGGAGAGTTTACTCGAACGTGACTTGTTTTAGCTCTTTTGGTCCGATTAGAAACTTTGCAATGTGAAAGCGAACCGCTCCAAGAGCAAAGAGCAACAATGTAACAATTGTAATCTCTGTACGTTCACACTGAAGGCGGCAAGAGCGTCAAAGTACTGGAAGTCATTCATTTTCAAAGGGAGCCGGCGACGGCTTCATCAGTGTGAGTGTTGAGAAGAGTTGAAATCAAGTCAACTTTATAGTAATGAGGTATGACGCGGTTCAGCGGCAAGCAATTGGTATGTAGAAGTCCACCGCTTGAGAGGAGTCCAGAGAACACAGCCCTATGAACATTGGTTCTGACCAGAGTTCCCAAAGTTTTGATTATTGCGGTCACTGGAGTTCCAATTATTTATGATGTTTTCTTACAGGGACTTAAATATAAAAAAAAGTTACTGGCGAGTTGCTGATGTGCATTAATGTTATATATGTTTTTTTAAATGGGAATCTAATGCTAACTAATGACAGTACAAAAAAGTATAGCTGCTTCAGAATATTTTAGACATATTGACATATTGGATATAGTCTATTTCTATGTATAGTGGAGCAAAGCCACAGCACGCACAACAACAGGATCTTCCGTAGGTAAATTAATTTCATAAAAGACGCGCAACACTTTCACACTAAAAAGCACATTTTTATGCAGAAATGTTAGTGATTTGCTGATGTGCTGCAACGACTCCTTTAAATACAAGATCAATGTAGCAAATTTTGATGCTCTCACTGCCGGTGTGGACGCAATTTAGTTCTAAATTTAGGTCTCATATTTCTGATCTTTTTCTTTAAAATTTTCACCTCACATTTGACTTTTTCCTAAAGATTTCTTAATTTAAATCTCACATTAATTCTTAGTTTACATCCCACAATTTTTACCTTGTTTTCTCTACATTTTGACCTTACATGTTAACAGTTAATTTATTAATCTGTTTTTAAATGACTGAAAACTGTTGTTTTATCCCTCCAGACTATCGCATGTAAGCCTCCCACTAGCCAAAATCATTCCCATTATCAACGGACAGATTCATTCAATATGCAGCGAAATTCCAAGCCACTTTGTTCAGGTGAGCACCTTCATATAAACCGACTCTTTTTCATTTAAATCATATATAAGCTTCCCATACACAACTTGTTCCTTCCTGTGTGGCTGTTTTTAGGATCTCCTGTTGATAGACCAAGTAAAAGAATTTGCCGCCAACGTATACGAAACCTTCAGCACCCCTCAGGAACTTCAGAAGTGAGCAAGACATAAAAGTAAAACACCTAGAAATCTCTCATGCCGTACAGCACAGAATTGCTCTCCTCACGCGCCAAAAAAAATCAACCTGGAGTGAAAAAAAAACTTGAATCAAGTTCTAAGTGTGTGTTAAAGGAGTTCAGATTCACTGTTGTTAGTAGGCATTCAGTTTGGAGTAGCTTTAGCTGACCCCTCTGTATGCTGTGACCCTCTTAACATTGTCCAGGGCATGCCAAGGTTTTTAGTCTATAATAAACTGCAGCACATTATTTATTTATATTTTAATAAAACAAACCCCTTTAGCATAACATTGTCATTAATATCACAAATAAAAAGGAAAACGGACTCAATTCTGACAGCCTTACATCTGCAGTATGGACTTTAATGGGTGAATTGTGGTCATTTTGTATATTATATCAATATTATACCTGAGGTTGCAGCTTCTGGACCAAAACTCACCTTTGCACCAGTAAACTGCTAAGCAAATGGATATTTGGGAGCATTTTCGTTTGTATCGACTTTCATTTTGGATGGCTCTACTACTAACTGATGGGAATCGTTTGCAAAATGGTACAGTTCGTAGTATGCTCTTCTGTTTTTTTGTAAAATGACCCATGAATGTTAATGAATAATAATGTGAGTAATATTATCGGAACTATTCATTAAAATGAAACACTGTTTGACTCTAGAGCATGTTGTTTTGGCTTTTATAAATGTGTATACGTTATTTTAAATTGACCTTCTGCAAGTATACAGTAAAGGTCAAAATTTGAAGATTTTAATTTATGCAAGGTGTGGGTTTAGGGGGGGGGGTCTGACCCCCCTAATTTACACTTGATCTCTGAAGAACATCAAAACGAGATGTATGGGAGATCTGCCCTTTAAAAGTTAAGAAATAGTTTGCTCTGATTTGTATCTTCAATAATATTACTAAATAAAATAATAGATAACGTAAATACACATTTGACAACCCTTATAATAGTTCATACCATTGTGAATGCATGTTTGAGCACCAACAGACCAACGTAAGTGAAACATGTTTCTTGTACAATAGGTATTTGTACTGTGTCCAATTAAACTCGTAGTTTATGTTTTATTCTACACTTGCTCGCACATGGAAGTTAAACAATAAAATAAAAAATACATGCAGTCATCCATTAATTGATGGAAGAATGCAAACCTGTCACCGTTTATCCCCCCATATTATTTTTATGTATTTACTGTGCAACAAACATTTCTGATTGTACTTGAACTAAGGGATAGTTCACCCAAAACAAATGACCAAGCACATGTTAATTTGGTCAGAAGGGGCAAAGACTTACAGTACACTGAAAAAAATTATTCAAAGAGGATTGCTTGGATTTACTAAATCTTTTTTTTTTAATGTTAAGTGGTTGTAACCAATTTATTTGGGCTGAATTTAAACAAAACAAATTAAGTTGAACATTATTAAATTTAATTCGTTTAAATTCAACACAAATAAATTGTTTGCAACAGTTCTGCATGCAACACTTTTTTTAGTGTACTTGGCATATATGAGTACACCCCTCACAAATCTTTCATTTAAATAATATTTAATAATTAAATTATATTTTAATCGTATAGGATTCATTAAAAAAATATATTTGCGCATATACTTTAATCAGTGATAAAGCCAAATCTGGAGCTAGTCTTACAAAATAACTTATGATAATAAGTTACAATTTGAGCTACAATTCCAAAAGTAGCTCAAATTTATGTTAGGGAAAAATATGAAATTTTGTTGAAATTTTGCAGTTTGCAATTTCTATTTTTTGGCATGAATTTAAAGGTATAATCTTTCTATTTCTAAAGATATTCAGTGAATAAAATATTATTTTAATTAATAAATTTGTTTATTAAATCTATTTTGTTCAAATGCACCAAAATATATGACCTATATTCACCGAGATATGGATAAAAAATATTAATTTTCAGAATCATTTATGCTTAGCACTGTCTCTATAATGTTACAAAAGATTTTATTTGAACTAACTGCTGTTATTTTTAACATTTTGAAATCATTGAAGATGAATGGAATGAACCGCCAACATGCAAAATTTACTTGGCAAAAGCCTGCCCTTTCTCCAGCTTACATTTGATATATATTATCTTGACATAGAGCACTGTTTCTCAAGCATGTACCTGGAGCACCACCAGCTCTGTACATTTTACAAAACGCACCTAATTCAGATCATCGGCCCATTACCAGAGACTTAAAGTCCTGTAATGGGTATGACAGACAAAGGAGACATCCAAAACATGCTGTGTTGGTGGTCCTCCAGGAACGTGGTTGAGAAACAATAACAGAGGACAGAAATATTACATTGTTATATTTCACAACGTACAGCTGTTTCCAAACTGTTGTTCCTAAAACAGTATTGAGTTAGGTCAATAGATAATTGCATGTAATTGACATAATTCACTGCTGTTATTAAGCATATATAATTATTATAACGTGTAGCAAGTATAAAAGAGTATTACCGTAAAAGAAAGCATCATCTTCCTTGTAAAGAAAATCTCCTGGTTTCCTCTAGAGGGCGGTACATATTTGTAGTTGAGCGTCATGTTCTAATAATAAACGAAACAGTTCGAGTACAGAAATAAAATCAGGAAGAACAGTAGTAATATCTGACAGAAAAAGAGGCAACAGACATGAGGAAAGCATATGACGACTGCTCTTACACAAATCAACACCCTTTTAACGCAACTTCCTTATAAAGCCTTTAAAAACCTGACGTTTCAGCATCTTCAAATGAGAGCTTAGGTTGCGATTTACGTAATGTAACGTGGGAGAATCAATTCCTTAACAATAACTATAATTGTTCACATCACGCCTGCAGAATCTTTTGAATCTATTTGTAACATTTGACAATGATGCATGAAAAAAAAATACTATAGTAGAGTAGGCCTGTAATTAATCTGTTGAGGTGATCCTAGCTGCTATGCTATTACAACAACTACAACTATTTAATTGATCTGTTGTGCTAATCCTATTGTGATTGTTGCTATGCTAATACAAGCAATAAATAATGCTTATTAGCATTAGCTATGCTAATAAGTGCCAATAAACTTACATAATACTGTACTGTATAATATACAAATATTGGGTATTATACTTGGGGGTGGATTTAACCAATAAGCAAGGTGGCTGCTTAGGCCCCAGGAAATTTGCGGTCCCCAAATAAATACCTATAAGTATTACTAAGTATGATAGAGAAAAGTATGATACTATAAATTATATATAACATTGTTTTCTACATTTTGTTTGGCCAGTGTCTAAAAATTTTAATTTGAATGTAATTATTACATCTGCGCAAATGTGTTCCCCACCCTCAATCATGGACCAGTCTAGCAGTCAAATCAGTAAAGATTTATCATTTATTACGTTTAATTGTGAATTCAACTTAAGAAAACAAATCGTTTTAAAGGTTTTACAAGGTGCTTTACATGGTATTGTTATTATTTTGCATTAAGATAAAAAAGATAAAATGTAGAAAGCAAGATCGAATGATATAAGAAACAAGCAGCAAAATAATAATGATAAAATTAAAAAACAAAAGGTGCATTTTAGAACTTTTGGGCCCCCTAATTCTACTGCAATACACAACCGTTTTCTGTAGTTATACTCTTTAACAGTTTACTTTAGTTAATATTACAATATGATGCGGCATTAATTAACAAAGTGGTGGAAATGTATTAAACAGTATAAAACACTTAACTAGTACGGTTAAAAGTACTGTAGTGTTCACTATAAATTACTTTATGACTTTATAGTGAAAAAAGTCAACAATTCAAAAGATTAAGATAGTAAAAATGTTTTAATGTTTTTGAAAATAAGACATTTATTATTCTGATCGATTGTTATTTTCTGAAGAGAGTTCTTAATGCCCAATGATTATTTAAAGAGTTTAGAATAGATGCAAAAACCTCTAAATGCCTCTAAGCATTTTTACCAGGCTCCTGCGTGTATGTTCAGTAATATCACTTTAAGGATAAGTCAAAAGCAAAAGAGGCTAAGAAAAATGTTCATTTTCGATGGAAATTTCAGACGGAACTTAGAGAAGTTTTTGCATCTGAACTTTTCATATTTACATTTTATGCACATTCTTTATTTAACATCTTGAAGAAATGTTATCATACTAAATCCCTTGCGATGCTTTTTAGAGTTGTCTTTTATTACAAAATGAGTATTCTATAATATAATGTAAACTCACACATTGTTAAATCAGCAATTACACTATTATTGTAGACGATACTTTCTGTGGACACACAGCAGAAGTTGTTTTGTTAAGATTTTGTTGAAAGAAAAACCTGAGTATTCCACTGTATTGACAAAACCCCCGAGACATTTCCACAGAAGAAATAAGCAATTACAAAGCAGTTTGTAACCTTTAGTTACTAAATAGTTCCTTTAGTTACTTAACTTTTCAGATGAAATCATTAAATATGTCAAATACAATCAAAGGTACTGTTCACCCAAAAGTTAAAACTCTGTCATCGTTTACTCACCCTTCACTTGTTTCAAGCCTAATTGAGTTTTCTTGTTCTGTTGAACAGAAGGAAGATATACTGAAAATATAAAGTTCCATAACATGTTTTGTTCCTACAATGGATATCAATGTCTGCTTTTTTCCAACATTCTTCAGAAAATCTTGTTTTGTGTTCATTGAATGAAATAAATTTATAAATGTTTAGAACCACTTGAGTGTGAACAAATGGTGAAGAAATTGTTGTTATGGGGTGAAATATCCCTTTAATTTTTCTATATAAATTCTTTAGTGTTTACAAATGGAAATGAACACACAGTGCATCCGGAAAGTATTCACAGCACTTCACTTTTCCACATTTTTTTGTGTTAGAGCCTTATTCCAAAATGAATTGAATTCATTGATTTCCTCAAAATTCTTCACACAATACCCCATAATGACAATGTGAGAACTTTTTTTTTTTTTAATTGTTGCTAATTTATTTAAAATAAAAAACCTGTAAAATCACATGTACATACGTATTCACAGCCTTTGCTCAATACTTTATTGATGCACCTTTGGCAGCAAAAACAGCTTCAAGTCTTTTTGATATGATGCTACAAGCTTGGCACACCTGTCTTTGGGATTTTTTGCCCATTCCTCTTTGAAGTACCTCTCAAGCTCTATCAGGTTGGATGGGAAGCGACGATATACAGCCATTTTAAAATCTCTTTAGAGATGATCAATAGGATTTAGGTCTGGGCTCTGGCTGGGCCACTCAAGGACATTCACCGGAGTTGTTGTGAAGCCACTCCACTGATATTTTTGGCGGCGTGCTTTGGGTCAGTGGAAACAGTATGTAACTGAGCTCAATTTGGAGCTTCTTGGCAAAGGCTGTGAATACTTATGTACACGTGATTTTTTCCGTTTTTTTATTTTTAATAAATTTGCACTTTTTCACCTTGTGATTATGGGATATTGTGTGTAGAATTTTGAGGAAATAAATCCATTTAATCCATTTTTGAATAAGGCTGTACATTTAAAAAAAAATGTGGAAAAGGTGAAGCGCTGTGAATACTTTCCGTATGCACTGTACTGTATGACTGCTATAAGCTGTTATACTGTTTGAATATTTGAGGTCAGATGTTTGTTGCTTTGTGTGCAGTAGGACCAGTGGGTGACACGTGGAGGCTCATCCTGGATGGGAGTGAAGTAAGGGGGTGAGTAGAGGCCAGCTAGCGAAGTGCCGTGCAGGTAAAGCTCACTCCTTTGACCTCAAAAAGGTGCTATAGTGACAGATGCTAGAGGCCATGGTTTTTAGCCTCTCTGTTAGAGCAACCAACTCCAATGCAAAAAATCACTGGTTCAATCCCATCTCAGACAATATTAAAATAGTATGGTAAGAAATTTGACAAAATGGTTGAAAATATTTTTGTTACATCAAAAAGTGTGGTTATGATAACAACGCAACAAGATAATCCAGCAAAACCTAGTTCCTAAAATATCACTAAAATGCAATATTTATACCTCATAATTAACTAAAATCAGGGGAATAACTGCAAAAAGGTTCGGTTTTCTGAAAAAAAACACCCCTATCAATGAGCTGACTACAGGCCCGATAGTGTATTGTTAAAAGAATGTTTGTTAACTGATAAAGAGAGAGTTTAATAAAGTCTGTTTATTTTAGCCATAGTGCAAATATAACATGTCTCATGTATCACCGATTATGCCTATTCACAGGCTGTATTTTTTCTGACAAATTGTTTTAACTGAAATCGGACATGCTACTCTGAGAGATAAGATGAACTGGCAGGGATCATAAACTCATTCAATCAGTCATTTTCTTTTCGGCTTAGTCCCTTTTTAATCCGGGGTCACCACAGTGGAATGAACTGCTAACTTATCCAGCACGTTCTTATGCAGCGGATGCCCTTCCAGCCGCAACCCATCTCTGGGAAAGGGATCGAGATGTTTATTCTGTAGTTAGTTGTCAAGGACATATTATTCACAGATTAGCCTATATCAGCAGAGGAAAACACAAGCATTAGCCGCATTATCATGATGGACTCATTTAGTAGAGAACTTGTGTTTATGTGACTCACATATTCATTGAAAAGAAGCACCTTATGTCCACCTTTTTTTTTTTTGGTTGCCATCCTCGCTTGTGTGTGTCACCCAACACACCTTATTCTTGCTCGGGAAAAAAACAATCCATTGCATTTGGCGCTGCTTATATCAAAACGCAGCCACAGCTTCTCACATGATAGCAGGGAAAGGCTCAGCCAGTCACAATACCCATATGAGTTTTGGGGGTGGTGCAACTCGAGGATAGAATGTGATTTAACCCTTTCTGCGTGTTTAGGTTAATGTTGACGGACCAATTTTTTTTAAAGTGGATTAAATTATAGGTGGGGACATTTCGATGGGTGGTGGATATTGGTGGGGACGCGTCCCCTCCGTCCACCCTAAATCTACACCCCAGTGAAAATAATTAATTTTGTTTCAAGGCAATGTGTGTTTTAATTTTAGTTAGTTGTTCAGCGTTGATGTTCAATGAATAATCATTGATAGTAGATAGTGTGTGTTTCCTTTAATTATTTTTAAATCAAGTAATGCCTTGATTCAAAAATCTCTCATTTGTAATGCGTTAACATTTACTGTACAAAAGTTATCAGTGAACTATGAGGGCAAAATAAATACATAAATAAATAAATCATTCATTAATCGCAATCGAGTTAAAATGTTCAATTAATCGAGATTTTAAATGTAGGCCAAATCGCCCATCCCCAACTAGCATCTTGCAAAATAACTGGAAAAATACTGTCATCATGGCAAAGGGCAAACAAATTAGTCATTAAAACTATTACACTTAAAAAAATATGTTGACAAAAAATATGTTAAACAGCCCTTGGGAAATATTTCTAAAACACGAGAGTGAGAAAATGATGTCAGAACGTTAATTTTGCTTTGGGTTTACTGTGGCATCAGTGTACTGTAAATAAGAGAGGGAAGTGGGTTCTGAGGTCAACGAGTCTTGTGAAAGTACCGTCACAATGCGAAGCAGAAGCGCTAGTAGAAAACAAGCCATCTACATTATAGACTTATAGGCTTCATGAAGACAGAAATTTAGGTCAGCATGTGGTTAATCCCACCACCGATACTGACGGTACAGTAAAACGAGATCAAAAATGCAGTGATTCAAACGTTATAAAAACATGACGTCAATCTGTCAATGATTATGGGCAGGACACCAAAAGGAGCAATGGTCACGCTTATACAGTATGATTGTTTGTTTGACGAGGGTTGAGCTATAAATAGAGCGCGCTGTATAAGAATGGACTGGTTGTTGCATAAGCTGTTTGAATGTGCTGAATAACCGTGCGGGTGTTTTCCGCTTGGCACATGCAACACCTCAGGTCACATGACTTGTTTCTGTGTCTGCATGGCCTGTGCTTTAGTGTGTATCATTCAGCAGGAAATTCCCCTTCATCACATGACATAACCTTTGGTTCTGCCCCATGACATTTTTTTACCGAAACTGTTTACATCAAGTCCAGGAATATGAGGGAAACATCTTCTTGTAATCATTAAAGGACTGAATAACATATTATCTTTGTTTGCAGATAATACACTCCATAATGTGGCATGTCAAAGCAATTTATGGTTCATTTCAGGGTATTTTTAGTGCTCTGTAAAAGGCTAGAACTTCCCGTGTGAACAAAATAACACAAAAAAAACTTTGGTCATTTAGTTATTTATTGGAATTGGTGGTTCCACATTACAGAGGTCCTTTAACATCTAGCATTTTGTTATACAAAAAATCATATTGTACACTGTAAAACTGTGAACAGTAAAAATCACTGAATTAAATAAGTTAGTTTAACTTATAATTAACAAAAAGTTACTTTGAATTAATTAAAAAAGTAATGGCCATGCATAAACTGATCATATTGAGCAGAACTCTAACTGAATGTTTGTTAACTCTAATTCTTCACTCAAAAAATAACATTTGCTGTTTGTTTACTTATTTAAAGTGAGCTGAAACAACACAAATCTTGATTTTTATGGGAGAACAATTGAGTTATTTTATGTTCTATCCACTTAAATTTGGATGTTAACTTAATTCCTTTATGTTGTCCCTATACAAATTGATTGAACCCATCACTTTTTACAGTGCAGAAGCAATACCAAACCATTTGAGTAGTTTATAGTTGTTTCGTTCTATTAACTGAACTTGTTAATTAACTGAAAATGTTTAAGTAGCAAATCCTCTGTTAGTAATATATACCATATTACTAATAAATAGTATGATATTAACACAAATAATATACAGTTAAAGTCAGAATTATTAGCCCCATTTGAATTGAAGTTTGTCCGTCTTTCGGATGAGACGTTAAATCGAGGTCCCGACTCTCTGTGGTCGTTAAAAATCCCAAATCTGCCCACTGGCCACTGTCCATCATGGCCTCCTAACCCTCCCCATATCATGATTGGCATATCATCACTCTGTCTCCTCTCCACCAATCAGCTGGTGTGTGGTGTGCGGTCTGGCGCAAAATGGCTGCCGTCGCGTCATCCAGGTGGATGCTGCACACTGGTGGTGGTTGAGGAGATTCCCCCCATTGTGTAAAGCGCTTTGAGTGCCCAGAAAAGCGCTATATAAATGTAAGAAATTATTTTTATTATTATTATTATTATTATTATTTGTTTTTCCAAATGATATTTAACAGAGCAAGGAAATTTTCACAGTATGTCTGATAATATTTTTTCTTCTGGAGAAAGTGTTATTTGTTTTATTTTGGCCAGAAATAAAGCACTTTAAAAAAAAAAAAAAATACATTTTAGCGTCAAAATTATTAGCCCCTTTTAAGCTGTATTTTTTTCCATAGTCTACAGAATAAACCATCATTTTACAATAACTTGCCTAATCATCCTATCCTGCCTAGTTTACCTAATTAACCTAGTTAAGCATTTAAATGTCACTTTAAGCTGTATAGAAGTGTCTTGTATAGAAGTGTCTCTAGTCAAATATTATTTACTTTCATCATGGTAAAGACAAAATAAATAAATCATAATAATAATATTTAATATTTATTATTATTTAAATCATTTTAATATGATTTATTATGATAATAAATCAAAATAAATTATAAATCATTGTTATTAGAAATTAGTTATTTAACTATTATGTTTACAAATGTGCTGAAAAAATTCTTTCCATTAAACAGAAATTGGGGAAAAATAAACAGGGAGCTAATAATTCAGGGGAGCTAATAATTCTGACTTCAACTGTATGTGTATATGACTCCGTATATGTTTACAGTACTCAAACCAGTTGTTTCAAAACTTAAATGCCTCAATCAGTTTCCACAAAGAGTTTGAGTTAATTTAGGTTAGAGTGAACAAATAATCAAGATTTGCAAAAATGGTCACTATTAATTATTCAGTAAAAGATGATCTTGTGGATGCTCTGAAGTGAAATATTTGCCTTGTTAATACACAACAATGTCTTTTTTTATATTGAATACTTCCTATAATCAGACAGTAGCTTAATGTCAAGTTATGGACATCAAATCAGATTGGCTGTTATTTTGAATATTGACCATAGCGCATTTAATACTTCCTCAAATCCGTGAGGTTTTCAATATTGTTACATTTCAAGACCTTACAAACTATTTAGTCTGGCAGCAATTTCATTTATAATTCATCAGCTGGATAAAAGGAATTGCTTTGAAGCAATTACAATAATACTCTTACTGTGTGTAACTGTTGTAATATATGGGGAATTTGATTCTGCTGTTCTCTTAATTGAAAAAAAAAATATTAATTATCTTTATCTGTATCCTCATAGTTCAAATCAAGGCTCAAAACGCATCTGTTTAGCTGTGCCTTTACCGATTGAGCATTGTGCTACATCCGACAGGACACATTATTATATCTTTCTTTTCTTTTTAATTCTTTTATAACCTGTTTTAACACATTTTAATCTGTCTAATCATTTTTTCTCTTTTTTATTTTTTACATTTTACATATTTAATATGTTGGTCACAAAATAAACTTTTTTTACATATTTGAAAATTCTTTGATATATACTCATTTATAAATTTGATATTTATATCTTAAACAAAGTATACATATGAATAAATTGAGCAAATACATTTCCATATATTGGCTTTTATTGTATGTATGTATGTATGTATGTATGTATGTGAGTGTATGTATGTATGTATATATATATATATATATATATATATATATATATATATATATATATATATATATATATATGCATGTGTGTGTGTGTGTATATGTACATATATACATACACACACACACACACACACATACATACATACATACAATAAAAACCAATATATGTAAATGTATTCATATATTTATTCATATGAATACTTTGTGATATATATATATATATATATATATATATATATATATATATATATATATATATATATATATATATATATATATAAACCCTAAACAGCACTAGTACATATACAGTATAACATTACTTTTACAATATAAAAACTCAAAGTAATAAATAAACAATAAAAGGCTCAGTTGAATGAGTGTGCAGTTTTCTTTTGCTGAAGGATGAGGAAATGCTAGAACAGGTTGTTTTTGTTTTGCTGCTGCTGAGATTATGACTCATCTGCCTTTATACCTGCCTTTCCAGACTCCTGTTACTCTATGAGTCATCATGATGTCAGACTGCAAACACTGAACTCATCATCACGAGAGCTCCTGCAGGTTAATCTTCCACCAAACTTACTCTGCCTATGACACATAAGAGGGCTTGAAACAATATACAGTATGCTGAAATGTAATCAATGCAGAATTGGAAATTTGAGCTCGAATATTTTTAAAAGCAAATATCTAACATTTTGATCTTTTACATAATTTTACCTGTGCTAAAACAAAGCATTTTTTAACTTTTATATCATTTTAGCTGTTCTGAAACATCTATAAAAGCAAGCATGTGTCATTATATTATATATCATATGATCTAAAATTATGACCAAATATGTTTTAAATAAAACAACAACAACAATAATAATTACAATAATACTTAAGAATAATTATATTTGTTTATAATAGGCTTTTCTTAGACTCAAAGTGCTACAAAATAATAAACAATGAATGTTTAAAAAATTAAATTTAAATACAAAAATTATTTTAATATGGAAATCAGGTTTCACTTTAATGTTATTTTACATTTTTTATCTTAAAAACGATAACTTGATGTTTTAATTGAGTAATTTTTAACTAAAGTAAGTTGAAATAATTCATATTTATTTGATTTAACTAAAACAATTTAAGACAGCAACACAATTATTAGTCTATACACACTAATTAAGATCATAACATGGTATTATTATGCATGCTTGGGCATTTTCTGAAGCAAATGTCACTCATTTCAATGCTTTATGTCAGTTTACTACGCTAAAACACAGCTGGGATAGTAAACATCCACACACTTACCTTGATTTAGATGTAAACAAACAACTATTATGTGTGTTTAAACAATTTCAGAAGCAAAAAACAGAAGCATTTTTATCTTTTATATCATTTCAGCTTTTCTGAAACCACTCTAAAACCACACAAACACAATAACCTTGATTCAGATACAAGCAGGTTGTTATTATGTGAGGCTAAAGACAGTGATTTGGCACTGAGCTGATGGCCGTGGACATGCCCTGACCATGTCCTTCTCCCGCGCTCTGATTGGCTGATCTCAAGGGATTATCATTAACTATTAATCCTGTGCTGCAGTGATGCGCTCTGTAGTCACACCACAGAGCGGTCAGATGATGTCACCTCACTCGAGCAAGCCGATTGGCCGTAGCCTCTCGTGCAGCTCTGCGCTCACCGTATCAATTTTATATCACTCTGGAAGATAGATCATTTACAGGCAGTCACATGACTTCTGATATATGACGTCGGCCTTAAAGAGTAAATGCAGTGATTTTTTTTTATGGGAGGCTTTATTGGAATTGCATAAGTCCCATATGGTACTTTTTATTGGAATACATTTATTTCTGTTATTGATTGGAAAGAAAAGTTAATTCCACTTAATTACTGGTAAGATAAGAGAAGAAGTATCTATCATACAGTACATTTCAAGTCAATGCTTCCTTAATAAAATACGCAAAAAAGGTATTGAAATGTTCTTATTATTTAAACACTGACTTTAGATTATTTATTTTGGCAATCCAATTATTCTAATTTGCTGTGGAAATACTCTTGTTTTTTTGTAATTGTGAATATTGGCAATGATTTTTCTTTACTTTGGCAATTTTGATTAAATTAAACCAGAGTGTTTATAGTTTAAAATGTATTTTCTTAATGTTCTTATTTTATTAAAACACTTTTATAAACTTAATTGTAAATTTACAATCCATTCATTCATTCATTTTCCTTCGGCTTAGTCCCTTTATACAGTTGAAGTCAGAGTTATTAGCCCCCCTTTAAAGGACATTTTCCCAGTATGTCTGATAATATTTTTTTCTACTGGAGAAAGTCTTATTTGTTTTATTTTGGCAAGAATAAAAGCAGTGAATAATTTTTTAACACCATTTTAAGAACCAAATTATTAGCCCCTTTAACCTATATATATATATTGATAGTCTACAGAACAAACCATCATTATACAATAACTTGCCTATTTACCCTAACCTGCCTAGTTAACCTAATTAACACAGTTTAGCCTTTAACTGTCACTTTAAGCTGTATAGAAGTGTCTTAAAAATATCTAGTCAAATATTATTCACTGTCATCATGGTAAAGATAAAATAAATCAGTTATTAGAAATGAGTTATTAAAACTATTGTGATCAGAAATGTGCTGAAATAAATCTTTTCTCCATTAAACAGAAATTGGGGAAAAAATAATCAGCGGGGCTAATAATTCAGGGTGGCTATTAATTCTGACTTCCACTGTACATTAGGGGTCATGAATCGCCAACAGTGGTGCAAAGTACAAATACTCAAACTACTGTAATTGAGTAATTTTTCTCAGAAATTGTAATTTGCTAAGTAGTTTATTTATCTATTTATTTTTTATTGTATGCCCACATTCACAAATTATTAACATCAAAATGTATAAATGTGTTACAGTCTTCAAAATGGAAAGTAACAAAGAAATTAATATAAAAAAAAAACAAAATAAATAGGTAAAAATAAAGTAAAATCACACCACTTTAGAGCAGTCTTTAAGTGGAGGTTGTAACTAAATTTGTAAATGGACACAAGGATCTTGTGCCATATAAAAGAGTTAGGAGCACTCTCTTATGTATTATCAAAGGGGAGACCAAATTGACCAAAATATGTCTGATTTTTTTGTCATAGGTAAGTTTTTCTAATGGTAGCCATGTAGCAATTTGTGATATTCACATTTTGAAAGATGGAGACTGTGATGCAGACCAAAGTAGCAAAAAACATTTTTTAGCTTAATATACCAGGACAGTAAATAATAATGCATCTTTTTTTGAACAGGTTGCTCACATTAAGATTCAATAAATACAAAGCTGGGGTCATATCAAAATTTAGCTCAAGAATATCTTCCAGTACCTTGTGTATTTTCTTCCAAAATGACAAAATTTTGTCACAGTCCCAAAAACAATGAATGAATGTACCTTTATCTTTTTTACATTTGAAACACAAGTCTGTGGCATTGGCAAATGTTTTTGCTAAGTAGTTTTAAAGATGTGTACTTTTACTTTCCCTTGAGTACATTTTTAGTGCTGAATAGGTACTTTTACTTTACTACTTTCCTTCAACCTGCAGTCTACTTTATTTTTTCCTGTCTATGAGAATTAGAAAAATCAGTCCTGCGATTTTCATCCAATCAAGTCACACATAGAAAGTAAACTGCATCATAATGACATACCTCAAGACATGCAGCAAACTGTTTGGAAGCATTAAAAGTGTCCAAGATGTCCAAAATCCTTACACGCAATGACCCAGTGGCTGTTTAGATGCATGTCACTAATGAGAAGATGGCGGATGTTTACTGTATGATGACCAAAATGGTCTTAAGCAATAACTAAATGCACTACAGAATGTTACGTTTACACACACACACAAACAAATTACATGTAGAGACATCCTTTCCCAGAATAATAGTCACTACTCATGAGTACTTTTAAAAGGGCAACCCAGTACTGGGAAACATCCGTATACACTCTTATTTATACACACACTCATACACTACAGCCAATTTAGTTTATTCAATTCACCTATAGCGCATGTCTTCGGACTGTGGGGGAAGCACCTGAAGGAAACCCACGCGAACAGGAGGAGAACATGCAAACTCCACACAGAAATGCCAACTGACCCAGAAGAGAACCAGCAACCTACTTGCTGTAAGGCAACAGCGCCAACCACTGATCCACTGTGTCACCCCAATTTAAGAACCAGAAGCCTTTTTTTCTAACTTTCTAAATTATATAATCAATTAGTCCTGACAGCATATGTTTTAGGTTGTTGTAACTTATTAAACTAAGTTAATCTTGTTTTAACTTAATTTTATAAGTTACGCAAGCTGTTTTAAGTCAGTTTAACATAATATAAGTTCAATGGACGCATAAGATTAATTTAATTCAGGTTAAAAATGTGAGACAACCAAGATTTTTTGTGTGTATTTCTACCTCAAAAAAATTAGTGAATTCTTTAATCTGTTCGTTTAATGAGTGATGTTTATTTATATGCCCTTTTGTATTTTTGTATTTATACTTGCTCTTCTTTCTATTGTACTATTTGACTGTATTTCTTGCATTGTTAACTAAATAAAACACAATAAAAAAAATCTTAATTTCCCTACACTCAAAAAAATTCAAGATATTTGCAGCTTCCTCAAACTATTTAAAATGAGCTGAATCAACACAATGGCTGCGGATGTTTGGAGAAAACTTAATTGCTTTTTGTTCAATCCACTTTTTTTGTAAAAACAATTTAACTAGCTTGATCGATTTGCAGGGTGCGAATTACAGGGGAGTTTGGGGAGGAGTGACCCCCATGATTAATGCTTGATCCCCCCTCTGAAGGACGTCAAAACAGGAGGTATTGGGTCAGCCCTTTAATACTGAGAAAAAGTTTGCTCTGATCTGTATTTTAATAATATAAAATATTAATTAATAATATTAATAATTAAAATAATAGATAATAAAAATGCACATTTGATCACCCCTAAACGGTTCATACCACTGTGGAAAATATTAATTTAACAATCTGAAACTGCAGATGTAGACCACCGATTCGTAAGTGTTCAAGTTTCTTTCTGGTAAAATAGGGTTAAATAGAGTTTGTTACATTAAAGTAAAGTCAAATTAGATGCATTTAATTTAACAGTAACTTCTAAATTAGCAAATCAGAGGATACCGTAGAGTAGAATACACTAAATATCCCTTACAACAAAACTTAAATACGCTTAAATAGGTTTTTATTAATAAATTAGATGTGATTTATATAAATACAAAAATGATATTTACGTTACACAAACTAACATTACCAAAAAGTCAACCTAATGGTCAATGAATAATTCGCATCCTGTCGATTTGTGTTGGGCATACTTGAGTTCTAGAAGAAGCTGCCAGTAAAAAGTCAAGAATCCCAATTAACCCAGTTCTTTGAAGTGAAGAAGTCAGGAATAGGAAATGAATGATGAGAATGAGGTTTACTGGCCGGATGCTGACTGGATGTGGAATGAGAGAAAAGAATACTTACTCATCTGAAAAGGCCAAATATGTAGAGCAGCAATTTACTTTCACATCTGCAGGAAGCAAAGAGTTCCGGACGTAGTTTATGTAACCATACATAGAAGTTTCTAAATGCGTTTCAAAAAATGAACGCTTTCCAAAAAAAACAAAAGGGAAGTCCTCGCTAAATTGGTTTCATTACATGTGGCGCGTTCTGAGAGTGCCTCAGTTTGGTTTCCTTATGAATTGCATAAGGCATTTACGGTTTAGCGGGGAATGACCTTCAGGTATTTGCTCCCCACCCTAAACATTGTTTGCACATACGACAAAAATAACAAAGCGCGGGAGGCCTGCTGGAGAGAGAAATGAGGTCACGGGCCAGTGACGGGGTTGGGAATCCTGGCTTTCCCTGCTTCGCCTGAGCTTAGGGCGGGAGTCCGTTTCTATGGACGCAGCCGCTGTAAACATGTACACATTGCTCTGCAGCGTGTACGGGCGGTGTGAAGGTAACTCTGAGTTAACTGGGACTTTATAAATAACTATGAGGCCTACAGCTGTCTATGTCGCATATGTAAGAGGGGAACGATACAAACTATTATTTAGAGAAAGCAGTGTCAACGTTTATACTGAGCAAGTGATGCTATGCCCATTGATGATGCCATTTGGACCAGTTGCTTCTGCTGCTGAGTCATTTAAAACCATTTGTGTAATATATTATGTTATATTTTATTGTGCAACACTGTAAAAAATATCCCTTAATTAGGCTAAATTTCTGTATTTTGTGAATTGCAATATGGTAGGCTATATTTTGATCTCACCTGTCGTCTTTTGATGTTGAAAATTCAACCATTTAACAAAGTTACTTTAATTGACATTTTAGTGGTTTGATATAATATAATGTATAAGAAATAATATTTAGATACATTTTAGTTGCATAATATACTAATCTAATTCAGACAATACATAATTTTAAACTATTACATTCATTCATTCATTTTCTTGACGGCTTAGTCCCTTTATTAATCCGGGGTCGCCACGGTGCAATGAACCGCCAACTTATCCAGCAAGTTTTTTTTTTACGCAGCGGATGCCATCCAGCCGCAACCCATCTCTGGGAAACATCCACACACACACTCACTACGGATAATTTAGCCTACCCAATTCACCTGTACCCAATTCTTTGGACAGTGGGGGAAACCGGAGCACCCGGAGGAAACCCACGCGAACGCAGGGAGAACATGCAAACTCCACACAGAAACGCCAACTGAGCCGAGGCTCGAACCAGTGACCCAGTGACCTTCTTGCTGTGAGCCGGCAGCACTACCTACTGCGCCACTGCTTCGCCTTAAACTATTACAAATTTTATTAAAAGTCACTTTTTCCAACTTTTTAAGGTTTAAAGTTGTTGGATGAAAGGTCCCATATCGCAATTCAAATCCATAAACAAATGAAAACAATATCACAAGTATGGAAAACTGCAACAGATATTCTTTTTACAGTTTATATTATATATATGGAACATTCTCCCAGAAACTTACAATTTATAAAAAATGAAAAAATAAACAATGTGACAGGATCTGACTTAAGCTTGTTGTCCTCAAAAGAATCATACAAAAACAATCATACAATATCATATTCAATGATAGAATGCATTCATGATCACTGTCAGCTTCTCCTCATTCTCGAGCCTTAAACATGTATTGCACACATTTTATGTTAAATTTACTGCAAATGTGAAAGGACTGACAGAAACATGGAAGCACTTGTACATTTATTTGCATTATATAAATTTGTAGTATTTATTTGTAAAATTTATTCATAATTTGATGTTTTTAATCAACTGATGTGAATGATAACAATTTAAACTTGCTATTTCTAAAGTTTTTTTTTATCTCTAAATAACAATTTAGAGCATAACAAAACCATTAAAGCTGTAGGTTTAATTGGGCTGAGGACAAGGACAATGACTGTAGAGTTTGTACAGTGTGAAGTGTCACAGAATTTCACAGAAATCAACCCTCAGTCCATTTTAGACATTTTTGGGATGAAATACGCTACTTTTTATTCACTGTATTTACGTTTTAATTTAAGGGACAGATAATGCACATTTCTGATAAAATGTCTCTTATATAGTTAATAAGTTTAAAAATGTTGTCCATGTTCCTTCTCTTTATGCTCAAAGGGTTTTTTTTTTTTGCAGTGATGTAATTTTTTTTGCATTTAAGAAGCATATTTGTTTTCCCATGAAGCTTTTAATCATCCTTTCTTATAAGAGGTACTTTTTTCTTACTGCGAAGAACATCATTAATAAATATTAATAACATTTTCCACTGTTAGGACTGTTCTGTGGAAACCATTAATGTAAATTAAAAACGTTATTTTAGAATGTATCGATTGACGAAGCTGTTGGAAAATATTATTGTGATGTATAATTAGCAAAGCCCACGCGAAACTCTCACTAAAAATACAGAAAGTAAACCACAAAATCTGTAAATAGAAATGCTACAAAATATCTTGTCAGACTTGAAATATTGGCTGCTATTTACTCGGTACATCGAGGAAGTCTTGGAAAGCCCTGAAACTATTTAGAGCTCGTTTTGCTTTTGGACTGAAACACTGTACACACACACACACACTTGCATATATATTTTTAATATATACTATTTATTATTAATATAGGTTATTGTTATTTAGTTATAGTTATTACACTAAAATACCACTAGACCTAAACAGACCAAAAAAGGTTTATTGTACAAAAGTAAACAAAATTTGTAAAAAAAAAAAAAAAAATAAATAATAATAATAATTAATAAATAAATCATATTTACCGCATAGCCATTATTACAACAGTAAAAGTGTGATTTACCAGTCAAAGACAAGGTACACACACACACACATTCATTTCTTTGCGACTTTTCAGCTAGTCCCTCTATTATTCTGGGGTTGCCACAGCGGAACGAACCGCCAACTCATCCAGCAAATGTTTTAAGCAGTGGATCCCCTTCCAGCTGCAACCCATTGCTGGGAAACACCCATACAGTCGTATTCACAAACATACACTACGAACAATTTAGCCTACCCAATTCACCAATACCATATGTTTTTGGACTTGTCGGGAAATTGGAGCACCAGGAGAAAATGCCAAATGACCCAGCCGGAGCTCAAATAGTGACCTTCCTGGCGATTGTGCTACCCACTGCGCCACCGTGCTGCCCTATATATATATATATATATATATATATATATATATATATATATATATATATACACATATATATATATATATATATATATATATATATATATATATATATATATATATATGTGTGTGTGTGTGTGTGTGTGTGTGTGTGTGTGTGTGTGAGCTATATACATCTACAGATATACTAATACAAAAATGACCATATGCGGTAGTAGTTCAGTATTTTTGTAAATATAAACTCTTAATTAAGATATTAATATTGAATGGGTTTTCACTGACTTGTTAGCCTAACAAGGGTATTTTTGTGAAGATGCTGAGCATGTGCCCCGTAGTAAGTGTATTAATACACAATAGGCTATAATCTGTCATTTGGCTTGTAAATTGAATGTCATTTACACAAAGCAATGCGGCGTATTTGGATGACTAACGATTGACTGGAATGTGATGATGTGTCAGACCGAAAGTGGAAATCAAAATATCGATCCCGACCTTTTCTTTATTCCAGCAACAACATACGTTTCGGTTTTGCCCCGTGTTGTTTTGGGAAAAGGCTGTTTGACTTCTCACCTCCGAGCCTAGAAAACACTAGCGGTATTTCTCCACTTCCCGGAAAGGTGACGTCATCTTCTTGGCGAGAAAGCTCGAGTTGCTGCTTGTCTTAAAGAAACAAAGCGCGCTCTGTGCTTTCTATTAAAGTGCTTTGTGCGCGGTTTAACTGAGCCGTGAAAACACGAGAAAAAAACAGGCCTACAAATAAAGTGAAACCCAAGTGTAAAACAATATTTGAAAACGTGCTTATTCGATATATACAGTGCTCAGCATATGAGTACACCTATTTTTTTTTTCTCAGTGAATATAAACAATATTATGGTGCAATTAAACAGAACAGTTTTTTTAAACTGTTATATCCATTATAATATGAGTTTGGCCATCTAACATCTTTAGCAAAATAAATATAAAAGCTACATTTATATTATATTTACACTTACATTATAATGCATTATATCTTTTTTTCCATTCATTTATAACTTGTTTTAATGCATTTTAATCAGTTTTTATCTGGTTTTAATATTTTTTATTAATTGTTTTTTTTTTCTTATACTTGTCTGTTTTATTTCTGTTTATGTAAAGCACTTTGAATTGTCACTGTGTACAAGATGTGCTATATAAATAAACTTGCCTTGCATATAAAGTTAAATGAGTTATTGCAAAATAATATTAATGATAATAATAATAATAATAATAATAATAATAATAATAATAATAATAATAATAATAATAATACAAACTACAAAATTAACTACATTTTATATAATTTATTTCCTCTTGTTTTTCCTGTTTATTAAAACTGTAATAAAAAAAATTCACCCCAACATAATAATTCGGGTCTACTAATTTGAACTGTGAACATTTACTGTATGTTTTGATTAGTTTGTTTGTTTGTTTGTTTGTTTTTGTTATATATTTTAGTAGTTCCAGTTTTGGTACTGACTGATCTAATGTATATGTAATATAGTAAAGCATTGTATAAATAATGTTACATTAAAAGATGGATCTGTGAGGGGTGTACTCATTTATGCTGAGCACACATTATAAATAAATAAATAAATAAATAAATAAATAAATAAATAAATAAATAAATGTCCAATTCTACAGAAATATAGCCAATGATACAAAGAGAACAAACATATTTTAGGACATATTTTGTAAACTATTAATTGTTATGATTATGTGTAGAATTAAATTGTTTTAAATATTAAAACAACATATTGTGTAGGTATTGTTTTTAATTTTGTGTTACTTAAACCACAAGTCTTGCTGGTTGTACTAGAAAAAGCATATAAAATATTTGTATTAGTATTTGTCCTTGTTTTACAAAAGGTGCTAAAAATTCTTAAATGATACAAAGAAAACATACATAGACAAAAGATAATGTGCATACTTTTAATGGCTATATTAAGTATGTGTAAAATCAAGGTGTTTAAAATATCAAAACAACCAACTGGTATTCTTTTAATCTTAAAACTCTGCTTACTCAAAATGCTAGCATATTTGTATTTGCAAGAAAGTGCTACACGAAATATACTTATATATAAAGTACAGACACAATTAAGAAATATTTATTATAAACTTATTTATATCTCTAAAGTTTTCACTTTTGTACTTATTACAATGTACTTAGTAAATCTACAAGCCTTGCTATTGTTCACCAATATATTTTATTTCATTTTATTTTATTTTAGACAAACGTAAATGCCATAAACAGAACAGACACAGTTTGTGCATATTTTGCATACTTGGTTTCGATAATTATGATGTTTATGATGCTTGTTGAATTACACTAAAGACTTGTAAACAAAAGTAAAAGATAAACACATAAATTCCTTTTCAAAATAAAACTGAAACCAAATGCAAGACATGATAAAATCCCAACCATACAGAACTACGTAATTCTATTCATTTTAATGATTAAATTCTGAACTTGCGTCCACGTCTGTAATCTTAATAGCATGCTCCCAATATTATAGAACATATCACAATGCATTAATTATACAAAGGATTAATATAATTGCAGAATATGGTGTAAGAATTTAGTGTTAAATTTAATGATCACTATGGTAGATGTGAAGATATTAATACTGGATGCACAGCTAAAATCAACTGAAAGATATGTGTATAGATACAGTATATGAAGCAATATACACTCTAAAAAAGCAGGGTTATTTCAACCCAACTGTGGGTGTGTTACAGAACACAGCTGCTGGGTTGTTGTTGTTTTTTTTATTAGATTTATAGGACTAAATTAAACTCAATGTTTGAGTTTGTCCATGTTTTGGCCAATTTTAGTTTAAATAACTCAGCATTTCTTACACTGTAAAACCCAGCCAACTTTATCAAATGAAATGAGTGTAGTTGACTCAGAATTTACTGAATGTTAAATCGACTCATTTGAAAAGAGTTTTGAGCTCACTGTTGAAGGTAATGAGTTAATTAATTCTACATTACTACCTCATTACTTCAACTTATAGACCTCACAGTACTCATATACATTAGATTTTTAAATCAAATGGTTTGTATGGGTTTCCTCAAATAGTTTGAGTAGGCTGAAGTTTTACAGTATAGTTTTACAGTACCCAGTTGGGTTGAGCTCTCTTCATTTATTAGGTTTTACTTTGCTCAAATTGCCTCGTTTACTCAAATGGAGTAAGTTCACAGTACTCAGTTTTTGAGCTTAAATGGTTTGTTGCAATCGGTTTTCTGAAATGGTTTGAGTTACCCTAACTTTTTGGGTTTTACAGAGTAGAGTGTACATAAAACACAAATGTATCTATTGCTTCATATATATATGTACACATATTTGAATCAGTTAAAATGTATGTTTTAATATTTACTCAAATGTATTTATTGCTTTAAACTTAAAAAAAAAAATCCCATATGTTGATGGATATCAACAAAACAACAACAGCAATTTCGCTATATAGTTAATATTCATGTATATTTTTATATTTACACGAATTATTGCTTTATATAAATGTACACATATTTGAATCTTTTAAAGTGTATATTCTAATATACACTCAAATGTATTCATATACACATATTTAAATCAGTTAAAATATAATTTAAATCAATCCGTGATGCAGAAACACACTGTAAAAAAATCCTGGTTGCCTTAAATTGTTAAGCTGAATCAAATTCATGAGTCAATTGAACTGATATTATGTTAAACTGACTTAAAACAGCTTAAATAACTTATACAATTAAGCTAGAACATGATTAGCTTAGTTTATGAAGTTACAATGAACTAAAAACATATGCTGTCAGGACTAATTGATCAAATGATTTTTTACAGTTTAGCAAATGACTTCTCTTTTAAAACGTGACCGTGTTTTCTTGTCGAAAATCAGATTAGACCAACAATAAAGATACAGACAGTTGAGTCAAAATGAAACAAAAAAAAATCTTTGCATCAAAAAGAAAGTGAGGGAAATGCAAACTCTGCTGTTTACACACCGTTATCTTTCTGTTCCTAAACTCAAACTTGGCACATTTTTGTTGACAGACAGACAACAATCAACAAGTAACAGATGGAAAAGTGAAATCACTTCTCCTGAAACTTCTAGTGTATTAATAGCTAACAGGTCAATATTGACATCATAACAGCTGTATCCATGTATCCCAGACAGAAAATGGCTGCGGGCATTTAAACACCTGTTTGACTTCATACGATGAACTCTATGACGTGACTCTGCCCTGCCAGATATGATAAAGAGATGATAAGATGGGTAATATACTGCTATATTAAGCTCTGTGTACTGTTTTAGATATAGATCATTCGCACGGGGCCACGTATGTCCGCTATGGCTGAACACATACAGTTGAAGTCAGAATTATTAAACCCCCTGAATTATTAGCTCCCTGTTTATTTTTTCCCCCAATTTCTTTGTAAGGGAGATAAAAAAATTTTCAACACAAACATAATAGTTTTAATAACTCCTTTATAATAACCGATTTATTTTATCTTTGCCATGATGACAGTAAATAATATTATACTAGATATTTTTCAAGACACTTCTATACAGCTAAAAGTGACATTTAAAGGGTTAACTGGGTTAATTAGTTTAACTTGGCAGGTTAGGGTAATTAGACAAGTTATTGTATAAAGATGGTTTGTGCTGTAGACTATCAAAAAAATATATCTCATAAAATGTTAGAAACTTTTGTACAAAAAATCCATGTTTTAAAAAAAATATTTGATAGTATTGGGCAATTAAAATCAAAGCATGTTGCAAATGTTGCAAGAGCTTTTCTCAGAACTAAATAACTTCCCGTTTCTTAGCCTTTTGCTTTTTCATTTTTGTTTTTTTATGATTAATAACCAGCTAGAATCAAGGTGATTTTCTAGTTACAATAAATAAATAAATAATGAATAAAAATATAATAAAAAATAAGAAAAGAATCTCTCTTGTACATTTTGGGGTCATTATATCATTATTTTTTATGTTTTCAGATATAAGTGTATGTGGTTTGTTGTTAATATCCATTTTTGACATTTCCTAATAGATAATAAGTAAAAATAGAAAAAAAAAACTTCTTCATATAATTATAAGTAATAAATAAATAAATAAAAATAATAAATAAAATAAGAATGGAAAATATAATAAACATATTTCTTTAGTCCTACCTTGTATTTTGGGGTCGTTATATCTTTATTTTTTAATGTTTTCAGATATTAGTATATGTGGTTTGTTGTTAATATCTATTTTTGACTTTTCCTATTAGCTAATAAGTAAAAATAGATAATAAATGAAAAACTTCTTCATATAATAAAATAAATAATAAATTCTCATATGTTGGTGGATATCAACAAAACAACAACAGCAAATTTGCTATATAATAGTTCATATAGAAGTATTAACCCAGATTTAAACCAGACCTATTATTCTCTTGAGAAATACAAATACTTGTTTGGACTTTGTGTCATGTTTAGACACGACTCCTTGGTAACATTATTTAGTGTCCAAGCACAAATGTATGTAATAAAGGAGTGTTTTATTGGTGATTGCACCAGGACGGTGAGGAGAGATTACTGGAAATTTCCAGAACACATAGGAAAGAGTGTGGACTGGGCTGTGTAATAATGAACAGCTACGGCAAGAAAGCTGTGCTTCACATTGAAAAGAGGAATGCAGACACTGCGTACGACCCACTCCCTTAAAACATCACCAAATCACTGCGTTAAATATTGAATTGAAAGGAAAGTGAAATAGAAAAACATGAGAAAGATAACAAGCCTATCGCTAATTTTACTATATATTTATTAAGCAAACTTTTATTTTATAGTGTTTTGTTACATATTAGATGTACCAAAACTAATTAAGAAAAAAACTTACTCATATCCACCAACTTATTAGTTTAGACAGACAGACAGACGGACGGACGGACGGACGGACGGACGGACGGACGGACGGACGGACAGACAGACAGACAGACAGACAGACAGACAGACAGATAGACAGATAGACAGATAGATAGATAGATAGATAGATAATATTTATAGATAGATTTGTTTTAGTGTTCTTTTTAGACAGAATATGCCTAAAAATAAATTAAATGCATAATTATTTGCAAATAAAATGAACCTTAAATTAATTTTACTCAGTACTTGATATAATGTATAATTAAAAGTAACAAGGATGCTCAAATAAAGTGTAATAAATCGAATTAAACTTTTAAAGTTGAATACACTCAAATATTCAACCCTCTAAAAACTGAAAACCTCTAAATGTCATGTTACAATATTACATAACAATAATTAAATTATTATTAAATGATAAAATCCTAAATTCAGTCAGAAACAAACCAACTAAATTCAAACGCCATAAAAGATATTCAAAGCTGTTTTTTCCCTGAGCCAGTGGACATTTAAAACCAAATGTAAAGCTTTTAAAAAACAGCCATATACACACTGACCTTGGCTTCATCTCTCCATCTCTTCATAAAAATATATAAAAAAAATAAAAAAGACATAAACAAGAAAACATAGGCTAAGTGTTTTTAACTTAACAGACCAAGAGGGATTTTATATGCTCTCTTTCAAACCAAGCAGACAGTCTGTCAGTCAGTCAGTCAAACTCTCTCTCTCTCTCTCTCTCATATCTCTTTTTTCAAAACTATTCGGTGACATGACATTAGAGCATACCAGAGATGGCCTGTCATTACACGAGTATATGTCTTTATTTGCTCATTAGGTTAACATGCCAGCTCGTCAGCTTCACAATTGTGAGGGAGGGCGGGAGTTTGCCCAGTTATGGTGCGCGGCGGAGAGGGTTGCCTGATTGCATCATCGCGAAAAGACAGCGCCGCTGATGCTATAAATAGGGTGACGTCACTCTCCCCGCCCCTAGTAGTAGTTCACGTCCTCCAGCCATAAAAAGGGGTGATGCAACGAGCCGGCGACAACTGTAACTTTAGCAGCTGAGCGCGAGAACAGTCCGGCATCAGGAGAGCATCACAAACACACGCGCCTACATTTATTTACACACAACCAGGTAAGAGACGGCATTGTACATTTCCTATTCATTGCTATTCTGGAACACGCTGTGGGAAAACGTCTATGTTGTGCTTGGTTTAGGCTATTAAAGCTAGATTTTTGCGTTTATGAGTCAAGCGATTGTATTTAGGTTTGAGTTAACGAACTCTTTTTTTAAACGAACTTTTATTTAGCTATAATGTATGTGCATTACTGTTTTTTTGCGTTAAAAATTGTTCGATATTTATTAAAATTGGATTAAAACTGATTGTTTTAAGTTATCCTGTTTTCAAGTTGTTTTAACCGACAATGTTACGTCAGTGAGTTTAACGTTACTTCATCGACAATATGTAACACGAATACAACTCATTAAATAGTTAAAGATTATGATTTCATATAGCCTACTCTGTATTGAAAACACGTCACTTAAATGTTAAAATATTAGAACTAATATAAGGTTGTTAATTAATATTTGATGGTTTAGATTATTCTGTTTGCGAGTTGTTACAGTAGGCTATAATGTATTCGTACAGTAATACACATAAATTAGCAAAACGTTAGTTGAAATGAATGTTTATGACAAAAAAGCGATAGCATACTGTATAAAGAGAGCAAAACGTCTATAATACGTCATTGTAAAAGCAAAATATTGACAGCTGTGGAAGCCAGAACCTATAACAACCCCTATAAATACTGTAATAGCAAGATGGCACTTTAATAATTGTATGTTGTACATTTTTTATCTATAATTAAATAAGATCATTTTATTCTACACTATTATTTAAGCTTTTAAATTATGGTTGTCATTGTAAGATTGACTTAGAATAACATGTGGTAAAAATTATTAGCCAAATTACTTTCTGCTCATGATATCTAGCCTTGTATTAGCCAGTTGTGTCTGTATAATATAATATAATATAATATAATATAATATAATATAACTTTAAAGACATAATCCATAAACGTAACTTAACAAAATTAAACAACACAAGAACTTGTGACTACAATATTCTCCCTTAATCAAAACTTTATCACTTTAAAATTATTTAAAATCACTTATCACTTTAAAATGCATATCATTTAATGAATTTAATATTATAATAATCACCTTGTTAAATGTAATATTTATATAAATATCATAAATGACAATATTATTTAACAAGGAATATATATTTTAATTACAATAACTGTATAACTATTGTTTATATAGTTTATTATTGTTAACAAATTATAACTCTTTATTATTATAACAGTATGCAATTTAATACTTTTATTTCTAAAACACAATATTTAATGATCATTTTTAAATGTTGTTTTTGTTACAGTTTAATTAATGGGTCTTACTCTATAATTCTGATGTTGTTATTCATTTTCTAACTATAACACAGTTATTTCAGTAGTTTTATAGAGAAAGGTGTAACATCTTTACTTTATTTATCTATTTATTTATTTATCGTTTATTTATCTATCTATCCATTTTCCTCATTAACATCATGATTTAACTGTTGTTTGGTATTTTTTTAGATTTCGGCATGATGCTTCAGCACCCTGGTTTGGGTCCGTCAGAGATCAGTGCGTCAGCTTTGGTTCCCTGTCTCTCTCCGCCCGGCTCCCTCACGCTGGACGACTTCACAAACTTCACTCCATTAGTGAAAGAGGAGCTGCGCTACGCCATCCAGAACAAACGCATGTCCACCGGCATGAGCACCCTGACCACTGACAGAGCCTGCATGAACACTGAGAGACCCACCGAACTACCTGGGATGAAGCGAGAGGTAAGACCCACTCATTTACTGGCACAAATGGGTTTTTTTTAAGTGTAATTTCTCATATTTCACATTGGTTATATTGAGTAACATGGACGTAGAAAAGCCATGCTTGCACAATTCACTTGTTCATCCACTTGTGGGCATTTTAGGTAGTTTGGCTTTCCCAAATTGATAGATGTTGTTATTTCAGGCTGTCCCAGAGGAGAACGACCGAAGGAAAAGAAGAAGGGAAAGAAACAAAATTGCAGCAGCAAAATGTCGGAACAAGAAAAAGGAGAAAACCGATAATTTACAAAAGGTATTACTTGTTATTTAGCATTTGATTAAAAAACGTAACATTTATATGAACATATATTATATCTGTTATTTTTTATTATTGATCTTTTTTGCTATTTTTAACTGTATTTGATTACATTATATCTATTACATCTACAGTTGAAGTCAGAATTATTAGGCCCCTTTAATTAATTAATTTGTTTTTAAATTTTCCAAATGATGTTTAACAGAGCAAGGAAATTTTTACTGTATGTCTGATAGTATTTTTTCTTCTGGAAAAAGTCTGATTTGTTTTATTTTGAGTAGAATAAAAACATTTTTAAATTTTTTTTAAAACATTTTTAAGGTCAAAATTATTAGCCCCTTTAAGCTATATTTTTTTACAGAACAAACCATCATTATACAATAACTTGCCGAATTACCCTATCCTGCCTAGTTAACCTAATTAACTTAGTTAAGCCTTTTAATGTCACTTTAAGCTGTATAGAAGTGTCTTGAAAAATATCTAGTCAAATATTATTTACTGTCATCATGACAAAGATAAAATAAATCAGTTATTAGAAATGAGTTATTAAAACTATTATGTTTAGAAATGTGTAAACTCTCCATTAACCAGAAATTGGGGAAATATTAAACGGGGCCAATAATTCTGACTTCAACTGTCCCTAGTATAGATGGAGTAAATAAAGTTAAAATAGTCTTTAAAAAAAGTTCTGAACTATAAAGTTCATTATAGAGTTTTTTATATTATGTTAATAAGTCATGCTATATATTTATTAGTGCTGTCGAAGAATTAATGGTTATTTATCACATCCAACATAGTGTATGTGTACTTGGTGTGTATAAATATTATATGAAATTAGAAGTGAAAATAATAATATTGAATAAAAACTCTGACAGCTGTTGTTAACAATAAAACTCACGTGATTCAAACATTAAAGCCAGATAAAAAAAGTTTAATTTCTCCAATTTCTTTTCGGCTTAGTCCCTTAATTATTCATGGGTTGCCACAGCGGAATGAACCACCAACTTTTCCAGCACATGTTTTACGCAGTGGATGCCCTTCCTGCTGCAACCCATCTCTGGGAAAGGCAGTCAAAATAAAACATTAAATAAATAAATAAAATGACACAATATTTTGTTGCTTTGTCTATGACAATTACAGATTTATCACACTTTCAACAGGGTTTTTACAGGTTTTATCAAGTCAAATTTAAGACTTTTTTAAGACCATAATAAATTAAATTTCAGACTTACACAAAAATTAAAACCTTAAAAAAAACATTAAAAGCAAATGTTATTGTAAGGAAGATAATTAAACCATATTTAGTGAATTAAGTTAATAGATAAACGTTTCCTAAAACTTTTATTAATGTAAATTGTTGATGGGTGGGTGTTGGCCCAATTAGGTATAGATTTACATAGACAAAGAAAAATTAAGACTTGTTTAAAATGATTTAAGACCTACAACACAATAATGCTAGTGGATTGAAGACTTTTAAAGGCCTAAAATTTGGGTTTTGAAATGTAAGAATTTTAAGACTTAAGACCCCGCAGATACTGTTTCAGGTTATTTTGAGCAAATAAATTAACTGGCGCCCAATTAAACTAATTAGCTGAATTATGTTTTCCTCTTTATTTTATATTAATCACAATTAATCTCTAAAAACTAAAGAAACTCATGTATGTTCTTGTTTTGACTTCAGGAGTCTGAGAAGCTTGAGTCCATCAATGCAGAGCTGAAAGCTCAGATCGAGGAGCTGAAGAACCAAAAGCAGCAGCTTGTTTACATGCTCAACCTGCACAGGCCCACCTGCATCGTCCGCGCTCAGAACGGCCAGACCCCCGAAGACGAGAAGAAGCTTTTCATCCAACAAATCAAAGAATCCACACTCCAGGGGCTGGGTTTTGCCACCAATGGACCAACACACACCGCCATACCAACCAGCTGTGGGCATCTGTGAATCACAAACTCTCCAGGCAAACAAGCTAACGGCTCGCCAAGGAACACTGGAAGGTTTGCCCAAGTAAAAACAAAAAAGGACTAAACACGGGTGCCTGCCATGCTGCCAATCAAGGTCGGTCTAATGTACACTGAAAGAGACTAAAAGCACTAAAAGTGTTGAAGGACATTCAATGCGTTTTCACTTAGTTATTTAAATGTGTTCGTCATTGTACTGTTTAACATGATATGCTTGTTTTTCGTATGCACCACCAAAGCTTGATGTCATGTTGCTGCTGCTAGAACAGCATGATTTCATTTATTTATCAGCTTGTTTGTTGAATGAAACCCTGGCGGTGTGTGTTTGATGGCAAGTGCTGTTCTAGTGAGGGGAATTTATGTGTGTTTTTGTTTTTGATTTCTTGGCAAGATATACAGGGTGATGAATGAAGTTCAGTTACATATTTATCTATGGCCTTTACCTTGTTAAAGGGATATTTCAGCTCAAAATGAACATTTTCTTACTTGTTGCTTCTGTTGAACACAAAAGAAGATATTTTGAAGAATGTATATGGCCATTTTTCCTATTAGTTCAATGGCTACTGAATTCCAACTGTCTTCAAAATGCCTTCTTAGGAGTTCAACAGAAAAAAAAAAAACTGCTGATCAATCTGAGGGTGAGTAAATGTACATTGTTGGGTGAACTATCCCTTTATAGTTATTATGTGTTCACATAACATGCCACAAGAAGTATTTCAAGCTGCTACTAATCTCTCAGGACTCGGTCTATATATTATACAGGAAACAAAAACTGAATAAACAGATAAAATTACAGGGAAGTGGACGTGGAGATGACAAGGTGTCCTGCACGGTACTTACAAGGAAGTTCTTCGCCACTGCTACCACCTCAATGTTGTTACGATGCTGTGAGCAGGAAGGTCTGAATTTGTCAGTCCACTGTGAACACAAACACACACACACACACACACACATACTCAAAAAAAGTGTTTTTTGTTTATTTCTGATGTCACATTTTTCATGTATTGTAGTTGTGTTGTTATTGTGTAGATGCTATACTCTCAGCTAACAAGTTTATGTTAAAGCTGTGCACAAACACTCGTCAAATCACATTAATTGAATGTTCAATTTAATATGTGCTCAAATTCTTATATGTGAAAAATCTTTTCTTAAAGATTACTACCTGATGCTTGTTTCAGAATTAACGTTCTTATATGGTTTGCACTTTGAACATTCCATTAATGTTTTCTTTAACGTTTGACTAACTTCTTTAAGAAAATAGAGAACCTGAAAAACATTCTTAGGACATATTTTGTTAGCTGGGCTTATTCTATAGAGAGAGAGAAACAAAAAACTTGAAGTAAAGCTCTTATTATTTGTCTGGCTTTGTTCCTAGATCATGTGTCAAGCACTTTTAGTGTCACACCACGTTGTTAGTGAAGAAACACACACCACAAGACATCTGATCAGCCCTGTGACTGCATTGCCTAATATTACAGAAAGGTGTACAGAAAGGGAAAATCAATCACTCCATTTCTACTAAACTAAGGAAAACACCAAATCTTCTCATAATATTTTCCCTTATGTTTTTGAGTATGGTCTCCGTTTATGTTCTGTCATGTACTGAAATTTTAAGTGACGCAGGCGTCATCTAGTTTGTTTGTTTCCCTTCTTTTTTGTTTGTATTTGTGCAAAACAGGTATGCCACTTAATGTGGTACTACTGACATTAAATGTATAGTTAAAAACAAAGCTATGCTTCCAATTTGTGGTTAAACCAGATTTCACCCATCATGTCAATGCTGTTGATGTCAATAAGTGCAATTGCTTCCAAAAGTCATGATTGAGAAGATGATAGCCTGTCAAATTCAATTAACTATTTATACGAAATATGTATGGCTTCATTTTGACTGTCTGTTGTTTGTTTTTGATACTTTATTAATAAAAAAGCTATACCACTTGAGTCATTTTACACTGGTTTTATTTAAGACAGCTGTGACTGAAACAATTTGATTGCATCACAGGAGGCAACACCTGCACATTGTTGCTTTATAAAGAGTATTTGACGTGTTCAAAAAGCATAACCATTTATAGTTGTCAAGTGTCAAGGAATTTGTGGTAGGGCAAGTCTACACATGCCAAACCTGAGATACGTGCTGAGTATAACCCTTAGTGCAATCGAGTTCATCCTGTCAGAGAGCAATGATTCAGCATTTTTTTTTTTTTTTTTTGCAGATTTTTCTGATTAGTTCTGTTTAAGCGGATGGTTTTGAGAGGGACATTTAAGTCTTGGAAAGGATTTAGGGTGAGGGTGGCATCAGGAAACGTTCCAAAATTCCTTGGGATTGTTCCAGATGTGAAGTTCTGTGGAAACCACAAGGATACTACAGAACTCTTGGCAGTACCTGAGCTTTGGTAACCCCCTTTTTGTGGGAGAGGAAAACATAGAGGGAATTCTTCAGAACTCTAAAATTGTACAGGAAACAAAAGTTTGTTCAAACTGCGATGGAGTCATTGAGAAGTGGAAAACAATATATAAATAGAGACACTCTATTTGTTTCAAAAACAATTACCTGGAAAATAATTTGCACTAAATATAGAATTGAAGGATTGTTTTTGCTTTTTAAAATTCCATGTGGCCTTTTTGTTTATTGTCAAATGAAAATTCCTTACTGAAGCTAACAGACAACATTGAAATAAAAAGGTTTAATGATAAACAAACTGATGGATGGAAGGATATATAGATAGATAAAATGACGGATGGATAGACAGACAGATAAACAGACAGACAGACAGACAGACAGACAGACAGACAGACAGACAGACAGACAGACAGACAGACAGACAGACAGACAGACATAGATAGATAGATAGATAGATAGATAGATAGATAGATAGATAGATAGATAGATAGATAGATAGATAGATAGATAGATAGATAGATAGATAGATAGATAGATAGATAGATAGATAGATATGGATGGATGGTTGATGCGACAGCAGCCACAGAGCATCAGCGCCAGTTTGTCACAACACACCAGCTATAGGAGAAGTGGAGAGACATAAATAAAGCCATTTTAATGGATAGGGGGTGATTGGGCTACACCCCTACTCTTTACAAGAAGTGGCATGGGATTTTTAATGACCACAGAGAGTCAGGACCTTGGTTTAACCTCTCATCCGAAAGATGATTCTCACTGACAGTGGTGTCCCCTTCACTATACTGGGTCATTAGGACCCACACAGACCACAGGTTGAACGCCTCCTGCTGGCTTCACTAACACCACTTCTAACAGCATCCTAGTTTCCCATGTGCTCTCCCATCCAGGTTCTGACCAGACTCAGTTCTGTTTAGCTTCAGTGCGTGTGAAATGGATAGATGAATGGATGGACAGATGGATAGATATGCTTTTTCATTTGTTATATATGCTCTTCAGCCTGAACTCAGGTCATTCACACACATCCATTAAAAATACACATTTATGGCCAAATCGAGTCAGAGTTGCTGCTCATTGCTTCATCATCACTGATAAGTAAACTCTCAGAAATTACTCGTAGACAACTTCCATCTTTTTCTCTGAAAACATAAAGCCTATAAAGAAAAAAGCCACCAATATTGCATTACAATACCATCACCGGGAATTGAACACTCTCTGTTCATGTCTGTTTCCCAATCTTTGTCCTAAATCACAATTTCTAAGCAAAAGCAATTTATTTTTAGAAATTATTTTTCCAGTAGTAAATAAAACAAAAACTATTTTAGTTGATTCATTTCATTCAGATATGAATCCACATCTAAATGCTCACCTTATATGAGGCACAACATGGGACATTAATATTTTGAAATCTTACCAATTAAATACCCTACTCATTTATGAATATATTTACTATTATGTTATAAATAAACTCTATTTTTCTTAATTATATCTGTATTTAAATACAAAATGCACATGTAAACGCATTCCATTGACATCATGCGTTGAATCCGAACTGACCCTGATTCCTAACACCATGACTTGAATTTCACAGTAACACAAGTGCACTTTGCCCTGTCAGAATGTGAACCAACACGGTCACGGCCCTTGGCAATCAAAATGCAATCAGTGGAAACTTCACATTCTGATGCAACCCTTGAAAACTGTTGCAATGGAATCTACAGATGTCGAATAGTGTGTTGTAATGCTATTTCAAATATCAGTTTCATAACCTCTGAACATGATTGTAATGGTTTTAGAGTTTTGACAGACCGCATTCAGACTGACTGACAGATATTTAAACCCATGACAGAGCTGGAATGATTCAGTCATTCAGCACATTAATGTCGCCTGTTTTGAATAATCACCATCTATATTACAAACCTGATGATGATGTATATTTCCTGTATAGATCAATGACGATGTATATTGAAAATTCTACACCACTTCCTTTCCAGTACAAAGAAAATGTCCCTTGTTTTTACTTAGTGGGAGCTCAAGGAAGTGTAGGTTCAATGGGAACTTCGAGGTCCACATTCTTCTTTAAGTTCCTGTAAGATTTCCAAGAGTTTCAATTAGTGAGGCCAACCACCTACAGCAGCTACCAGGAACTTCAATATAAGGAAGGAAAAGTTACCATAACAGAATTTTCCGCCTTGAAGCGACGAGTGTAAGCCACGCCCATAATTTCCCAGCTCACAAAGCGAATTTGCATGCGCCTCTGGTCAGATTTGAAATCATAACTCACTTTAAAAGCAACGCTCGACAGGTCGTGATTTAAAGTTTTACTTCCTTCTGTTTAAGTGCATTTACTAGAAGAGATGTTTATTTTGGTGCAACTTGACCTTTTATGGTGTAAAACACAACATCTGTTACAAATCGAACCAAGCATATGCACAATGAAGATTGCAGTTAGCATTAGCTATATCCATTTTGGGGTAGATTAACATTTTAAAACATGTGCATTTATTCTAAAATGTTTATAAAGTGTAAATCAAATAGATATGCATGTTGAATGGTAATGTGTCCACAAGAGGGCATAACAATCAAGGAATTTTGCCCTGAAAAGAAATGCATTATCAAACAATAGAAACAACATTAGATTATGAAACACGGACTTCTCTAGGAACAGCAAATGCTTCATTCATATGGACAGGAACACAGATTTTTGTTCTCTTGGTTTGACTTTATTATAAGGTTAACTACTGAAGTTAAGAAAGGGACTAAGCCGAAAAGAAAATTAATGAATATTGAAGTTAAGATGAACAATACTACAGCATTCATAAGTAAATATTAAATTCAGCCTTTACTAAAACAACTTTCAGATTATGAAGGATGCTGGTTATTGGTTGATGATGAACACATTTTTAGCAAATAAAGGCCTTAATAAATGTTACAATAAATGTTTAGAATCATTCATTTTCTTGTCGGCTTTGTCCCTTTATTTAATCCAGGGTCGCTACAGCAGAATGAACCACCAACTTGTCCAGCACATTTTTACGCAGCGGATGCCCTTCCAGCCGCAACCCATCTCTGGGAAACATCCACACACTCATTCATACACTACAGACAATTTAGCCTACCCAATTCACCTGTACCACATGTGGGGGAAACCGAAGCACCTGGAGGAAACCCACACAAATGCAGAGAGAACATGCAAACTCCACACAGAAACACCAAGCCAAGCCGAGGTTTGAACCAGTGACCCAGCGACCTTCTTGCTGTAAGGTGAGAGCACTACCTACTGCGCCACTGCATCACCTATTTTGATTCATCTAATATAAATCTTTAAGTTAGGCTGCTGATATAAAACCCTTCTAAAGTGGTACCACTACACAAAAATATCCGGTAATGAGCAGTTTTCCATATTTTGTGATTCGTGTTTTTATGTTCATAAAAACACAAACGTTTTATGTTTATGTTTTTATGAACATTTTAATAGTTTGTCACCATAGAATTATAAGGTTCTATCTGACATTTTTGTCAAAATTGAGTTATTCACATTTTTATTAAATGACAACTTACTTACATTGTCATGTTTTTTTTAATAAGCTGTTTACATTTTAAGACTTCAAAAAAAAAAAAGGTTTATCTACAAAGTCAAACTCTAGCTTGGCTCTATAAGGTTCTTTCTGTGCGGCAATTAGAATTTCGAATGCATGAATGAGGACCAATCAGGATCAGCTTTCTTTGTCATTTTGCCGAACTCAGGGTCGACTAAATCATGCCGCACCACACAAAATTGAGATGTGTGTATGTATATGCTGTCTTCCTTATGGTCATCTGTTCAGTCATCCTTACCCTCAGCATATGATGACAGCATAGATGATGGTAATGACCACATAGACGACATAAGGATGACAGTAGCCTATAAATGACAGCATATACAACAGTAATGATGACAGTAAAGATGAATAGACAACAATAAGGACAACAGATCAGATTCAATTCAATTTATTTGTAAAGCACTTTAAAACAACACAGTTGACCTAAGTGCTGACAACAAAGAGTAAAACAAACTTTAAAATACAAATAAATAAACATAAAATCTCAACATCTCACGCTGTGCTAAAAGCCAAATTGAACAAGTGGGTTTTAAGAAGAGATTCCCTTCTGCCCGATCCCCTCTAAGCTTTCGACTGGTCCGGGGCACACCCAGGAGGAGCTGGTCGGCTGACCAGATGACAGAATACCCCATATATGACAGTACAAAACAGGAAAAAAGCATCAGACGACATCAATAGACAACCTGTACATTAACAATGCTGATTTTCCTGAACATGTGTCCAGTGAGAGTAGACGAAGACGAATGGGAAGTACAAAGCAGAAAGCAGGCAAGTGAATTTTGGCACAAATGGAACCCCATATGACAGGACCTGAAACATACCCGATATTGTTTGTAGATTTAAGTAAAACAGCTTTGTTGAGCATGCTTGTAAACTACTGTTATTAAAACTATTTTGACAAGAAGTAACATATTCAACTGCACATAAACAGACCTTTGTGTCAGTAAAGTTTATTTTGCTTATATTCACTGCAATTTCCATTTCCATATAGGTAGTCCTACCAGAAGATGTTGTATGCATGTATGTGATAACATTTTTATAATATTAGAAAAATGACCATGCATTTATGCAATATTGACAAAAATGTTCTTTACAAATTCATTCATTTTACTTCAGCCTTGCCACTTTTTTATCAGGGGTCACCCCAGCGTAATGAACTGCCAACTTTTCCAGAATGTCTTACGCAGCGGATGCCCTTCCAGCTGCAAACCATGAACTGGGAAACATCCTTACATTATTGCAGTCACACACTCTGGTCAATTTAGTTCATCCAATTCGCTTATAGTGCATGTCTTTGGACTGTGGGGGAAACCGGAGTACCAAGAGGAAACCCACGCCAACACAAGGAAAACTTGCAAACTTCACACAGAAATGCCAACTGACCCAGCCGGGACTCAAAACAGTGACCTTCTTGCTGTTAGGCGACAGTGCTAACCACTGAGCCACCGTGCCACCCTTCTTCACAAATATTTCCATTTATTGAAATACTTTTACTATCGAATCTACTGTATATAAAGCATTTTTGCCAAGGACGTAGATTTGCTTTTGATATTGGTGGGGACCTACTTTAACGCCCCCCAATTGTAAAATTTGAATGTAACTTCACATTAAAAATGTAAAGTTAAAGGAATGTCTGACAAAAAAGGCATAGTTTATTTAAGACTTCCTTTTGCTGAGGGCTTATTTGTACATAATCACTTACCACCGCATCTGAACACTTTTTTGCAAGTATAATATTGCCGTTTATGTACTTTAAGCTAAAAGATGACTTCACATCTCCATGTTCTTTACCTTCTCTGAGTGTACAAACAAAACAGCCCATGTTCTATTTCACAAACTTTAATAAATAAATCAAATACAATTAGTAACGAAAACAACATTAAATCAAGCGTGTCTTATGGTGCAAAAGTAAATTTACAGGATTTTACTTTGACAAGAAATGAATGCAGACTTCTGGAAAGAGGGAGGCGAATGAAACAATATCCATGTCATCTCGATTCTTGTTTTTTCTAATCACTGTGGAGGCCAAAATCAAAACTAATGTTTTATTAGTTGCACATCTATGGTTACTATCATGGTGGACTTGTAGCGAACTTCACTTCAAGTGACTGACACTTTTCTTTGAAATGTACAGATGAAACCAGAAGTTTACATACACTGTATAAAAAGGCACATAACCATTTTAAAAAGTCAGATGTTAATGTGACTAAACCTTTTCTCTTATAGGTAAGTTAGAATTACCACATTTGTTTTTTGTTATGCTTAATAGCAAAATAATGAGAGATATATTTTTTTGAGAAATTGTTATAACATTTCTTGAAAGTCAAGCTCAGATGGTGTCAAGGTTTTGGAAGTTTCTGACTGGCTAATTGACACCATTTGAGTTAATTGGAGGCACAACTGTAGAATAGTATTTAAGGAAAATCTCAAACACACTGAAAATCAACAAGCCAGAATCAACAGCAAAAAGCCAGATTACAATTTGATAAATTACACTGGGGAAAAGAATAATTTTCGAAGACATGTCCTGTGGTCTGATGGAACTAAGATTGAACTGTTTGGCCATAATGACCAGTGTAACATTTGGAGGACAAAGGGGAAAAGCTTACAAGCCTAGGAACACCATATCAACTCTGAAGTATGGGCACCATCATGTTGTGGGGCTGTTTTGCTGCAGAAGGGACTAGTCCATTTCACAGCATAGATGACATCATGAAGAAAGAACCTTATGTAGAAATACTGAAACAACATCTCAAGACATTAGCCAGGAAATTAAAACTTGGCCACAAATGGGTCTTCCAAACGAACCATGACAAAGCATACTGCCAAATTAGTTAAAATGTGCTTTAAGGACAACAGAGTGAATGTTTTGGGGTGGCCATCACAAAGCCCTGATCTCAATCCTAAAAAAAAAAAAATGTGGGTAGAGTTGAAAAAGCTTGTGCGAGCAAGACAAATCTGACTCAGATTTCTCAGACAAATCTGACTCACACCAATTCTGTCTGGTGGAATGGGTCAAAATTATTTCAAACTATTGTGAGAAGCATGTGGAAGGATACCTACCAAAACAACAAAGTTATACAGTTTAATAGCAAAGCTAAAAAATACCAAGGAGATGTAGAATGTATGTAAACTTTTGACTCTTTAGAAATTAATAAAAAATTCTCAAAAAAAAAGTATCTTGTTATTCTGGCATTTAGCAAATGTAAATCATTTAGGTAAACCCAACGGACCTAAAATAGTAAACGTTTAGTATGATTTACCATCAGACATTTAAAAAAAAAGGTTTTGTTGCTTTTTTAGAGTGTATGTAAACTTCTGGTTTCAACTGTAGCTGCTTATGTCCATGTCTCACCTGAGTCTTGCACGGTAAGCCTGACTGGAAAATTTCGACTAAGCATTATTTTATTTTGGAGGCGATTAAATTATTGATGGAGACATTTAAATAATCTGTGGATATTGATGGGGACACGTCCCCTCCGTCAATGCTAATTCTACACTCTTGATTTTGGCCAACTGCATTTGTAAGCAAACAAAGTGTTTTAAGATTAAAGTGATTTATGTTTTATTTACATTCACTAGCAAGCACTTTTTGACTTCGAAATAAAAGTTTTGAAATGAAAGTCAACAGATGTGTGTGAAGCTCTAGGACTTTTCATTAGAGAAGAGAAAACTGGAAGAGAAATGTAGAAGTGTGTTCCCTGCTGTGGTTAGGAAGGTAAGAGGAAGCGATACATTCAAACACACACACAAAAAATCTGACCACCATCTTACCGCAACCACCCCCAGATAGAGTTTCAACACATATGAAAAAAAAGGGTCCCTTTTCTGAATTCGGTGACCTCATTTTAATAGAAATTATATCACTGTTGCAGTTTCATTGATTACTGGATTTCAGTCATGGTTTGCATCACACTGTATATAATGAGTAATTCCTTTTAAATTATTCTAATACTTTCAACACACCCACAACATTAACATTCCAAGAATGTTGTTATGTTTGTTTCTATTTCATTTAATTAGTCAACACTCAAACATGCTGTCATGGAGTTTTGAAACCAATCTTTGGTGTTTTGGTTAAGACAGACTCAAAAAGCAGAAGTTGATTTTCGCTTTTCGTTCATTCACAACCTACTAAATGTGGTATAACAGATGGTTTTGTTAGTGGTTATTGACTCTATTATAGTAAATACCAAAGTGGATGTGCACGTGAGGAATGGCCATGGGAAATGTAACATACCACTATGGAGATTTTGTATTGTGAACATTACCGAAATACAAGAGAAGTTTCAAGCAGGACTTTTGGCAATTGAACCATAACTGGAGATAACATCACCCCAATGACCAGACACATTATTGGGGATTTGTCATCTTCATATTGAAGTGACATTAGAAATCTGGGTGTCATCTTTGATAGAGCTCTGTGTTTTAACAGCCATGTTAAATCTGTTGTTCACATGCTTTTTACATCTGGGGAACCTCGCAAAAATCCGAAATATTGTTTCACAGAAAGAGATGAAGATGCATGTCCATGCCTTTGTCTCTTCATGGTTGGATTATGGTAATGTTCAGTTCACTTCTCTGAACAATTCGTCCATGGATCGATTGCAATTTGTGCAAAATGCAGCGGCGAGGCTTTTAACCAGCACCAGTATGAGGTCGCACATTACTCCTGTGCTTAAGGCACTTCACTGGCTTCCTTTTAGTTTTAGAGTAAAGTTTAGGATTCTGGTCCTTACATATAGAGCTCTGCGTGGTCAAGCACCCCTGTATGTTCAAGATTTTTTACAGTCACTCATGTAGCAGGTCTCTGAAGTCTTCTGGCAAAGACCTTTAGCCATTCCCAGAACTCGTTTTAAGACTAAAGGTAACCGGGCCTTCTGTGTTGTGGCCCCAAGGCTCTGGAATTCCCTCTGAATAGCACTGAGAAGCATTTAAAGACACATCTTTTTGGCCAAGCTTTTAATTAACAGTACTAGTGTTTCTGTACATGGATTTTTTACTTGTTTTAATATGTTTTCTTTTTAAGAGTTCACACTTAGCTGATGATTGATTATAAAGCTTGTTTGACATGCTGTCCTGAGCTCATTAGATCCTAAAGCCTGGGGCTCCCTCCTATTTGCAAGGTGAGAGGGGAGTTTGAGCTCAGAACTCCCCTGCTGTGGTAACTAATGAAAAGGTAGTGATTGCTCTTAAGAGATAACTACTTACTAGGAGCATGTATATGGTGCTGATTTGGATTAGTCAATTTAACTTAAGTTGCATGTTTTTGGATGGTGAGAGAAAACCGGGGAACCCAAAGGAAACCCACGTGAGCACTAGGAGAACGTCTAAACTCCAAACAAAAACATCATCTGGCTTGGTAAGGATTAGAACCAGTGATGCTCTTGCTGTGAGGCAACAGTGCTAACCACTGGGCCACGGTGCTAGGAAAGGAGGAGGAGTTGGGGTGGAAGGCAGGACTCTTTAAAACGAAGATGGTTGTTATATGGAACTTTTTGGAGTATTTATAGTGGCTTAGGAATCGTCTGATTGGTGAATCATAAATTGAATGATGTGGGACCAGCTGCAAGTGACTCGATGTCTGGTAAAGGTGCTATTTAAATAAACCTTCACTTACTTTTGATATTGCTGGGTACAGACCAAAAAATGAAAATGAAACATTTAATCCTGCTTTGTTTAACGTTAACACTGTCATATTTGCTTGCTATAAAATGTTGTTTCACAAAAAAGCTTACCAAATAAACACTCTTGTATTTGCATACATATTTTTATCAGTTGAGAATTCAAGAGCTTATACATGTATAAATGATCAAAAAATCAAAACAGCAGCAGAAATTCCCGTCACACATAAAAACTGAACACCCCCCCCTACCCCCCCCCCATATAAGTATACACTGTACTCAACAGTAACAAGCAACATTGTAACTATATGTTTTCAATGTAAGCTGAGAAAATTGTATATGCTATTCTTCTATGCTAATAAAGGACTACTGAGACATTCCAAGCACAGGATGCGTCATCTTGGCATGGCATGGAGTTCCTCACAACTCCAATACACATCTCTGCCATTTGCTTACAGTAACCATGTGCTTTTCACCATACACAATTCATCAGCTCGTAATTTTCTTTCATATAACTTTGTCATGTTTGGTGTCATTTGACAGTTTATGACTTCAGCATTGTAGTGATGAAATCATCAGAGACATTGAAGTATTTCAATATACAATCTATTTACTTAACACGTCGTCCTTCAACTGCTTCCGGTTTTCGATTATTGGTTCAGAATATCAGGGCAAGCTTCAAGCCTTATGCCAACACACTGTGTATATGTTTTTATCAAGCTGTGTTTATGTGCATTTTGATGTATTGCATGAGAATGGATGGAAATGCCAAATTTTGAATAAAATAAATAAATAAATCGCCTAATTCTTAACAAAAACATTTTTTGTGCTTGAGGTGGTTTTGGACTTGTGTGACAACGTGTTAAGTGCGGTTTATTCATAAACTAATTTTAAGAGGATCACGTGCTTATAATCAACATGGCTGGCTCCTTATCAGCTCCGTAATCAGCCCTATTAGATGTTTTTTTCACTCCAATTATCTTCGTCTTGAAGCTCCCCCCCTTCCACCCCTACTTCCTTCCCCTTTTTTCTGATCGGGCGACACGGTGGCCCAGTGGCTAGCACTGTTGCCTCACAGCAAGAACACCGCCGGTTGGTGTTTCTGTGCGGAGTTTGTGTTTTCTTTATGTGTTCGCGTGGGTTTCCCCCGGGTTCCCCACTTTCCTCCCACTGTCCAAAAACATAAACCATAGCTAATCGACTAAAACAAATTATCACCCTATACAACCTTAGTTTACACTTCTCATGGTGACAAGCAAGGGAGTTCTCGAGACCTACCTGACCTCAAACTCCCCTCTCGCCCTTCTAACGGGAGAGAGCCCCGGGCTCGAGGATATTACGAGCTCGGGGCTCTCTCCCGGGACAGCATGCCAAATACGCTTCATTGATTATCAGCTAAGCGTGAACTCTTGAATGTGACTAATGGGTAAAGAAAATGGTTTTGCAGAATAATTTGTCATAGTAAATGTACAACCACGTTACTAATCATCTGTCTCTATTATGCTTGCCTTATTTACTGTTGGTTATTAGGTTTCCAATATTACAGTCAAGGCCAGTTTTTAAAGACTATTCAAGTCCAAACCGAGACTTTTATTTTAGTATGTTGATGTACTTCCAATTGAAACTGAATATTTAGTAGGGGTGCAGCTTTCTGTTTGCGCATCATTCCCTTGCGGCAAACTATGAGTGCTGTGTTTGCTGTGCAAACTGACATCATCCCCAAAAAGGACCACCTCCACAAACATGAAAGCAAAAACAACAAATTAATTTGCATAAATTAATTGTTCACCAGAAGAATAACAATGTGCGATAGCGGAATAAACATTGTAAATTTTGATTCCACACATATTTGAAAGATAATGATTATATAGAAAAAGACTGGGTATACCATGGGGAAGAATGGTAAAATACATGGAAGCTATTTAAGCCAGGCTAGCAAATTGAAGTATAAAAATAAACGAAGCTCAGGCATCCACTGCTAGTTTCAGCGCCTTTGTGTTGCATCCTTTGAAAATGGTTGGAAAAATAGTTTGTTGTTTTTATTCCACTACACTGACTATGATCGCTAAAGTCATTGGATTAGACTAATATATTTTAAATTAAATACAGATTTAGTGGTCAGATGTGCTAGTAGTGGGCAATGCCAAATGAAAAGCATAAACATAAAATAAACAGATTTTTATTGTTTGTAAGTGTGGACACAAACATATTTATCATGATATTTACAGTTATCATGGTTAGTGTGAACGCTTCTTTAGCTACTCTAATGGTGTGTTCACACCAGACATGGATGAAGCGTCAAGCACGAGTGATTTGCATGTTAAGTCAATATAAAGATGCAAATAAACACATCGGTGTGATTCGCATGAATGAGGCATCACGAATGACACAAGGAACGGAGTTGAGTGTTTTGCATGCTTGACGAATCGCTGGAATTGGAAAATCTGAACTTCAGCGCAGGGGACATTTGTGTCGTGTTTACAAATCAGGAGCTTTCTCATGTAGGGGCATGATTATGATGTAGTGCCTGTTGTTGGTGTCCAGAGAGAAACATACCCTTAATAACTCAAAGTGCATATTAATAGAAAACACTGAACAGTGGACTCACAAAAGAAAAAGTTTACTGTATGTATTATATTTTGCATTGAATACAAAAATTTGTATAAAAATGTAACACTGCTGATAAGCATTTTAAGTTAAGCAAACGTGTAATTAAAATGTACATTCAGACATCATGAGCATCATATGTGAGTCTCTATCTAGACGTAAACTCAGGTGGCACTGTGCCTGTGGACCTGGTTATTGGGGTCATACCACAGGTTAAGATATGGCACAATGGCTCATGGGCTTTGAGGGCATCTGTCAAGCGTTGCTGTTCCTCTATCAAAAGCTGAACTTCCTTCCTCAGCAGGCTGTTCTCCTGTTCCAGACATTCGTACGCCTGGTTATAAGAAAAAAATGTCAAAAACCACAGTAATTACAATAACATCAGGGGGCATTTGGTGTAATGTCCTATGTCTGACTGACCACAAATATCAACATATCTCTGAACTGAAAGCAACATACATTGTTATACATTTACTGACAAGAGCAACTGCTGAAATATATAGACATTTTATACAGTATATATAGCTAATATGCAAATGGCAAACCTCGTGTAACTCATCAGCTCGTTGCGTTTGTCTTTTGCGGCTTCTCTGTGCAGCAACTCGGTTCTTTTCTCTTCTTTTCACCCTTTTATCGTCATCATCAGAGCTCTGAATCACAATCATATATGGTATGAGTGTTATGCTAACGTTATGTTGTTTTATTTTAATACGCAGGAATATCCCATTACAAAAGTCTGTGTGGCACAAATATCAAAAAACGAAGGTGTAATTTAAGGTGGAAAGTACATTGGTCATTTTTAAAATGTATTATATGAGTCATTTTAGTTATAAACTCACTTAAATAATTTGTGCTAAAGAAAAGTAAACAGTAAAAGAAGGAACATACCTCGCTCTGTCGATACAACCGTAGAGCTGGAGCATCACTTCGAGAGAAGTTACTTGACGCACTGAAAAGTGACATGATGATCAAAACATGTCAAAACTTCCGTTAAATAAACTGTATGGACAATTAAGGTAAACTATACCGTCGTTTTAATTAGCTCATGATAAGGCATGCTTAAACTGTCAAGTCAACGACCTACGGGTGACATTAGTGATTTCTTGCAAACGCTATCGGCGGATGTTCTTTGAAGTCACGTGACGCCCTCGAGCACGCCAGTGACTCTTGTCAGTGAGGATGTTTTCGTAACCCTTTTGGGTCATTCCACCTTTTTTCCATTATGAAAAGGTAATTTTTTGAAAGCCAAATTAAACATTCAAGCATTTAACAGTAAATAGGTACATTTAATAAGTCAAATTATGACGGGAAACTACTTCTGTGTAAATATTTTTTGTAGTTTTAACCATTTTGGGCCATTACAGGAAATGAATGCATAATTAATAATGAAAACTGCGGTTTTAATACTTAATTTTGAGATATTTGAAACATTTTACCGGGGAAAACTTTGTATTTAAAATAAGTAATTTAATTTGCTGTTTTTAATGCTGTTGGCCTATTCCAGGAAATGACTGCCTTTTTCATTATGAATGGGTGACATTTGAAAGCTACTTTTAACATTTTAACCACCCCGTCTGGCAAAAAAATTGCATTTAAAAGTATTATTAAAATGGATTAACGCAATACAAAATGATACACTTTACATTTGACACTATACTAAGTTTATTTGAAACAGAATACAACCCTTATATTACTCTTAAACGATTTACTTTGCAGTTAAGTCAGACTATTGACAATAAATAAACCTCTTTTATCAATTTAAATATACATAATTGCCAGTTTTTATTGTTATTTACACAGAATTTAAGTTACAGTTTAAAGTTAAAGTTAAATTTGCAAACCAACACTGGTAAACCATTAACACCTTGTGGTGTAAACCTGGACCACAACAGCACAATAGTTCTCTAAAAATATAATTAAACAGATTTAATGGAAAAGGAAAGTGGTGAAACACGAATTTCCATCTGAGCTACAGACGCAACATACTTGAATATTTATATACATGAAATGAATAGGAAACAACATGCAAGATCCTCATATAATACAACACTTCCCCATTCCCACACAACAATGTACATACGCCATCAAATACACATTAAATGACATTTACATCAGTCTTTTTGGTGATTTTTGCTGCAGGAACGTAGTCTGCACTGTATTCTGAATCAGCTGCATCTCTTTTGATGATGGAAGGACAGACGTTTCCAACTGAGCTGCCCAACACTTCTCTGTAGATATCCAGCGACTCCGCTGAAGGCTGCATGACAAGCACTTGATGCAAACCCTCGGCTGCCTGTTTCAGACTTTTCAGAGACTGAACAGATTGAAGCAAAACAAGGCATGTTCATATAAATGCAGCTTTTTGTCAATGGTTATTATGAAACTTTGAGGTAATTAGTTTACTTAAAGATTTCCGAGATTTGTTAGATGAAATGGTCAAGCACAACGCATACTATAGATTTTTACCTTCATTACAGTACTGGCTTGTTTGAACATTGAAGGTGCAGCAGCGGATATATTGCTGATGACATTGTCTGTGGAAACAGCAATTAACAGGTACTAATTAATAATGCACAGAGCACAGTTTTAATGAACATATTAAAGGGGACACGCACCTTGAGCAGGATCCGGCTTTATGTCTTGTGGCTTCACTGTCTGTTCATACAGGCCCTAAAATGAAAGAAGAACTTCAAATATACAAGCTTAATTTATACCGTGACATCAGGGGGTTTCTATCTGAGATTATTAAACTAAGCTGTTCTCAGAAATGTGCATATCCCTTGATTCATTTGAGTTACAGAAAGTTCAGGTGTTGATTTGCAAATATGTTATGCCATCTAGTGGACAGATTTGCAATTAGAAAACTTAAAAAATAAACCATATACTGAGTAAAATCTGTACACAGCAGGGCTGCACAATATATTGTTGTTACGATCCCCCTTGTTTGAGTCGCAATATGAAAGAGCTCAGACAACAAAAGGATCTATATGCAACTTAATTATTATACTGTTCATAAAACTAATAGAACAACAAATAAAGAAACAAACAAATATCTAGGGATAAATAAAGAAGATAAAGAACTTAAGATATAAATCACAACTAACTTTAACTACATGATATAAATAATGCAAAACGAAACCATAAGATTATAGAATGAAAGAGATGGTCTTGACATGAGGAGGTCCAAGTAGCCACACCGTCCTCCAGAAGCTAGCACAACACTTTTTTGATATGCTTTAAACCAATTGGTGAGCAAGCAGGTATCCAAATCAGGATCTGACACATCCAAACTGGAATCCTGGGGTCGACACATTATTTTAGCAATGATATCACAATGTGCACATCCACAACAGTCACATCGCAAGATATGCAATATCGACTCTGGATTACAGTTGATCAGGAGCTACAGTACACAAGATTTGTAATGTTACTGCTAAGTTTAACCATATTAGAATGAAGGTTTATTATTTGATTGTGTATTTGAGACCTATAACTGAGCATTTAAAGAAAGTTTAAAACATTTGGGCACAAAAAAAAGTATGATGTTTTGAGGAGAAAATAGATTTATTGTGTTTAATTATTTATACACAACTTATTTCTTGTCCAAATATCCACATTTCAAAGCAAAAACAAGATTATTTCACTTCAAACCCATTGGCAGATAATTTAGCTTGTTTTAAGGAAAAACTCTTTATTTTGACCTATAAAGAGTTATAAAGACTTTCCTCAAAAGGTGAAAAAAAAAGTTATATTTTTAAAACACTTTATTTTAATTGTACCTTTTTTTTAATTGTATTTATAGATTGTTATGCAAGAAAATACCCACAACACATGCAAATACATAAATGCAATGCAAATACCACAGACCACAATGATAATGTGTCGGGTGACCCCAAAAATGTTATAGATATTCATTAGATTTTATGAAAATGAAAATTTGAAACACTAAATTAGAGATGCACCCATATCATTTTTTGGAACAAGTCCGTTCCCGATACCAAAATTCTGAGTATCGACCAATACAGATCTGATCCCGATACTGTGCCTTTTTTATAATACAGTTTTTATAGTTCTGCTGATCAACTCAAATAATATAATTTATTTCTTCAGAAGGTGAAACAAAAACTATATTTTTCCTTGATCTAAGAATTTTTAGATATTTGGACTAGTAATGAGACAAAGCAAAGTAAGCAAAGCATTTTTTTTGCACTGCGATCATCTAATTTGTATACCTGCATATTGGTTAGACTCCCCAGAAATCTGTGAAATAGTGCTATTCAAATTGTTTTGTGAAGCTGTATTTATATTGCAATCTTTATCGCAGAAAAAAAAATATCACAATTTAAGATTTTTCCAATATTGTGCAGCCCTACAACACAAGTTATATAACACCAGTTATTTGTGTTAGTCTTAATATTTTGGTATTTTTAACGTTAATAGATCATTCAAAGAAAATAAATGGATTTTTTATGAAGGGTCATTTTTTATTTTTGTGTTTTAAACATTCTGGTTACGTCAAGAATGCGTTTAGTAAAAAAAAAAATAATTTAAGTGTGACATCTAGTGGACAAAAGTGGAACATCTAATATACTGTCACATCTAAAATGTATACATATTGTACTGGTATTATATAAAACAGTGCAACCTTATTTTTTTTAACTAAAACCATATTCTGATCAACAAGTTCCTGCCAGTTAATTAGTAATGTGAAAAGTGTTTACTGTGGTATTGCTGCTTTACCACACTTTGGGAGCCATGCCAATTTCTTTTTTCAAAACTGGTGAGAATTTTTATGAAATATGTCATTGTAAGTCATGCATAATAATATTAAATTTGAAAATTAATGGAATTTAATTAATTACTTTAATCACTAAGCATATATACATGTTTACAATAACTCGGTGTTTATAGAGGGTCAAAGAGCTCTCGGATTTTATCAAAAATTTTTTTTGAGAGCATGAACAACAGAACTGTGGGGTTTGGAAAGACGTAAGGGTAAGTACGTCTGGCAATTAAGTTGGCAATTTTCATTTTTGCCTTTTTGGGTGAACTATCCCTTTAAAGCATTTTTAAACAATGCAAAACTTTCAGGTTAAAACAGACCTGATTCATTGAGATTAAGTAGCTCAGTTTAATAAAACAACTATCCTATTAGTGACTAATGTTTATATTAAAGTCTGTAACTATTATTTCATAGATGTCTGTTTTTTTCAGCACATTATACAGTTAAAGTCAGAATTATTAGCCCCCCTTTCATTTTTTTTCTTTTTTAAATATTTCCCAAATGATGTCTAACAGAGCAAAGAATTTTTACAGCATGTCTGATAAAACTTTTTCTTGCGGATAAAGTCTTATTGGTTTTATTTTGGCTTAAAGCAGTTTTTGATTATTATTTTTAGTCCAAAAATTATTAGCCCCTTTAAGTTATTTATTTTTTTCAATAGACTACAGAACAAACCATTGTTAACAATAACTTTCCTAATTACTCTAACCTGCCTTGTTAACATTGTTATGGAGTGACCATTGTTATAGAATGACTTGCCTGATTATCCTAACTTGCCTAGTTAACTTAGTAACCTAGTTAATCCTTTAAATGTCACTTTAAGCTGTATAGAAGTATTTTGAAAAAGATCTAGTAAAATATTATTGTCATAATGGCAAAGATAAAATACATCAGTTATTAAAAATGAGTTATTAAAACGATTAGAAATGTGTTGAAAACATTTTCTCTCCATTAAACAGAAATTGGGCAAAAAAACAGGGGAGCTAATAATTCAAGACTTGAACTGTATATGTGTGTGTATTTGTATATGTACTAGAAATGTCTATATGTAAGACAGATAGACGGATAAAGAGACAGACAGACAGGAAAAGGAGAAAAACTGCATGTCTCACCAAAAGTTTCCTCTCTGCTTTTAATGATCGCACGACATAGTTGCGTATTTGCTTTGGGTAAGAGCTGCGTTTGGAGGCAGTCTCTACAATCTTCTCATCCAGAATGTTGTTTACTGTGCTCTCATAGTCTAAACACAAACAATTGTCCAAAATTGTCATCGTTTTACAAAATAGATTAAGGTTTTAGTAAGAGTGAGAGTAACTTACCTTCACAGTATTCCTCTGACGTCTCATCCCATGACAATCCACCAATAACTATATTTTCCTGCACTGTGAACTCAAAGTTCTAAAAGACACAAGACAAATAAGATGAACAAAAGGACCACGACAATGAAAACACATAAATGAGTTCTAAGTTTATAATGATAAAAAAACTTAAAGTACAACAACGATTACAATGAAATTAAAAGGATAGTTCACCAAACAATCAAACGTTCATCACCATTTAGACAAACTCAAGTGTTTCTAAATGTTTATGATTTTCTTTCTTTTGATGAACACAAAACAAGTTGTTCTTGAGTATGCTTATACTAGAATGTATAATAATATGCTAATAATCAACAGAATAAAGAAACATTCATTCAAAAAAATTATGAGAGAATGTTTATATTTGGATACTTTAAATTCCTTTTTTTGCTAACATTTAATGAATTTTAAACCCAAAGTTAAAAGGAATGGTGTTACTACAGTGTAACTATAGTAAACTTATTGTGATAAGCACACTAGTAATTCAATTGACATCTCTTAAGTAAACAAGACTTACCACAACCATTTCTTGCAGCAGTTTGGCCTTGTCTTCCTCGGAAATATTGCATTGGCCATCGAGTAACTTTTTAAATAGGTCTTTATACTTTTCAAGCTGATTGCGAACTATTTTTTTCGACTTGACATTTATTCTAAAATCCGGCCCGCTCTCACGATCTTCCTCCATGACTGCCGCTTATTTTTCAAAATAAACCCTGGAAACGGAAGTAGAATGTGTTACTATAAAACAAACGCGAAGGAAACGTTTGAGCGGAAGATGCGTTCCCTCCTCATACACGAACATATTAAAAATGTTGTAAAACACCAGAACGAAATTGTTCTTCAAATGCAGCTTTAACACAGAAACGAAACGTGCTCAACATATTTTTAGATTCACTAAAACTATGGCTAGAGGGTTTATTGACTGTCACTGTCACATTTCAGCGAGTGAGTTTACCACGGTAAGAAAAGTCATTCAGTCATCAAACGCTATTGCGAAAGTCTTATCTTAAATAATAAACAGGGCCTTAAACTAATGTCACATTTTTAAATAAATATGTAACTTACACTCCTGCAGAACAAATCACTTTAAACCAGCCTAAACAGGTTTCCTTGTTTTTCTTGCTACACTCAAATGAAGTCATAATAACCAAATGAAGCTTCAAAACAATTCTAATTTTATAATATAGTGTTTTATGTTAACCGTTTGTATCGTTCATTGTGTAAACTGCATACATGAATGGTTTGTTGCCATATTCTGATTGTGTACATTTTTTTTTTTGTTGATACAGAACAATTTGATACAGAACCTCGTAGCCTAATGTAGTAACGTTAATGTAACAGTTTTAGCTGGTCGACCAGCCTGGTTTTAGAGGGGTTTTTACCATTTCCAGGCGGGTTTTCAGCCATTTTCAGCCTGATCTTAGCTAGTCAAACTAGAAAATGACAGGCTAAAACCAACTTGACCAGCCTGGTTTAAGCTGGACATAGCTGGTCATCTCCAAACCAGACTGGAAGTGGCTGGAAACCAGCCTGGAATATCCAAACCCTCTTTAAAACCAGGCTGGTTGATCAGCTAAAACCAGCCAATCATCCTAGGCTGGTTAAACTTTTTCAGCAGGGATTTTTCAGCAGGGTATTTTGTGAATATTAGTCATTTTAATTGAGGTAAAGTTGGTTTTATAGTTACCATCATTCAGTTACAACTTTTGACACGATCCCTATATTGTTGTTTACCACACTACTTTGAATATTCAGTCTGAAATAGCATGTAATGACTTCAAAACAACATTAACAGTATTTAATTGACCGTGAACAATGTTTCTTTGATAGTCTTTGATAGATGCTAATAGGATTTCACTGTTTAGAATTTGCAAACAATACCATTACTTTTCTGAAATTATATTTATAAGGAGAGAAAGTCTGAATGTGCGAATATAAAGCTTTTCCTCTGTGTCATTTTGTGCTCTCTCCATAGGACACTGATGATGTACTTCTGAGAGCTAAAAAGGTAAGCTTTAAAAAAAGCCTTACAATAAAGCAATGAAAGCTGGTAACCATGATCCAATAATGCCTCTTCTCCTCTGTCATTTCAGGCTGGAGTGAAAGCTCTTGTTGCAGTGACAGAGGGAGCCAGTGAGTTTGAGAAAGTTATTCAGTTGTCAAAAACGTAAGTTGAACTTAACTACACATACACTCTTTGGCCACCCTACTAGTATCGGGTTGAAACCCCTTTTGCCTTCAGATATTCAACAAGGTACAGTACTGGAAACATTGGAAGGATATTGTTCTTAGCTGACAGGAGTGATCGGTGTGGTCTTCTGCTGCTGTAGCCCATCTGCCTCAATGTTGGATGTGTTCTGCGTTCAGAGATGCTCTTCTGCATACCTCGGTTGTATTTAGTGGTTATTTGAGTTACTGTTGCCTGTCTGTCAGCTCAAACCAGTCTGGCCATTCTCCTCTGACCTCTGGCATCAACAAGGCATTTGCACCTACAGAACATGCCACTTAAATCACCTTTCCTCCCCATTCTGATGCTCGGTTTGAACTGCAGCAGATCGTCTTGACCATGTCTACATGCCTAAAGGCGTTTAGTTTCTGCCATGTTATTGACCTTGTCTAGGTGACCTTTCCGTCCTAGAAGTTTCCTGAATCCCAAAGGATTTAATTTGCACATCCACACATGTGCTTACACAGCAATGAACACATGCTGCTTTAATAATATTTAATGTTTTTGATATAGTTATCCAGGTTTTGTGTTCCCTTGTTTTGGCATCCATCCCCTTCAAGGATCAGGGCAAGATTTGCACAGTGTAAGGGTTCAGGTCAGGTGAAAATAATGTTATATGAATGATTGTTTTACTGTGCTTCATGTGCTATTTTATGACTTTTTAGGTCAAATATATTGGGTTTGTTTTAATAGGACCTGGATCCATTCCTTTATTTGTTTCAGACGTACAAGGATGATATTGTTGCAATTGGAGAGGTAATGTATATCTTTTGTTCTTTTTTTTTTAAATAGATACTGTTTTTTGAGTGTTCTAATGTTATTTCAAACAAAATTACACATTAAGTATCAATCATTTTAATAAGGGTTACAGTCTAGTAAATTGTTTTTAAACTATTTCTTGGAAAGTTGGAAACCTGCATATTTTAGGTAGCCTAAATTTAAAACTGTGCTTTCTAGACCTGGAACTACATAAAATGAATCTTAACTTTTTTTAGAGAGATGACATCAGAAATATCCCATTTTGGTGTCAATCAAATTCAATTTACAAATGGGTTTTATACACATAGAAACCCATAACAGATGTACAATAAATCAAAAACATTCAGTCCAGTTCTTAAAGGAATAAGTGATCATATTAAATAGAATAACAACGAGGAAATAAAATCTAAATTGGACACACTATAATATGCAGCAAAAGCTGTATTACAATTTATATTTTTATGTCTCTTTTCATCTTTGAGCCATACCCTAGCAAATGATAATAAGCCGAAGTAGTTGCAATGCCTTTAAATATTTATGTATGCAATACAATGGAGGAGCTCGGCTTGGTGTCAGAAAGACTGAGAAACACAGATCTAGTGAAATGTAAAGTGTTTTACAAGACTCTAAGGGAGCTTAACCTCACATTCCTTAAGCTCATATGACTTGAATCTTGAGTCTCAGTATTGGTTTAGTTCATCTACTTGTTATTACATATTATTACATGGCACTGTGGAATACTTGATTCTGATTGCATAATCATAACATTGGACACAATGTATGTCATTCCCTATTAACAATAATAAAGAAAAATATATTACCAATTGGGGCAAATTGTATATGGCTCAAAGATGAAGAGACATACAAAATGACATACAAAATGAATTCCAAAACAAATGAATTCCAATACAATATATTCTGTATACAACAGCATGTCCAATTTGAGTTTTTATTTCTCCAAGCAAAAATTGCGACTCAGCTATGTATGTATGTATGTATGTATGTATGTATGTATGTATACAGTAGTCAACATTTCATCACCTTTCATCAAAGTTGTCCAAAAATTATTGAACAACACCCATTTTTGTGTTTTGAAAAACAATTTTGAACCACTTAAAATGTTAATGTTGTAAGCAGGGCAAACTGAATAATATTCAAATGCAATTTAAACTGGCTTAGTTCTGTTTGATTTGCCTTTGTCTTTAGCTCCACAAAAGGGTAACTAGCATTATTGGACTACAGTACTATTATATCCTATGTACAGTAGCACTGACTTTATAAATATCTATTTTTATTTTTACTTAAAAAATGATAAGTTGGCACCTCTATCCAGTCTACTATATACAGTTAGGTCCATAAATATCTGGACATCGACACAATTCTAACTTTTTTGGCTCTAAACACTAATACAATCTGTTTGAAATGAGACCAACAAGATGTGATTGGACAGAATAATAATCATTAATCAAACTTTCACTTTTTAATACTTGTTTGCAAATCCTTTGCAGTCAAATGTGATTTGCCAGGACTCTACAGCAACTGTCTTCAGTTCCTGCTTTTTCTTGGGGTATTTTCCCTTCAGTTTTGTCTTCAGCGAGTGAAATGCAAGCTCAACCTGATTCAGGTCAGGTGATTGACTTGGCCATTGCGTAACATTCCACTTGTTTCCCTTCAAAAGCTCTTTGGTTGCTTTTGCAGTATGGGTCATTCTCCATCTGCACTGTGAAGCCCTGTCCAATGAGTTCTAAAGCATTTGGCTTAATATAAGCAGAAAATATTGCCTGAAACACTTCAGAATTTATCCTACTGCTTTTGTCAGCAGTCACGTCATCAATAAGAGAACTAGTTCCATGGACAGCCATACATGCCCACGCCATGTCACTACTACAACCATGCTTCACTGCTTTTTAGCATGAGCAGTTCCTTTCCTTCTCCATACTCTTCTCTTCCCATCACTCTGGTACAAGTGTATTGTTTTTGCTATCTCTCTGATGGGTTTTTGTTTTTTTCAGCTTAATGATAACTTGCCTGACTGATAGTGACAGCTCTTTGGATCTCAATTTGAAAGTTGACAGTAACCGATTCCAAATGCAAATAGCACACTTGAAATGAACTCTGGACCTTTTATCTGCTCATTGTAATTGGGATCATGAGGGATTAACACACACCTGGCCATGGAACAGCTTAGAAACCAATTGTCCAATTACTTTTGCACCCTTAACAAGTGGGAGGCACAAATGCAAAGTGTAGTAATTCCTACAGCATTCACCTGATTTGGATGTAAATACCCTCACATTAAAGCTGACAGTCTGCAAGTTAAAGCACATCTTGTTTGTGTGTGTGTATAGACTGCACCCAATGGTTTTTCTTTATTGCAAGCATTACTTTCAATTAAAGTATTATTAAAGAGGTAATCAGCTGATAAGCCTGTTAGGATTTATAAACTTCTCAGAAGACTGTAATGATGCATTTAAACAGTCACCAGCATCGTAAATCCTCTAATGCTTATATTTATTTAGATTTTGTTTTTAATTTATGTACATTTATACTTAATATTATATCTTTTTTTATAGCAAATTACAAAAAGTAGTTAATGCTTATGAAATGTACGCTATTCCTTACTGTGATCTATATTCTTTTTTTTGCTTTCCAAAGATTGGTCTTGACTTTACCCCATGGTACTCAAGCATTACTCAAGAGCGAGATGAACAAATGAAAGTCTTTATAAAACAACTTGAAATATCCAAAGAACTGGATTTGCCCGTGTGAGTGGTAACATGACATTTTACTAAGTAATTAACAGGAAACCATAAAAGGTTACACGGTTTGCTTCATTTTAACATTAATTTGGATAGCATTTAGATCCTGAACTGAATTGTTCATTTCGTAGCTTCTGTTACGTTCTTAACTCTTAGTCTTTTCTCTTATCTTGAAGGAATGTACATTCCCGCTCGTCAGCTAAGGTCACCATAGCCACAATGAAAGAACTAGGTAAGAGCCAACAAATCATTGTGTCTCTCTGACCTTTCCAATCCCAGCCAGATTGATTGGGTAATTCTAATTTTATGTCTGTAGGGATAAGACAAGCTTTATTGCATAATTTTGCTGGGAAGCCATCGGTTGCAATGGAAGGGGTTCAGGCTGGATTCTGCTTCTCTTTTCCACCTGCTGTCAGCAAAAACGAACAGGTTGGATAATGGTTCTTATTTAATTACACATCATCCTCGTCTGCCATAAAGTCATATAGAAGCATGATAAGTATGCAATAAACGCATACAGATAACCCAGTTCCACGTCATATATTCATTCAGTACAAATATTTGCACATATTGTCACTCTGTACACATGACTGTAAGTTTGAACTGGAAATTAAGGTATTAAACCTGCACTGATCTGATGACCTGACCTGATTTGACAGAAGTTTCAGTTTTCTCTAATACGGTAATACTTTAAATGCAGAGAGCAAAATTAATCAGACAGATTCCACTGGAGCACGTTTGCCTTGAGACAGACTCTCCAGCCTTGGGACTTGACAAACATGTAAGTCCTGAACTTTTATAGTAATCAGATTCTCTGTGTTACTGAGATTTTTTGAGTCTCACTGTCTGTGTTTTTCTTTTTCTTCCTCCTATTGCTCTAGGTTAGAAATGAGCCCAGCAATGTTACAATCTCATGTGAATACATTGCAAAGGTAAAAGGAATATCATCAGATGTAGTTATGGAAGTCACAACTCAAAATGCCCTTCGATTATTTTCCAAGTTAAAAATCTAACTTTATCCGACTTTCAATTAAACTGGATATTTTTATGCAAAGGTGAGCACCTGTTATGTATTTTACACATTGAAAATGAACTGATCAGTAAGAAGCTCTTCAATATTTGATCAATAAGAAAGTGTTTAATCTTTGAAAATGTAGTGTGTGTCATTTTTTCATCAATTGGTATTTTTGTTTCTTTTATTATTTGAACTACTGTTCGATCACCAGCGATCTAACCTTCATAGATCGCTGGAGAACATTCACTTTCACATGGATTACAATTCTACCACCATAAAGAACTACAAATCCCGTGATGCACCACAAACACACACCTGTTTCAGTTTTCTGCTGATAACACACTCAGGGCTGGAAGCTGCTGATGAACTGATTTGATGGACTATTTATACAGCACACAAACTTTGCTGAGTCTTGTTTATCTGTCAAGTAAACATTACGACGTGTTTTCCTGGTCCTGTCTTTCCGTTGCCAAACTTTGCTTTGTTTGTTTGTTTGTTTTATGTTGTTAGCCGCCTGGATTGACCACTCACCTGCTTTATGACCTTTCTTCTGTATTTGCCTGTTGCATGTTGCCGTTTGTTCTTGATTGTGATCATTGCCTACCTGACCGTTCTCTGTATAATAAATCCTGCATTTGGATCCACAATTCAGTTGACAGCCTCTCTCTCTGTGACAGAAAACTCAGCCAAGATGTGTGTGAGATCAACAGAAAACTGGAATTGGTGTGTGTGTGTGGTGCTCTACGGGATTTGTAGTTCTTTATGGTGACAGACTTGTAGTCCACCTGAAAGTGAATGTTCTTCAGCGATCTATGAGGGATGTCTTATTTCTTTGTAAATTACTTTAATTTATTTAAAAAATAGTTTAAAAATTTATTTTATTAGTGTAAGGTCCACCCAGTTGGTCCAATGGAGGTGTCCACTGGTGGATGAAGGTTCAATGCCTGTTCTGTCTTTCCAGTGAACAATGTTGATTTACTTTGAATTTAAAACATATCTGATAGATATCTATCTATCATAAAACATTAAGAAGATTAAATCAATATATAATTTAGATAAATGTTCCAACCTTTTGTCTTCACTCGCAACTATTACATTTGTTCATTTGGGTACTCATGTCGCTTAAAGAGATCGCCCTGGCCGATGGAGTCCCTCACGGTCACACTTTTGTCAGTCTTGAATATTAAACAGAGGTAGATGACTATTACTTTTAGATGGCCGCTCCCATGCTTGCTCATTCTAAAGTACTTTTAATTAGTCCTTCTTATATGTACACTCTTGAGTAAAGACAATATCATTTCCAATCAGAGGTTAGGGCCATTATTATAAATGTAACCGACTACTGTACTCTATAATAATTTTGGTTTCACCAAGCCCATGGTTTCCCATATGAACTTAATTTAGAATAACATTACTTTCAAACAAAGGTAAGGTACCCAATCTAGTCGTGAAACTTCTTGTTGTCCTAGACAGAATTTAACGCCCTTTCCACCCAAGTACACTTGAATCAATATCAAGAGTCAGTCGGATCCCTAAAATACAATTAGTGTGCCAAATGCTCCATCTCAACTGGATTTTAGTCCGTCTACTGACCTGACACAGGAAGTGCGGAAACAAGGATACAGAGTAATCTACTGGAATGAATAATTACAGAGTAAGCGAATTATGTTCAAACATAATTTAATAGTCAGGTAAATGTGTATTATGCCATTCATTCAGTCAATTCATAAACGATGAACATTTTAGAAACCTTCCCTTAAGTAGTAAATCCAAGAATCCCCTCAAGGAAAGAGGTGTGTGAATAACAAAAGTCATTTGCATTTAATAAAAGAGTTTCTGCCTATAGGCACGCCCTTCACAGTGGTTCAAAAGATACCTGAAGTTATATATTTATTATTTTGATTATGTCTATTTCTGAGGGAATGAGACCATGGTACCAGTCGCACTGAGACATTTCAAATGATATCAAACATGATAGATAAAGTCACTTGGGTTGATTTAGAACATTCAGACTTTGAAATGACCATTCTGTGTGAGTTAAGAAATGTTTCAAATGTAAACTGAGGAATGGAGGGGAGCTGGTTTTTCCCGCATTCCCACCTGCTGGATTGTGGAGCTGATTGTCTCTGTTTTCAACTCATATTCAAACTGTCAAAGACATCAAAGTATTTGTGGTATCTCAAGCCTTACAATTAGTGTCTTTGATTTGTTTTTGTGAATAAATAGAATAAATAGCTCACTTGTATGATGCATTTTAATGAAAATTAGTTTTATCCATCTATTTGAATAGTTAGTTGATAAGGGTCAAAATGAACTCCTTTACAAAATCTTTCATCAGGATATTTAAAGTGCACTTTTTTGGAATTAATTTTCAGTGTGAACATAATACCTGCACTGTTCATACTTCAGAATCAGAGTAGACTAGTGCAAAAGTCCCCAAATGGGATGCACCATAACACTTGGTGCAGTCCAAACGGGATATACCACAATCCTTTGAGCAGGGAAGGTGTCACACACTGCATTCGGTTCAGAAGGACTCATCCCTCTGCTCTATCCCCTTCAAAGGGACCCTCCAAAGGGATTAGGGCATAAGGATGAGCCATTCCAAATGCATCCGCTGCGCAAAACATATGCTAAGTTGGTGGTTTATTCCACTGTGGCAACCCCTGATTAATAAGCTTAAGGGATAATATTAATTTTAATAAGGGATTAAAAAGCTGAATAGAAAATGAATGAATGATATAAAAATGTAACTGTACATTTAACTCAAAATTGTTTTATTCACTGTATAGTATTAATTATTTACAATATTTGATATTTCATTGTATTTATAAATGTTTATTTCTGTCTGGACGACTTTATTCCACAGAGGTTGACTGCAGCTCCTCATACCAGATGAGCTCTATCTGAAAATACAGAAGTAGATAATATTCTAGTTTAATTGGTAAATCATCATGTACAAGTTTGAGTTGAAGTTAGAAATTCCAGGACGTTTAAAGCGCAATTAAAGTCATCTTACAGCTGTCCTCGAAGTGTCTCCGCTCGGGGTGTGCGGTGTTTTGTCCTCCGCTGCTCATCCAGGCGGAGCGCTGCTCGGGGCTCGCAGTCTGCAGCGCGCTGATGTCGCAGGTGTTCTGCAGGTGACAACGAAAATGTTTCCTTTCAGGCAAATTCCAGTACCTGCTCGTTGTCTCCACACGACACCACGTTTCTCTATGCATATTCAACTCGTACAGTCGCTCTTGCTTCGACATTTTATGAATTGTAGACGCGTAGTTGTTGAGCAGAAATAGTATGTGTCCATTCAGACAACTGTAACCATGGTCACACGCTTGTGGAACTGTGTAACCGGAAGTTTGTATATTCTGTTCAGGTGTTGAGGAAATGGAGTTTAGAATTTGAGTAATTTGATGTCGTGTATGGATAATTTAGGAAATATGTTAAGTTATGATGCTTTCTGTTGAAAATACTAAATAAGTTGTTTCCCTAAATGATAATTCTTAAGAAGATACCTTTGCAAATGGTTAGTGAAGGAACATACAAAATATTCAGCGATAACTCCCAAACCGGTTGATCTTAAGATAGAAAATGTTAACTTTATAAATAGAAAATGGTCAAACAAAGTTTTGAGATATTGTCTAAAACAGAGTTGTTTTCCAGTATCTATTAATAGAGCTTTTAACGTTACACTCACCGGCCACTTTATTAGGTACAGCTTACTAGTACTGAACCCCCTTTTGCCTTTAGAATTAATGCCTTAATGCCTTAATTAATTAAGAATTAATTAATGCCTTAATTCTTCATGGCATACATTCAACAATTAACTGGAAATATTCTTCAGAGATTTTGGTCCATATTGACAAAATAGCATTACACAGTTGCTGCAGATTTGTCACATCCATGATGCGAATCTCCGTTTCACCACATCCATGGGAAAACATTCTTTCTGTTAATCCTAAATGTAAAGAAGTGCACTTTAAACTTATGAATCTATCTTGCAAAATTAAAAAGATTAAAATTCAATATTAATGACTCAAATGTATGCCGGTTTTGTAATTTAGATATTAAAACAATTGAATACTTGTTTTTCCAACGTAATTTGTGATTAAACATTTTGGGATGAAGTATTAGTTTGGATATATCTTCCATGTGAAATTATTAAGTTTGACTTAATACTTAAGGATAAAATAGATTTCCTATATAATGAATAAATTGTTGATAATATTATTATATTTTTATTTTAAAATTCTCTCATGACTAGTGGTGTTTAAAGAAGAATTTGTGATTTGTCTGAAGACATTAGAAGAGATGAAAAAGAAAGATTTTTATATTCACCAGATGGTTTTGGTTTCATATTTTGAGAACTTCTTCAACTTCCCTGCCATGTATTTTTCTTCATCAATTATTTTATTTGTTAATTTTAGTTTTTTATGTATTTATATGTTTTATTATTATTATTAATGAGGATGGAAAGATTGTGAATGTGAATTGATTGTTTTCTCAGTCTTTTGTGTAAAAACTAATAATAAAAATTGATGTCATGTTTTTGTTTTGCTGATTATTCTATTTTAGTTAGTTTGCTTACAGACTTGAGTGTCCAACATAAATGTGGAAAATTGGGCTAATAAAAATTAAGATTTTGATCTATTTCTTGTGGACGTATATTAAAAAAGACCTTTATAAACGTTTATGTCAATAACATAAGCCTATCCCTGCTGAAAAATCCAGCTTAAACCAGCCTAGGCTGGTTTGCTGGTTTTAGCTGGTTGACCAGGCTGGTTTTTAGAGGGGTTTTGGCCATTTCCAGGCTGGTTTCCAGCCATTTCCAGCCTGGTCTTAGCTGGTCAGGCTGGGAGATGACCAGCTAAAACCAGCTTGACCAGCCTAGCCAAGCTGGGAGTCCAGCCAAAACCAGTCATATCCAGTTTAAACCAGGCTGGTCAAGCTGGTTTTAGCTGGATTTGGCTGGTAATTTTCCAGCCTGACCAGCTAAGACCAGGCTTGAAATAGCTGATACCAGCCTGGAAGTGGCCAAAACCCCTCTAAAACCAGGCTGGTCGACCAGCTAAAACCGGCCAACCAGCCTAGGCTTGTTTAAGCTGGATTTTTCAGCAGGGATGGCACCTAGCAATATTTTATACTGTGTGGTTTCCTTGATTTTTTATGTTAATTGCAATTTTATTAAGATACATATATTCTTCTAACACATTTCTAGCTGAGTACCTACTCATTTTTGAACCACGATCTTAATATTTTGATAGGTTGCCTCTGGTATTAGAGATCTTATACAGCTTATGCAGGCTATACAGTCCCACAGGCTACAATCTCTAAATCAAAACAACACACAGGATTAAAACATTTTCTTTTTGCACATTGCACATTTACAGACCCTTATTTACATTGCACATCTGTACATTCATGCACTTCGCACTCTCCCTGGACACTTATGTACATTTTTGCACATTCATGGACATTTGCACACTCCCTAGTCATATATTGTGTAGTTCTGAGTGTGCTTCATGCACATGGGTGGGCTTGACAAACAACTTTTTGGATACACTCCTTTCTCTCTATGCACCAGGCAAATTATTAGAAACACTTCTCTGTTTTCTACATTTTATATTTTTGTTATGTTTTCTGTATTCTTGATATATGATTTTTTATATTTTATATCTGGTCATATTTCTGATACAGCTATAACATATTTATATAACTAAAGTTATCTGTTTTTACTTATTATACTCCATAATTAAGATTTTTATTGATGATATTTTAGAGTTTTTTGTAAGATCAGCTATAATCATTTCACTGCACATCGTATGTGTATGTAACAAATTAAATTTGAAACCAAATATATAATTGTTCCAAATAAAGTATCAATCTAAGAGCTTACTGGATGTTTTTCTGAGAAATCTGCCAGGCTGCTCTCATTAGCTGCCACTCTAAAAAGCATTGAGTTATTTATTTAACCCAGTGGTTGAGTTAAGCTTATTTGGTGCTTTGTTGGTTTATTTTTAAACCTTTATTAGGTTATTTATTATTAACTCAGCCAGTTGAGTTAAACATTTGGTGCTTTGTTTGGTTATATTTAACCTTAATTTGGTTATCTATTTAGTAACTCAACCAGTTGGGTTAAAAATTTGGATTTCAACAGTCAACTAGTTTAACTGACACAAAACAGCTGTATTAATATGCGTGCACAGTGCTGTTTTGCGTTATAATGTTTATTCAAGCTCTAGCACAATAATGATTTTCTTATTTCTTTTATCAAATTACCTCTCAGTGTCGTGTTTTTATATCCATTTCACCATCCAAGACCATCTTTTATTAGATAGATGAGTGGTTAAAATGTATTGTACATTGTAGACACTGAATAAAGCCTGCTGCAGCTGCTGGACGGTCTCTACAGCACACAGAGCTCCATATTCTGCTCCATCAACAGAGGATTTTTTGCTTGCACAGTTTATATCTGTCTGCACTTTGCTCTGTTTCTTTATTGTTTGTGATTCTTGATTTATTTTAACAAAAGTGTCTGCAACTAAAATGTAATGGAAATAAAGCATTTTAAATATATTTTTGAAAACTCTATTATATATATTTACACAGCCATAATGTGAAAATGGAAATAAATAACATTTAATAACAATAACCCAATGCATTGGGTTAAATTAAATAACCAAATGCATTGGGTTAAAATAACCCATAGTTGGGAAGGTGCTATAATAACCTGTTGGGTTATATGATTGGGTATTTTAACCCAATTATTTTGACAGAGTGTGCACATAGAATACAGTAAAGAGGAACAGTTAAAATCTGGATTATTTTCAACAACTAAGGTTACAAAAATGTATGTATATATATATATATATATATATATATATATATATATATATATATATATATATATATATATATATATATATATATATATATATATGTTAGGAGCTTTACAGAAGTAATCTTTAATCGAAATTAGATATTAATCCAATAAACATCCATTCAATAATAACTGCTTAGTTAATAAAGTTGCTTTAGTTTTCTATTTAGAATTTCCTCTTTCTGGTCATATGCCCCCAAAGTAAATGTTTTGTTGAGTTTGGGGCCATTTAACTAACTTCATGTTTAACTGCTCTAAAAGTGCTGGGTTGTTTTAACCCAACATTGGGTCAGTCAAATATGGGGGAAAAAACCCAACATTGGGTTAATTTTATAAATGAAATTTAAATCACACTTTTTAACCCAAATGGATGGGTTTGTTTATATTTTGACCCAACATTAAGTCAAAACAACCCATCATTTTTGGAGCAGTTAAACGGCATATATAATCAGTAAGAAGATAATCTAAATAGAAAACTAAAACAAACTCTCTGCCATGTACAGGACTTGCTTATTCTAAAACATGCGCTTATAGCCTGGAGATTTGATACTTATTCATTCTACCTCTGAAAAGGTTACAGTGATAGAACGTTTAAGATATGTTACTTTAAAGAATACCCTTAGGGTTTGTTTTAGGACCCCTAAGTGTTTTTGACACGGGCTAGTTGTGTAGAGTAGGAAAAAGGCCCTTGAAGCGACAGTTCAGCAGTGTGCCGTGTAGAAGAAGGCTTGTCTATTAGCCCCGCCCCACCTGCGCTTTCATTGGTCCTCGCCAAGCCTATAAATCTACTTACAGTAGCGGCAGACAAGCCGAAGCGGAGTAAGCAAATCCGACGAGGATGCGCACATCACGCCACCTCCATCATCGTCACTCTCATGCTGCTGAAGCCGGTAGTTATCGCAAACGTGGTGCCAATTTAGTCCGTAGACAATAATTACAACGTATCATTTGTGTTGTTAACAATTGGACGCTTCTTCCTTGTCTTTCTTTTATACGCCTACCGCTCCAGGAAACGCACCCAAAGCCACCTGGCATGCAGTGAAAACGTTCATATCACAAGGAAAGCGTTACTTTTGTCACAATGGTGGCAGGTGAGTTTCTCCAGGAGCAGCATGTTCTGCCCGACAGCGCACCTGAAGGAAACACAGACGAGGACAGCGGCTACAAGGAGCTCTCCAACGGGTCGGTCCACATCACGCTGGACCCGAAGGTGCTGGAGCAGGAGCTTCCACCGCCGGATGAAAAAGAGGCGATGCTTCCCGCCGAGCAGAGGAGCGATGCGCTGGAGACCAGACTCTACTGGAGGCGCTTTGCGGTCCTCGCGGTGTTCAGCCTTTATTCGCTCGTCAACGCCTTCCAGTGGATCCAGTACAGCATCATCACGAACATTTTCATGGACTATTATGGTGTAACAAGCATCGCCATCGACTGGCTCTCCGTGGTCTATATGGTCGCGTACGTGCCTTTAATCTTCCCTGCGACCTGGCTGTTGGATAAGAAGGGGCTGCGGGTGACAGCGCTTCTCGGTGCCGGGTTGAATGCCCTGGGCGCGTGGGTGAAGTGCGCCAGCGTGGGGCCCGGCCTGTTCTGGGTCACCATGACCGCGCAGATCATATGCTCAGTGGCACAGGTGTTCATCCTCGGCCTGCCCTCCAGAATCGCCTCGGTTTGGTTTGGCCCGAGAGAAGTTTCCACGGCCTGTGCCTTTGCTGTGTTGGGCAACCAGGTGCGGGCTTTAAATTGCATTACTTCAGTTACACATGTGGTTAAAGATTAATGGGAATTTACCATATTGTTAATGTGGTTTTACAGTTAGCAACAACCAAGCACTGTTAAATTTGTGCGTTTACCGTAATAAATGGATAATATCAGGGTAATAGTTTACAGTAAAATGTAAGAAATTAGCTGGAAGCTTTGTTTTTAACATCGAGGATCCATTCAAGCATTGAAATGCCTTTAAGCATTCAGCTGGTTAGAAAATTATTTTGTTATTTTATAATAGTGGTTTTAAGGGATAAACAGTTTAGGCATGTTGCTCATGTAAGAAATTTTCAGTATTTACTAATATTTGTTTGAGATAGATACACAACATTATTTTTTATATATTGTATTTTTAGAAAGATAGATAAAATAAAGTGTAAATCCAGTGGATTTGTTTTCATTCTTAAGGGTTGAGTCCGTTTTCATCAACCTTTATTATTATTAAATAACTTTATCATTTCAAGTATATATATTTTATAAAGTTATATTTATCTACCTTTACATTCTTTAAGCATTTACTAACCCTCCTTGCTCCAAACAATATTGACATTCTATCTCTCATTAAAATTAAAAAAAAAAAAAAAAAAAAAAAAATATATATATATATATATATATATATATATATATATATATATATATATATATATATATATATATATATATATTGTGTGTGTGTGTGTGTGTATGTATGTATTTTTATTATTATTTTTTTTTGTGAACAATTGTTTTTATTATTTCAGTTTTTATATAATATAGAAAGAATACAGCATATGAGTAAAACAACCCCGAATCCCCACCCGCCACCCAGGTAGACTTGGTCTATAATAACAGAAGTTAAAAGATTGCTGTAAAAAAAAAGAAGAAAAAAAGAATAATGTTAAACCAAATAAAGAGTAGAAGTTAAGTACAAATAAATAACGATTACATCATGAGATACATAAATTACATATGAACAGAAATGCTGTACATTAGAAGGGAAACAAAATATTTAACAATATTAAAAGCTATAATCCAAGACTTAAGCATTTTTTTATTTATTTGTATTATGTATGGAGTTGTTTGTAATATGGTCTCTTTATTTCCCGTCAGCTTGGTGTGGCCATAGGATTCCTCCTCCCCCCTGTACTGGTTCCCAACACCGCAGACGACAAAGATCTCATGGGCCACAACATCAGCATTATGTTCTACGGGACAGCGGCAGTTTCAACTTTGCTCTTCCTTCTAACAATATTTGGTAACAATCAGTATCTGCATTTCACATTGTTAAAACCTTTTTCCCCACAAGTTGAGTAACAGAGGTTGAAATAAAGACACAGATATAAACAATCCTGCTAAACAACTTTCTCTTATTCAGTCTTCTGAACACTATGATTTCTGCACTTTTTGCTATTATGATGATTCAGAATGCATATAAACAAGTTGTAGCATGTTGAAGACTTTGGGCATTACCATTGCATATAATAATGTGTATCGCCAGAATAAAGAGCTGTATAATAAACACTGACAGCAGCGATGTATGCAACATTAACATTTTGAGGAGTATCAAAAATAATACAAAAATGTTTATCTCTTAACAACAGCTGGAAACATGTTCAGAAGTCAGTTAATGAGGATTAGAACTTCATTTATGTGTTTTGTTTTTATTCAGTCATTAAGGACAGACCTCCACTACCACCCAGCAAAGCTCAAGCTGTTCTTTCCACGGGTCCAGCCGAAGACTATTCATACAAGAAGTCAATCATTAACCTCTTCAGAAACAAGCCCTTCATTCTGCTCCTCATCAGCTATGGTAAGAAAGACAATTGTTCAGTAATAGAAATAGCAAATACGTTCATGACTTCTCATACTTAGCATTTTGGCATAAGAAAAATAACACATTTAAAGTCTACTGAGGTCTGCCAAAAATAATTACACCCTAGCAATATTTTATACTGTGTGGTCTCCTAAATTTTTAAATGTTAATTGCAATTTTATTAGGCTACATATTTCTTCTAACACATTTCTAGCTGTGTATCTCTATTTACTTCAGTGGTATTTAAGTTTATATTTATATTTTTTTATTATTTTTATTTTTTATATTTATGAAATTAGTTTTAATTTTATAATTTGTGTTCATTTATTTTCCTTTAATCTGTTCTAAACCACAGTTTTGTTTCTTTAGCTTTCGTAACTTAAAATTTTCCCAATTGCAATCATTCTTTATGCCAATTTGTTGTTTTTATATAAAACTGACATACTTTACATTCAAAATGTTTCACTTTTATGTTAACATTTAAATTAATCATTTGATACAGTATATGCATTTAATAAAAACATATATCAGATGTTCTTATGTTTAAAAATACCACTAAAGCAGTAATTCATTTCTTTAAATACAATCTAAACCAACCCTTAATCCTACCTATGCCACTAAACCTGTTCCTAACCTTAATCATATCATTCATTGGCAACAAAAGTGTTTTGCAGTACACCATAAGCATAAGTGCATTGTATTTACAGGTAATCTTGTTTGTTGTATGTACATAGTAGTAGTTAAAGTAATAATAAGAAGAATACAGTTTATTTGTAATGCGCTTTTTTTTTTTTAACTCAAATCGCTACAAGGCAAAATGCCAGCAACACAAGGCAAGCAAAACAGCACAACAGTAAAAGATGCAATAAAACAATAAAAATATGAACCATAAGACAGAATAAAAAGTTAACGAAATGATCATCCTAAGTTAAAAGCTATGCTAAAATGGTGAGTCTTAAGAAGTTTCTTAAAACATTACAGAGAGGCAGTATTCCTAATGCTGATGGGGAGTGCATTCCACAGCTTAGGCACACTGTGAGAAAGCCCTCCCACCCATGGTCTTGAGTTTACACCATGGCTGATACAAGGTAAGTCCCGATGCAGAACAAAGACTGCGGGCTGGAGTGGCGAGGGTCACCAGGTCACAGATGTAACTGGGTGCTAACCCATGCTCTACTTTAAAAGTTAAAATCAAGGTCTTAAAATCAGTCCGTGATTTAATAGGAAGACAGTGCAATTGTTGTATCACAGGAGTAATATGGTGGCGTGATGATGTGTGTGTCAGAACCCACGCAGCGGAATTTTATATATTGTAGTCTTCTGAGAGAACTTGTAGGTAAACCCCCAAATAGTGAATTACAAAAATCAAGACGTGATGTGATAAAGGCATGGATAAGCCTCTCTGCATCTGGTCGTGAGAGAAATGGTCTGATCCGTGCAATATTGCGGAGATGAAAGAAGGCAGTTTTTGTTAAGTGTTTAAAGTAGGAGTTAAAACTGAGCTGTGCAAAGAGCACCCCAAGGTTACGCACCTGGGTAGAAGGACCTTAGTAGGGGTGCCAATTAATAAGACCTCAGTTTTAGAACTGTTGAATTTAAGGAAGTTTTGATTCATCCAAGATTTTATTTCTAAAAGACAGGCAGATAAAACTGAACTGAAAGTCTGCATGAAATCAAAATATACAATGTATATTTTGCTAGCACACATTGTTAGTCTTAAGATGAACAATTAATGTGTTCACGTTAATCCACTGATTAAAGCCTGGTGTGCGTTAAGTGATTGGCGCAACCCACTGCGCATACCTTGCTCGTTGCTGTGCATTTATACTTCTGCCCGTTGTTGTGTTGCTCTGCAATAACACTTCCGAAACGTTAGCTGGCAGTAGGTTTTTATGTTCCTCTATGTGGTGTTTCTTCGCTGGTGTTTTGTTTTTTCTGAACTCTACATTATCATTTTGAGGCTGGAATCGGCAACAACATTAATCATAATGTAAACACAAAATAAAACTTTCCATCTGGAGCTTCTTCAAGTGACTCGACACTTGTAAACACTTGCTCCATCTGGTTTGTGTAGCTCGGTCCCACCCACTCTCGTCACCGCTACCAAGCCGTCCAATCACAGAGTTAGCGCTATGCGTCGTTGCGGCTTGTAGTTACATTTTTTGAGAGGTGTGCGATGGACATGGCAAGGGCTATGCATCCATGCGCAGACTGTGCCGTAGCATACGAGTTCGCTTGACGCAGAAGTATAAATCAGCATTAACCAATCCACTTTGCCTTTAGTAATATTTAATCAAAATCTGACAATTTGCTTCCACTCTGAATTGGCAGTTCTTCTCTGATGATGTCAGTTTGACGGCTTAGGCACGCCCCCTCCAACTGTTAGTTTGCTGCAGGTGAAAGATGAGTGGACAAATGCAAAAATTAAATCCTGCCCCTACTTAATATTCTGTTTCAGATGGAAATTACTTATTGGACTTCAATAAAAGTTGAAGTAATGTCTGGTTCACGCAGACTTTAAAAGTCCTTTAAAAGTTTTTTAGATGTTAGTATCAGTATGTTAGTTTTAAGGATATAAGTGAGTGTCCTCCAAAATAGTGACAAAATTTGCATTTAAAAATGTAGAACTGAGATAAATTTCCAGGCCGGCATGGTGGCTCAGTGGTTAGCACTGTCGCCTTACAGTAAGGTCGCGTGGGTTTCCTCCAGGTGATCCGGTTTTCCCCTACAGTCCAAAGAAATCCAGTACAGGGGAACTGAATAAACTGAATTTGCCATAGTATGAGTGTGGATGAGTGTGAATGGATGTTTCACAGTACTGGGTTGCAGCTGGAAAGGCATCTGCTGTGTAAAACCTATGCTGGATAAGTTGGCGGTTTATTGAAAATGAATGAATATAAACATCCAAGCTTGCAATTTGTCCCTTCTGCCTAAATGGATTAACAATTTTATTCAGTTTCTCAACAAATCTTGACCAATCAAGTGCTCTCTAGTATCTGACATGCCCCACCCTCTTCAAGATGCTTTTCATTTGCTTTTAATTTGATGCACTTGAGCTCAACCATTCTCTATGGCAGAGCTGTGATAAAAACAAAATGCTATTGGCTGTTTTTTTTTTAAAGGCAGGAGCTACTCTATGTCCCACTGTCTCTTTATCTCTTAACATCAAATAAAAAACTGCACATTTCAAAGCGCTTCACAGGATCTTTAAAAACACTTAACATAATGTGAGAAAAGTTCTGCATTTGAATCTTTTATCTGCTCATGTTTTAGGTATCATGACCGGATCGTTCTACTCTGTCTCTACACTCCTCAATCAAATGATTATTACTCACTACAAGGTAAGTGACCTTTATTATATACTATTCATTTTCATGTGCAGCAATCGGTGTAAGGATTTTTTCTGTCTCCGTTTCTCCATTTTCACAATGGAACTGTTTGATGGGAATGGGCGGCTGAGCACCAGTTTTTTTGTTCAGGCTTTTGCAGTTCATTAGCAACTTTCATGCATGCCTGCTACTCATGATAGGGTCCAAATGAAAAGACAAGCACTGAATGTACTGTACATTACCAAGTTCGATCTGTCCAAATGCTCTGCAGGCTTAAGTTGGCTTAAGTTTGATGACCATGTGATCCCTCTTATTGTGCACTTCAGTATCTGGTCGTGAGAACCGTTTAAAAGAGGAGACGGGTGATTGTTAGGCAAAGTGTTGTAGTAGATTAGGGCCAATATACATTCTGCTGAGACTGATCACTTAAGCAAAAACAAACAAACAAAAAAAAGATTTAGCCATTTATTTTTGACCTCAACAGTGTTTTTTGGTACCTGAAAATACCTGAAAAGAATTATACAGTTATTGTGTAAATACATTTATTTTGGTAACACTTTAGAATGATGCTCCATTGGCTAATGTTAGTCTATGTATTTACTAACATTTACTAAATATGAATAATCTTGTAAAGCATTCATGATTCATGGTTCAACATTTACTTATGAATTATTAAATTCCAAAGTTAACATTAGTTAAAGCACCGTTAGTTAACATGAACTAATGGTATTTAACTTAAATAACATTAGCTAATATTAACAAAGATTAATAAATACTTAATAAAAGTGTAATGAATTGTTTGTTTACGTTATTAAATACATGAACTAACATTAACTAATGGACCATTATTTTAAAGTGTTACCCATATTTTATGTTCATGTATATTTTCTTTAATCTGTTATTATAACGCACAGTTTTGTACCTTTTATCTAAACTTAACCTCAACATAACCTCATTTCTTTTTGCGGTCATACACAATGAAGATTTTGATTATTTGATCATATTTATGGCTTAATTTCTTTGCAAACCTCTGCAGTTTATTATTATTGCAGTTATTGTGGTCTCTGTGTAAACTACAATAGCATGATTTCGTGACGTCATTCTCATGGGTATGACGTGTTCATACTATCAGATTGCATGAATACTTGACAACTAAAACAATAATGGTTGATTACACAAGAGAGTATGTGCACAGGTTTGTAGTGTTTCATTCGCAAATTTGCATCGCCAGCTACTGACCTGTACTATATAACACTGTTTTTAATTATTTAAATAGGTCTAGGTAAACAAGAACTGTTTTGACATTTTTTATACAGAATTTTCTTTGTTATGGCTGTGCACCCACCAATGCTTTTTTCAACCAAGGGTAGCACATTTTTCCATTTGGTCTCAATGGGAGCATTGGTTTTAAAAAAGATACAGAATAAAAATCTTTATAAATTCTCACCCACTTGTCATCCAAGATGTTAATTTCCTTCTTTTTTCTACTGAAAAGAAATTCAGTTTTTGAGGAAAACGCCCTAGGATGTTTTCTTCATATAGTTGATTTCTAGGGTGCTCAGTAGTTTGAACTTGTAAATTGCAGGTACAGTGCAGCTTCAGAGAGCTTTACATGGTCCCAGCCAAGGAATAATGGCTTTATATAGCAAAACAGTCTGGCTTTTTCTTTAAAAAATAAAAAATTAAATAAAAAGCTTTTTAATCACAAATGCTTGCGTCACAAATTTAGTGTCAGCTAGTGCCAGTGATCAACTTTAGGTAAAAATAATTGCTCATAACTTTCACCTTTTTAGCCAACTTTCCAATCACAGTGTAGGAAGGGTAGTTATTAACAGTATCCATAGGTATTTTACAGTTAAAGTCAAAATTATTAAACTTTTTACATTATTATTAAACCCCTTTGAACATTTTTTTCCTTTTTAAATATTTCCCAAATAAGGTTTAACAGAGCAAGGAAATTTTCACAGTATGTCTGATAATATTTTTTCTTCTGGAGAAAGACTTATTTGTTTTATTCCGGCTAGAATACAAGCAGTTTTTGATTAAAAAAAAACATTTTAAGGTCAAAATTTATTAGCCTCTTTAAGCTATATATTTTTTGATAGAATACAGAACAAACCATCATTATACAATAACTTGCCTAATTACCCTAACCTGCCTAGTTAACCTAATTAACCTAGTTAAGCCTTTAAATGTCACTTTAAGCTGTATAGAAGTGTTGTGAACAATATCTAGTCAAATATTATTTACTGTCATCATGGCAAAGATAAAATAAATCTGTTATTAGATATGAGTTATTAAAACTATTGTTTAGAAATGTGTTGAAAAAATCTTCTCTCCATTAAACAGAAATTGGGGAAAAAATAAACAGGGGTGCTAATAATTCAGGTAGTTTAATAATTCTGACTTCAACTGTATATCATATCTACCAAAACATCTCTACTTATTCAAATCAAGCATGCACTGCTAGGTGTTTTCACTTTGTTTTCTTTGGTGGACACACTGTCAGCTGCTGGTTTCAACTGGAGCCCTAATGAATTTGCTTTTGTAAGCTTCTAATTTAAAGTCTTAAGATCAAGGCTAACATGTTTGAAAAATGATTGAAATGTTAAGTTACACACTTTAAAACACCTTTTAATCTTATACAAACTTGTTGTTTTAGGGTGAGGAGCTAAACACAGGCAGAATCGGCTTGACCTTGGTGGTGGCTGGAATGTTTGGCTCCATACTTTGTGGAATCTGGCTGGATCGTACTAAAACCTATAAGTAAGTATATGCTGAACAGGTGGATTTTATCTTTTAATCGTTTGCTTGTAATTTAAAGTGCCCTATTATGCTATTTTAAAGGTTCTAAGTTTTGTTTTGGAGGTCTCCTACAATAGGTTTACTGTACATGCATCCAAGGTCAAAAAACAACTATATATTTCACATCTTCTCATTTAAAGAATCTCAAACGATTTGCTCAAAGTTTCATTAATTTTAAATTAGGGCTGCACGATATTGGAAACATTTTACATTGCAATTTTTTTTCTATATAATGCGATATAAATACAATTTAATCAGATTACTTAAATAGCTCTATTTGCTAAGGCATTACTTTATATTGAGTGGGATGATTCTGTAGGGAAGTGAAATATAAATATAGTTTTTGTCATTTATTTTTTTCAGAATTAATAGCCCCCTTTGAATTTTTTAAAATGATGTTTAACAGAGCAAGTAAATTTTCTTCTGGGGATTCTTGTTTTATTTCAGCTAGCATAAAAGCAGTTTTAATTTTTTATTCATTCATTCATCGCACCTGGAGGAAACCCGCTTGAACACGGAGAGAACATGCAAACTTCACACAGAAATGCCAATTGCCCCAGCCAGGGCTCGAACCAGCAACTTTCTTGTTGTGGGGTAATTGTGCCACCCACTGGACCACTGTGCTGCCCATTTTTATTTAAACACCATTTTAAGGTGAAACCTAAGTGGGGTAATAATTCTGACTTTAACTGTACATATAATAAATTAACTACAGCCATAAATAAACACAATGGAGCAAATCTCAAAGTGAAATAAACCATGCTTTATGGTTTTCTGGAGAGAGTAACTATATTCAGTACAGAAATTTAATAATCAAATGTAAAATAACACTGCATAGTCTTCATCATATAAATAATTAAATAAAACTAATCTTCATTAAACTTCTTTATGCTCTATTCAAATGTTTTAAACTCTCTTAAAATACTAAAAACACATGCAGATGATAAACTTTCAGTCTATTGTGGTTGAATTATGCAGTGACTCCAGAAATCTCCTGTGTTTTAACCTGTGGTCATCTATAATCCGACTCAACATTGCATATGTTGCGATGTGACTTGTGGATGCACACATTGCGATATATGATACATTGTGCAGCTCTATAAATCCCTCCTTTAATAGGGAACTCTGCACGGTAATAGTCTTAGAAAAGGTCTTAAGAGTTATTGAATTTCAGTTTCTAATGGAGTTGATTAAACCATATCAACCTGAGCCAATATTTAGTGATAAATCATTGGAAGGACTAGCTCACAGGTGTCAAATTCAGTTCCAAAAGGGCCGCAGCTCTGCACAGTTTAGTTCCAACCCTAATTAAACACACCTGATCAAACTAATCGAGTCCTTCAGGCTTGTTTGAAACCTACAGGTAAGTGTGTTGGAGCAGGGTTGGAACTAAACTGTGCAGGACTTCGGCACTCCAGGAATTGAGTTTGACACCCCTGAACTAGCTGATCAACCTGAACCTCCATGGCAAGTATGACTTAAAGGGTTGGTTTACCCTAAAATGGAAATTCTGTTATTAACTACTCACTTTTATGTTGTTCCAATACTCTGAGACCATTGTTCATCTTTACAGCACAAATGAATTCCAAGAGACTCTGACCCTTGTTATACAGCACTGGTCCCGTCCCAGACAAGTTCAGAAATGGAGTCAAAAACATTGTCAAAACTTTCCATGTGACTTTAGCAGTTCAACTGTAATAATAAAAAGTTTGAAGAACAGTTTTGTCCTCCAGAAAATTTGTAAAAATGACTCCAATTTCTTGTCAGAGTAGGGTGCGTTTATCCAGGAAGCCAGTGAAGAGTGTAGTCTGCCATTATGCAAATGTTTATGGATGTAGATCAGTTTCAGTTACAGAAATGAAACTGAAAATATTCAGAATCTATTGTTCTTTTATAATCACAACGTCTGGTGCCCACATAGCAGACATGCATTAAGTAGTGCAGTTCATTCAAAAAACAGACAGGAGACCTTTAAAGGTTTTGCATTGATGTTAACACAAATTACAGACATTTATTAAACATTCATTATTTATTAAAGTGAATGTTTAAAAAAAAAAAAAAACTGTGGCACTTCAAAGGGGTAGTTCATCAAAAATATATATTCATCATTTATGCACATCCCAGTGGTTCTAAACTGTTATAAATTAATTTCTTTCTTTTGTTGAACACAAAACAAGATATTGTGAAAAATGTTGAAAACCAGCAGCCATCAACACCCATAGTGGGAACAAAAATACTCTGGAAGTCAATGGCTGCTGTCTTCCAACATTCTTCAATTCAAGATATCTTCCTTTGTGTTTAACAGAAGAAAGAAACTCAAATAAGTATTATGAAAGTATTAACACATTAGCTGTGGGTCTCTAAAGTATTAGATTTTCAATATCCACAGCAGCTAAATTATAATTGATTATTGTACAAATGTTTTTATTCACTAGTTTGATTTGTATTGGGTCACATTAACAAACAAATTTGGTGAACAATTGTACATTTCCAATAGAGCAGAAATATTAAACCAAGCAGCTTTCTGTTCACTAATAAAGATATTTTATTTCGATCAACTTAAAGGTGTAGTAGGTGATCTGCCAATATGCTAACTACTTAGCATATTATCTTTGGACGGCAGGGTAGAGACTGTATTACAAAGTCACGCCTCCTGAAATCGCGAATGCGTGTACTGAGACATAACAGCAGACAACCCACTAGTCCATGCCATTCACCAGTTAGAAATGTAGTTATTGGTTGGCTGGTAGGCTACAGGAATTTTACTTGATACTAAGCCACACTTAAACGCTATTTCAGAGCGAATATTCTTATTCAAATATTCCATTGTTTCACTGGGAGATTTCAGTGGCTGAACAACACGTCTGTGCTTATAACCCATTCGTAACACAACACAGTCTTAATCAGCTCTGCTTGAAGCTAAAATAGTTTTAAAACAGAACATTACCTGTCTAACAGAAATACTTCAGCCGTGGTTTCGTCCTTATTCAAGCATGCCAAACTTCAACTCCAATATTGATTCAGGGTTTTAAAAAGTTTAAATTCAGCATTTGATTTTATCTCGACTGTGACTGTCTTATGTGCACCATGGCGTGAACGCGCAGCACTCATGCAGATGGGCACGCGCTAATGGCGGATATGGGTGAACAGAGATGAGCAGAAGTCCTAATCTACATTTGCTGACAGACAGTCTGAGCTACTTATCAAAATTATGGGAGATGTCGGCCTAACAATATTTAATTGAATGAACATTTATTATTTTATGCCCTACCAAGAATATAAAAATACATATAAACACATTTAGATAATTTACTGTAATCATTACTATTGGAGTGTGATGAGACTTTCGACCTACACAACAAAAAAAAAAATTCTGAAGACAATCGCATACTGCACCTTTAAGCATTTATAAAAATTTGCTAGGAGGTATTATTCAGCTTTACACCAAATTCCAAATTGTGTAAAGTTCTGTTGAAAAAAAATGGATTTTGCCTGTGAATATTCACAGAACAGTGGTAAATATGATCACACTCTCACTAATTTGGAATAAATAAACATACGGCAGTTCCCACGCAAACTTTGTGATCTATAAAAAACAAACAATGGGAGAATGTGCTGAGCTCTAAGGCCCCGCTTACACTAGTGCGTTTTAGTTTTAAAACGGTGTTTTAGATCAAAAACCATCTGCGTCCACACTAGCGTTTCACCTCGCGTTTCTGAACATATTTCCGTCCACACTATGCCAACAAAAACGTATATCACGTGACCATTGGCGCACTGTGGGCATGCGCGTTCTAGTATAAACAGAAAGCATGCGTCTCGCTCGGCATTTGGTTATTGTTAGTCAACACACGGCGGTTGAACAATAAACGCGATGGCAAAGAAAGCAAGAGAGGTACTTTTGTGGACAGACGACGAGGTCGAGTTGTTACTAAACGTAACAAATGAATAACTGCACAATGGTGCATAAAACAGACAATAGTGCAAACAACGCTCCCATTTCTGTGTCCATGTTGTTGTTTTCAGTAATGTCTTCCGGTAGCGTTAAAGCCATGTGTTATAGTCATGTGATAGGGGCTTGATGAATAAGGGAAGGATACGCAATGACACAAGAGCCCCAATCAAGTAGCGAATCTCAGCAGTCCCGCCTCCGTTTTCAGATGTCTCCGTTTTTCCTCATCCACACTGAGACGGAGCAGCAGCATTTTAGAATGAAAACTGCCTCTCCAGCGTTTTCGAAACACTCCGTTTTCAGTGCTCGAGAACTCCGGCGTAGTGTTGACGAATGGCGTAACCGAAGCAAAACTTATGCGTTTTAAAATGAAAATGCATTAGTGTAAACGGGGCCTAAGAAGTAAATCATAAGTAACATATTTAACTTAAATATGGACTTAATTAAAACACTTTACATCATCATATAAGCCATTATGAGTCATAAAGCATTGCCTCTTCTTGTTGAATTGCTGAATGCCTTCTCCATTGTAAGTCGCATTAGGCAAAAGCAGCTACTAAATGACTAAATGTAAATGTATAATCATTAATAAATTAATAGTAAATGTATTCTGCCGTACGTTTACTTTTAGACATGTTTTTACACAATGTTTTATATATTATAAGACCCCAGATCTGAAAAACTTGCCAATTTTTGACTTTGTTTTCTCACTGTTTAGATTGACAACACTGATCGTCTATGTGCTGTCCTTTATTGGAATGGTGGTCTTCACATTCACACTGAACGTGCATCTGCTTGTCATCTTCTTCACTGCTGGAGTTTTAGGGTAAGCTTGTTACTTGAGTTCAACTTACTCTCTGCGATAAATGTCTTTCTTTTTAACTTGTTTCTAGTCTAATATCTAATAATTCTGAAAACAGAAAGCTTTTTCTAGGCAAGTGAAAAATATTGTCTTGTTTTTAGAAATGATACATCAAAATTAAGTACGTTTTTCTTTAAAACAAGCAACGAAGAAAAAAAATAGAGAGTCAAGGCATGTAAATGCATATTTGTACTCTTTTCATTATTAAAATGACATTAAGTGAAAAGATATATAGCAAAAATATTATCATGCATATTTAGAACACGATTAATTTGATGACATATTAAAAGATTTTAATTTACAGTGAAAGTTTACCAAAAAAAAGTACATGTTCTCACTGTTTACTCACTCACTGTGGTTCTAAACTTTAATGAAGTTCTTTCTTCTTTTGAACATAAATATAAAATATTTTGAAGAATGTTTTTTTTTTCAACATTTTTTAGAATAACTTTCTTTGTATAAGTAGCTGAAACATACTCATAAGCAGTGCTCAAAATGAAAGGTGATGCAGGGAGATGGCATTCTACTCACCACAAAGCCTCACCTTTGTAAAATTACCATCCCCCCTTACCATCCCCTTTAGATTAACAACAATGTGTGTAATGTAAAAGTTATCATGCAAATTAAATATTAAAGTTCTCTCTTTATGGTAATTTATGACTTACAAACATTGACGATTGACCAATCAGAACTCAGTATTGTAAAAAGTATTGTTCACATCGAATTTAATATACTTAATGATAATACTTATTATTTGAGATTATAAAATATTTATGCATTAACGTTATCTTTCAAAAAGTCTACCCATCTGTCAATCAGACGTTTTTATTCAATTCAAATATAAAATAGTTTAGAACGATCATTTATTTATTTATATTTTTAAATAAGGACAGGTCAGAATAATATGTCATGCCTTTTTTTTACATCTGTTTAACCAGTGGTTACCAAAGTGGGGACAATGAGGGCGTCGCTTGGTGATTTGCAAAAATTTACTTTCTTAAACTATTAGAATTACCACATTTTATCCATAACCTACAGAAGAAAAAATATAGTTAATAGTTACATAAAAACAACATGCAAATAAAAAGCCATCAGCCTTTTCATTTTTTGAAAGCAGATTGATTTTATGGCACCAGGTTAAACTTTCTAACACATTTATGGCACTCATGTACATTAAAAATAAATGCAGACCAAAACTGAACATGGAGGATGGTGTCCATGTGGCGTTCTTTAAAATTAAACGATTAATAGACTTAGACCTATTATTATGTGTGCGCAGTTGTGTGCAAGGTTTATATATTTATAAACACCTAAGAGAATATTGGGGATCGTGAGTCACTGGCATTGTTATTTTGGGGGTCGCTTTTGGGAACCCCTACGGTAAGTCAGGATAATGGAGCTGATGATTGTTTGACCTGTATTTCGACATTTTAAGTCTTTGAAACATTTGATTTGAAGCAATTGATCACCTCTCTTTGTCTGGAAAATAAAGTCGACAAATGTAATTTGATCACATGCCTGTTCTTTTGTAAATATTACATATATATGTATTACAATATAATATTGCAATATAAATATTACAAGAGAATGTTTTAGGAAACTATTGTCAATTATTCAGGTATGTTTAAAGTTGCCCTGAGAAGAAGCAGTGACAGGTTTTTCTTCTCTATTGTTGTCTGATTCCCTTAAACATGTTTGTACATGCTGATCATTTGTACTCACTGTCTTCCACGTAGGTACATATGACTCATGTTACTACTTTTTTTACTTAAGGTTTTTTATGACTGGTTACCTTCCAATTGGGTTTGAATTTGGTGTTGAAATCACGTACCCCGAGTCTGAGGGCACATCCTCTGGTCTTCTGAATGCATTTGCACAGGTATGTGTGGCCTGCTGTTGTTCGATTTGTTTTTTATTGTTTCTAGGCTTTCATTTCCATACACACCCTGGTAACTCTTTCAGATGATTTGACTTGGTCCCCAGCATTTAGTCTGCCCGTATCTGATATGCTGAAGAACTGGTTCAGATTCTGCTTTGAGTAACTCACTGTCTCACTCTTATCTTTAATTGTAGGTGTTCGGTATCATTTTTACTCTCATCCAAGGGAAGCTCACAACAGATTACAACCCACTCAGCGGAAACATTTTCTTGTGTGCCTGGATTCTCCTTGGGATTGTGCTGACAGGTTGCTTTTTTATTTACGAACCGTTTTATTGATCAGTATTGTTGATGATTAACATTAAGAAGCTTTTTTTTTTGTTCTTGCAGCTCTGATTAAATCAGACCTCAAAAGGCATGATGTCAACGTGGGCAATATTAACAAAGCACAAGCAGTAAGTGTTGCTTTTCATCCCCTTACTGAACTAAATCCACCAAAAAGACTTAGAGGCTCATATCTTATAATGTAATGATAATATGGAGCAATAGATATCACTGTGTTCACAATCAGTTTAGTGCCAGATCAAAGTCAAAAAGGACAAAAGTCGAGCTGTGTGCCTGAGAAGATAAACTATTTTCAATCTGTCCATTGTTCTATCATTATCTGTGTTTAATTCCTCTCTTGTTTACATTTTTGCATTGGTCTGATGCTTTTAGCTAAAGTTGTTTACACTGCATTGAAGATACATGTTTGACAAGTCCTTGTATTTCCTGGAAATCAAATTCACAGCATATCTGTTGCTAGACTCACGCTGTACTACTAGCTACATATTGTTCTATCTATCTATCTATCTATCTATCTATCTATCTATCTATCTATCTATCTATCTATCTATCTATCTATCTATCTATCTATCTATCTATCTATCTATCTATCTATCTATCTATCTATCTATCTATCTATCTATCTATCTATCTATCTATCTATCTATCTATCTATCTATCTATCTATCTATCTATCTATCTATCTATCTATCTATCTATCTATCTATCTATCCACTGTATCTGTCTGTCTGTCCAACTGTCTGTCTGTTCATCTACCTATCTACATGTCTGTCTGTTTGTATGTGTCTGTCTATCTACCTAACTACCTGTATTTATCTGTCTGTCCATCTGTCTACCTAACTGTCTATCTGTTCATCTATCTATCTATCTATCTATCTATCTATCTATCTATCTATCTATCTATCTATCTATCTATCTATCTATCTATCTATCTATCTATCTATCTATCTATCTATCTATCTATCTATCTATCTATCTGTCTGTCTGTCTGTCTGTCTGTCTGTCTGTCTGTCTGTCTGTCTGTCTGTCTGTCTGTCTGTCTGTCTGTCTGTCTGTCTGTCTGTCTGTCTGTCTGTCTATCTATCTATCTATCTATCTATCATCTATCATCTATCTATCTATAAATCTATCTATAAATCTATCTATCTATCTATCTATCTATCTATCTATCTATCTATCTATCTATCTATCTATCTATCTATCTATCCATCCATCCGTCTATCTGCCCGCCCGCTCGCCCTTCCATCCATCCATCCATCCATCCATCCATCCATCCATCCATCCATACCTGTCTATTAATTTCTGACATCTGTCTGTCCATCTATCTAACTAATTGTCTGTCTTTCAGTCTATCTGTCTGCCTACATATTTATGCATCAACCTACCTATCTATTTGTCTGTCTGTCTACTTCAAATATACATAATCATATTTTAAAGTCTTTGATTCTCAACTATTAAATAGTTTTGCATTTTGCCTTTAACTGGTGGGATGTGCTCAAAATAACAAACTTTAAAATAATCAATGTAAAAATGTATGGCTCTTTATGGAAATGAAGAAGAGTTCCTGCTCCTAATTAGGCATCAGTTCATCAAGTGTATTTCCTCTAAAGGTTCCCACTGAACTGCCTTCAGACAAAGCCTCCAGCGACGTCAAGATGGAGTCTTCAGGTTTACCTCACGAGACCACCATTTAAGTCTTTACCGTCTCCAACAGCACATCGAACATCAGAACTGATCACAGACCGTCCTGAGATGACTTGAAATCTCTTTCTGCAGTAATCATGTTATAGTACAATTTTCAGTGAAATTAGACTTTAATAATTGTTCACAAATATACTGTGACTTCAATCTAGGTTGAAAAGGACAACGTTTACCTTCAGTACGTCTCTTAATTATCAAAGCATGGTACTTTTTATCTGTTTCAAAAACTGTGGACCAAATATTCCGTATTTAAGAGGCTTTCTAATGCCCGTATGCACAATCCTGTTAGTGTGATTAGACAGCATGTTTGTTTGCTTCGTCTCAAGGACCTTTCTGATTGTGTGTGTGTACTGTAAAGCAATTTTGTTCATGTTGTGAAACACCCAAGGCCATGAACTCCTATTTTATTTATTCAGGATGATGAAGAATTGCCATGCTTTAAATGAAAAGTGTTCTGCAATCTAAAAAGCATCGCTCGTAAAGCGTCCACAGTAAGTGTGACATCATTTTAAGTGCTTATGTAATCATCGCAAGCTAAAATCAAATATTGTGACCTATCACACCATTAACAGAGATCAGACTTGTTTAGTTTTTTCAGGAAAGCACAAAATGAACCTGTCGGCATTTGTACCACATAAGAATGCTTCCTTCAAAGGAATGTGATCTGTCTATTAGAGTGCATTCCTTACAGGCCTAGCGAGGTTTCGTGAAAATGCCATACCTCAGATGTGTGGTAGAAAAAAGCACTATTGTTTTATACGCCTAGGTTTACTTTCCATTAACTAATTTTTGTATTGTAGAAGCATATTTATTGAAAAGAGGTCTTTTTCAGAATTGTTTTTGTATTTATTATTATTTTATTTGCTTTTATCTTTACTGTTTCTACTTAGTGTACTTGGCGGTTAATGAAGGCAACTGTGCATATTGGTCTTCCACAGGATTACCACAAATGATGCTGGGAAATTCAGTGTAAAGTACCACTTTGTGCAAAAGCTCATGTCTCATCTTTTCATCTCTGCTGTTGTAACATTAAAAATAATATTGCTAAAAAAAAATGTGATTTGTTGGTTTTTGTATAGAGCAATATATTGCAAATATATTAAATCAAATGGCAGGGGGTTTTATGCAGTATATTCAGTTGAAATCAGTAGTATTAGCCTTCCTGAATTATTAGCCCCTCTGTACGTTTTTTCCACAGTTTCTGTTTAACATAAATATTTTCTAAATATAACATTTCTAAATCTAATATTTTAATAACTCATCTCTAATAACTGATTCTTTTTATCTTTGACAGTACGTAATGTTATACAAGATAGTATTCAGCTTACAGTGCAATGTTAAGGTTTTATTGGGTTAACTAGGGTAAATAGTGTGTGTGTGTGTATATATATATATATATATATATATATATATATATATATATATATATATATATATATATATATGATTATTAAGATAAGTTAACCATTTTAGACCCATAAAGTACATTTCCCTGTAAATCTTCCTTAAATGAGACAAAAATAATAATGCCAATAAACTTTTTTGTCCATTTCAATAGGTATCAGGTCAAAACAGTTGTACTTTAAAAACAATGTACTAACATGAAAATAAAAATAAAATAATATTCTAAATAAACTCAACTTTATTTCTGAAGGGTTTTAAATTAACAACAGCATATGGTACATATAAACAATGTATCATAAACACATGCAAAACCTCCCAAATACATACAATTTACAAAACATGATTAAAGGCTAATGAACATAAGTGTTTTCATTTACCTCTGAAGTGACTCTAAAGTGACTAGTAAAGTATCTTACACTGTTTTTTTAGGACAGTATAAGATCAAATTGTTATTCTGAAGGTTACAACTTAATACAGACAATATAACATTTTAACTTCAAAATTTCAGGTTTTTATTATACGGACTACACATTATTTGAATCCATTGTTCTAAATAATCAATAAAAATTACTAGGGATAGTTCACCCAAAAATTTGAATTCTGTCATTACTCACTCTTCATCTGTTCCTTTTTAAGTTTCTTTAAACTCAAAAGAAGATAGTATTTGTTTTATAGCTTTATATAGCTTTATTCAATATACTTTGTGTTTCAACAGAAAAAACAAGAAACTCATACAGGTTTAGGATCACTTGAGGTTGAATAAGTGAACAAACCTTTTAAAGTCTGCTTGATTTAAGCTTGCAATCCGCCTCATTTTAAATCTAAAAGGCATCAATATAGACGCGTGAAAAACTAACTTATACTGTAAAAAAAGATAGTACTGTACTCATCACATGATTATAATTATTCAATTTATTTTTTTTTATTTTTGGGTTCCTTAGACAGCCTTTCTTTTTTTTTTTGAGGGACGTTTTAGAAAGTATATTAAAACGTTCTACATGTTTTAAAAGAAGCGAGGGGAAATCAAACACGAAACAATCGCGTCCTCTAGTGGTCACACATAAACACTTGTCATCAAATGCACTTTTCTGATAGTTCACTTCCAAATAAAAATTTACTTACGATTTACTCTCCCTCAAGCTTTTCCATACCATTATGAGTTTGTTATCTGATGAACACTATCAAAAATATTTTGAAGAAAGCTGAAAACTTGCAACCATCGTAGTACAGGAAAAAAAAATCTATCAATAAGTTACCGGTTTTCATCTTTCTTCAAAATATCATCTTTTGTGTTTAACAGAAGAAATAAATTCATAAAGGTTTGAAACAGGTAAAGGGTGAGTAAATTATGACAGATTTTCACCTTTTAAGTGAATTATCTCATTAATATGAAAATTATATTTAGATTTTTCTGACACTGAAGAAAAAACAGATCTCAGATGTTTGTCATATGTGTCTTTTGCACATATTTTTTGTTCATTCTTGACACATATCTAGGATAAAAAGGACAACAGGGTTTAGACATAAAGGTAGAACTGAGTCATGGAGCCTCTGTTAATGAGCTGGTGGGTTCAGGATGGTTTGAAAAGGGAAACATCCAAAAATATGCAGCACTTTGAGAGGACTCATTCTGCTCATATACTCTCTTTTTGAGATCTGTTAGAAATAGTTGCAAACCACTTTAAAATGTTTTTTAGATTCTTAACAATGTTTTAAACACTATTGTCATATTTATTGATTCTCTAATGTACAACCTGAATAAAAGGGATAGATGTTTCTATATTGAACACAAAAGAAGATATTTTGAAGAAAGCTAAAAAAAATCTGTAACCATAGACTTCCTTTGAATTTGTTTTTCCTATAAAAAAGTTGATTACAGGCTTTCAGCTTGTTTCGAAATATCTTCTTTTGGGTTCAACAGAAGAAAGAAACTCATAAATGTTTCCAATAGCTGTCAAGTAGCCTAAACATTTCTCATTTGCATGTAATGGTCTATCTTGGTGTACAAGTACAAAATAATTAGAGCCATATAATCTGTGTATTGGACCCTAAATAGACATTAAAAAACAGATGAACTATTAAAAATCAACAAAAACATTTAATAAAATGACCAAAATAAAAGTAAAGAGTTCAGTCTCAGTCTGATATATAAAACATCCACTCTTCTATCCACTATTTGCTGTGAAATATTTACCAATAAATTGTGACACATCTAAATAAAAAACCTGAGTTTATGGTGGTGTTAAAGAGAGGTGGACATTGTAACATAAAATCATACAGAAAGCATTAAATAAAACAGCAGTAAAATACAAAAATATTTTAAAGTTAGGCCTATAGTTCACTCAAAAATGAAAAATTTTCTCTGTTTACTCAAGTGGTGTAAAACGTATATGATTGTCTAATTCCACTGAACACTGAATAAGATATTTTGAAGAAAGCTGAAAACCTGTAGGCTGTCACCATCTTCCATTGTAGGAAAATAAATATCAGTCAGTGGTTACAGATTTCCAGCTTCCTTCAGAATAAGATAAAAACATGTCAAACATGCCAAGAAAGCCAAACATGTTTGAAACAAGTGAGGGATGTGCAAGTAAAACCGAATTTCACTTTTGGGGCAAATTATCGCTTTAACTTGCATGTGAGGGCATTTATTGATATCCAATCTAATGTAAAACCTGAATGAAATAATGAACGTTACCTAAAGAGAGCTCGTTCACCAAAAAATTAAAATTCTGTTATCATTTACACATCCTCTACTTGTTTCAAACCTCTTTGAGTTTCTTTCTTCTTTCTCCTATATATGTGTGTATATATAATTGTATATATGTGTATATAATTATTATTATTAGACATTTTTTTTTTTTTGAAGAAAGCTGGAAACCTGTAACCTCTGACTACCTTAGTACGCTATTTGTTTTTTCAACTATGGAAGTCAATACAGGATCTTTCTTCAACATATATTATTTTGTGTTCAACAGCTGAAAGAAACTCATAAATGTTTCAAATTGTTTTCAAGTAGCCTAAACATTTCTCATTTTTTATAAAATTATATGGAAAACATTAAATAAAACAGCAGTATCTCAAATACTAAAAAGATTTTAAGGCCTATACTTCACCCACAAATGAAAATGTACTCCCTTTTACTCAAGTGCTTTTAAACCTTTTAAACCTTCATAATTTTTTATTTATTTATTTTTTTGCTGTAGCCATCTTCCATTGTAGAAAAAACAAATAGCCTACTATCAGTGGTTACAGGATTATAACTTTCTTTAATATAAGCAAGAAACATGTCAAACAAGTCAAGAAAGTCAAACATGTTTGAAACAAGTGAGGGACGAGTAAATAAAACAGAACTTTCACTTTTGGGCGAATTTTAACTTGCATGTGTTTTGAGGGCATTTATTGACGAAAAGGATTAAAATGCGCTAATTATTTTACCTCTTAGAAAAGAGAATCGATAATTAAACAGTTGATGATTTCAATGTGACTTTTAGAAAATGTATCTTTGCATTGTCTATCGCTTTAAATGCACAATTTAACAGCTCACACAAAAACCCCCAGCTGGATACTCAACAAAGATTCACGCCCACATCCGCTATGTTGACCAATCGCATACATGTAAGTTTACCTTATATGGAATTGAGCCCGCCTTACTTTGTTGCTTCATCCAATGAAAACCCGTCAAAGCGTGATTGGCTGTTGTTTATGGCAATACAATAACAGTATCAAAAACGCTAGAGTGAGTGACCATTTGTTGAGACCGTCGGTGAACGCGGCAACACGCCTACATGGGAAGATAAATCATTCATTGATACTTTACAATCAAATGTTAAATTGATTATACAGCCCGTGTTTCCTCTTCGGCAGTCGGACGCCTCCTCGGTGTTTTTAACCAAAGAACGATTAATTTAGTTCCTGCGGAGATCCGAAGCTGAACGCCAAACTACAATATGCAGCTTATTGGGAATAAATGACATTTTCTGAATTTCATCTCCTCTGCACGCACCTTCAGCCATTGGTTTCTACAGAAATGGTACCTAAAGCCATTTTTTCTATCTTTGGATCCTCTCTAAGCCACCAAAATTTTTACACTTGAGCAGAACTGAGAGGTTTTGGCACATTAATATGCATGCTCGGGGCGCAACATGTCTTTGTACATGAATGCTGGGCGATCATAAGTGATTTGGGGAACAGCAAGGGGAACCCCCCACCATCGGAAGACTTCTAACAATGACCGGACCAAGCGCCACCAGCAGCGGCTCCGCGGCCAAGATCAGTAGACACGGACGGTCCAAAAGCACCAGTGCATACTGTCACAGCACGGGTCCTGCTGCTGAATCCTCCCCGTCCACTGCCGCAAATAACACCGGCAGGTCGTCCGGCGAGGAAGAGGAGAAAGACGGCGGGGTCCCGTTTTTCGTCAACAGGACGGGCTTTCCCATAGAGAGTGTCACCTGGGAAAGAATGTGGTCTCATGTCGCCAAAGTTCACCCTGATGGACAGGAGATGGTGGACAGAATACGAAATGCAACACTCCTCCCTAAAGTAAGTAGAACGGAGGGGATTATGTTTGTCTGCGCTTCAAAACATCAAGCTGCATCCAACATGTTTTGGGGAGACATCATAGATGCTCAAAATACCTTAACACCTTTTTTGGCTATCATATTGATCTTGAGTATCACATTGCCCATGTTGTGTTGATATATGATACCTCACAATGTTGCCTTGAAGTGTGATACCCCAAAATGTTGTCTTGGTATGCAGATGATTTAATATGATCCCCAGAAGCCTGTTACCCCAAATTGCTGATAGAATATGTGATAAATATACAGCTGCAATCAGAATTATTAGCCCCCCTGTTTATTTTTCCCAATTTGTCCCAATTCCTATCGAAAATTATAACTTAAAGTGGCTAATAATTTTGACCTTAAAATGTTATTTATTCATTTTTTAAAATTAAAAACTGCTTTTATTCTAGCTGAAATAAAACAAATAAGACTTTCTCCAGAAGAAAAAAATATTATCATACATACTGTGAAAATTTCCTTGCTCTGTTAAACATCATTTGGAAAATATAAACAAAAATGTAAAAAGTGTTTTCTTAGTGTTGGCAGATTTTTTTTCTCTTATGAAGATTAACTCTGGTTTTACCACTATCAAAAACTCTGTGGTTTTAGTTTTAACCACAATATTCACGGCTAAACCTTTTGTAGAGAAGCTGAAATCAATACAACAAACAAACAAACAAACAAACAAACAAACAAACAAACAAACAAACAAACAAACAAACAAACAGTTTCTATACATTTACTACATTAAACTATAAAAGGGTTGCGAAACATTATATGTGTGTTTTTGTACAGATGTCAATGTACGATTGGACAATATACAGTGGTTCTTTTATATTTTTAATAAAATGTTTGAAGTACTAATTTAGTACAGAACAAAATGATTGTTTTATATCCTGGTATATATATATATATGTATAGGTATACAGTAAGTACAAATTTACCTCTTTCATAGGTATCAGCATAGAATACCTATAGGATACATGGTACCATCCTGTTGTTTTCTGATGCTGGTGTTCAAATGTTTGGCGTCTATTAGATTTTTGGTGACACTTTCTGCTGTTTGTTTGTTTGATTGATTAATTTATTAATGTAACACTATTTAATTTCAATCAGGTTAAGAAATACAATTAAATAATTTTAAGTTATAATTAAATAAAAATTTATATGAACTAAGATTAATAAGTGTTTTTCCTTGTTAGTTCATGTTAAGTGGAGTTCATGCAAAAATGAAAAGTAAAATAGGTTAATTTACTTCCCTCCAGGCCATCCAAGATGCAGCTGACTTTATTTCAGTTAAACATTAAAGAAGATATTTATCTAAAATTGTGGTCTTTTAGCGGAACTTAAAGAGTATAAACATTTACAAGAAGAATAAAATTAAAGCCAGAGGCTCCTAATGATACATCGAGGTCTTAAGGAGCAAAAACAATTGGTCTGTGCAAAAATAAGTAAATAAATAAACAGCTGTTAACTAGATTTTTATGAATATCCAAGTACCCCAGTTACAGCAGTGGGCATCAACATTGGCCTATATAGGAAGTGTCAGGCACATTTACGGGAAAAGTGTGTTTATATTTAAATGCCGTCTCTCAAACTGCCATTTGCTTGACCCAGTTTCCACACAGAGGAAGTGTAGACATGTGAGCGGATTTACTCATCCATGCCTTTTCCAACACTGTGCTATATTGTCCCTTGCCATAATTTCATTACAAACCAGTCAAACGAGAGCTCTGGTCCAGTCACCGACAGCTATGCAGAAACATTCCTCCATTAATACACATTAAATGAGTAATGATGCCATGTGACCTTCCCTGAAAAAAGTGATTCACTTGATTTACTACATTAAGTTTTTAAGTATGTAGTTGCAAACAATTTATATGGGCTGAATGTAAACAAACGAGTAATGTTCAACTTAGCCCATATAAATTATTTGCAGTCACTATACCTTAAAAACGCATAGTAAATCCAATAAATCATTCTTTTTTAGTGTTGTAGGACATTAGGATTAAAGACGTTGCCATTTTATTAGTTCGTCAATGTTGCTTTAACCTCCAAACTTGTATATCTGATCAGGCTTAATAGAGCATTCAAACGAAGGACCTCAAAGGGGATAAAGCAAGTCTTAATCACAGACTGAGTAATCCTCAGTGCTCAGACGTACGGCATTCGCAGGGTCAAGCTGTGTGTGTTTATAGTGGCTCTTTTGTTTTAGTTAACACTATTGTGCATTCCTACACTCTACGATGTGCTGATGCGTGCAGAACAAAGGCGTCTGATTGGTCAGAAGTGCCGAGTAAGATCCCCAGATGTTAAAGTGATTTATTAAGGGACATTCCTCACCAGTTGGTGTTGAACAGGTGTGTGGAGTCAGTCCGTCAGATTAGGAGTCACTCATATGATTGCGACTCCAGCCAAACATTTGTGCTGGATCTGTTAGATTGAGAGTGACATTCCATGGCAAAGACTGTATTGATAAAGAATCAGTGTCCTGTGATAACCTTGGATATGAGGAAACTGCACTTATTGTGTAAACAAGACACATAGCTGTGCAGCAGGGTTAGGGTTGGTGCAGAATATTTGAAAGTTAAATTAGCTGTATTTGTACAGGACAGAATGTGTTTGTTCTTTATAACACAGCTGTACTTAGGCATGTCACGATATCTATTTTTTGTGGTATGATCTATAGCACCAATATTTATTGCGATTATATTTTTGTGATATTAAGACCATTTTGATACTGTAATAGCATCAAAATGCAAGTATACACTTCCAAAAAACACATTATATTTTGAAAAATTTAAAAAGCCTTTATTCACATGCATGTGAATAAAGGCTTTTTAAATTCTTCACATTTTTCGAATGCCTTGGACTGATTCTTGTTGTTGTTTTGATGAATCCCTTACCCAAAGAGCACCGACCAAACATTTGAGTTACCCCAGAGCTCTTTTTGTTTGTTTTTCCTGGATTAAAACACATTATATTTTACTTTTAAGAATGTTTCATTTAATCAGTCATTGTAATGTACAGAGTTCATACACATTTTTACTACTAAAATTCCATGACTTTTTCAAGACTTTCAAGTCCAGTTTCATGCAATGTCTTCATATGCGTGGTAAAAGAAAAACAAAGCATGTTCAAATTTATTACTGCATATCGTAATACATGCAGCAATGATCTATTTAGTTTAAATTTATATCAATGTAAAATGTATTTAGATAAGGATTACACTACACTAATAATGTGAGATCATGTGATTGGCCAAGGACAGAAAAGAAGTACAGACAACTAACCTATATTCAAGTATACAAATATCTGTTTTCCATGACTTTTCCAAAACTTCGTGGGTTTTTTAGGTTTTCCAAGGAAAATGTCAAGTCAAAATTCCATGACTTATCCTGGTTTTCCATGACCGCATGAACCCTGATTGTAGCAATTTAATAGTTGGCTAGTTAACTAGTTGTACTTTTAAAATAATGCTTTGATGTAATCCATTTGCTAAAGTGCTATTAGGGGTAATCCGTCTAATTCCTGTTTGCCTGCAAATAAATATACCACTGTTTCCACGAAAATATTAATCATGAAGTAAAAAAAAACATAAAATGACAGTAGGCCTGCATGATTAATCGTTTTCAAATCGATAATAAATCGGTGATTTATTTCAATGCACTACCAAATGTGGTATTATTATAGCATATAAGCATATTTTTGAGTTCGTAAGCACATTATACTGAACAATGTAAAAAAAGTAACACAATCTAAATGAAAAAGTTTTAAAGGTGTTATATACAGTATACATTTTTCAACACATTTCTAAACAATAGTTTTAAGAATTCATTTCTAATAACTGATTTCTTTTATCTTTGCCATGATGACAGTAAATAATATTTGACTAGATATTTTTCAAGATACTTCTCTACAGCTTAAAGTGACATTTAAAGGCTTAACTAGGTTAATTAGGTTAGGGTAATTAGGCAAGTCATTCTATAGCGATTGGTTTGTTCTGTAGACTTTCGAAAATTATGTAGCTAAAAGGGGCTAATAATTTTGTCTATAAAATGGTGTTTAAAATATTAAAAACGGCTTTTATTCTAACCGAAATAAAACAAATAAGACTTTCTCCAAAAGAAAAAATATTATCAGACATACTGTGAAAATTTCCTTGCTCTGTTTAACATCCTTTGGGGAATATTTGAAAAAAAAAAAATTCAAAGGGGGCTAATAAATCTGACTTCAACTGTATATAATATTTTATATATAATTAATTTAATTAAATAGAAATACTATAGTTAATTTCATAGTTGGTCATAACAACTGGCAACTTTATTGGAAAGAATTGCAACAACATTTAAGAGGTTTCATTGTACATATTGTAGTGTTCTTTGTGATTATGCTTTGTCTTTCTTTGATGCCGTTAATACCACTGCATCAAACATGTAGCTCTTTTATGAAATGGTAGTAAATCACATTTTAATTCACAATTTTTATCAGATAAATTGCAGTTCGATGTGCTTTTCTCCAAATCATGCAGCTCTGAAGGATCCTGAGCACTGCTGAAAATACAGCTTGACATCAAATAAATAAATTACATTTAAAAATAAATTTAAACAAAATTAACTACTAACTTCACAATATTAATGTTTTCATTGTATTTTTATAATAAATAAATACAGTCTTGATGAGGATTTGATCATTCTATTAAAGCATTAATCTTTGTAACTATTAACCAACTATAAGCCTTGTAACGGTAAACTATATGGCATAAATGAGTTGAAAACTACATTGTATGATATCCTGGTGTTTTCTGGGCAAAAAAATGTGCTCATCATTCATTTTCTTTAGCATTTATACATGAACCATTAGCTGACTACTAAAACTCTATTTATGGATTACATTGGAGCCCTACAATACTAAATAATTATAGTTTTAAATCTTTAAATTTTGTAAATATATATAGATTTACAAAATTAATATATAAAGACAAAATAATTTTTTACATTAGTCAGAAGTGTTTAATAATAAAAAATGTAATGGCATTTATTATGATCACATATTCTTTTATATATTTTATTCATGACAGTGCACAATAAGGAATAAATCATTTTCATGCATGTCATTTGATGTGGACACCAAAACACAAAGAAATGTTGGTAATCCTTTGGTAATATTATTTTTTTGGCTTTGGATATTGGTATAATTATTTTGATACAATGCCATTCGGGATCATACATAATGTTTTTTCTTTCTATAAAAACTGTTACATTTAAATTGTAGACTTTTTTCCATACTGACTGAAATGTCCACATCTGTTCGGTTGGATGGACAAATGTTTTCTGTAGCTGGTATCGTCACCTACAGTAAGTCAGCCTCAAGTTTCAGCCCAGTCCCACTGGTGGGCAGAGGTCAGCTAATGGTCCTCTGAGTGTGGAGTGTGGCCTATTTATTGCTGACCTCCTTTCTGGGTAGCAGAGACCCAGTTGATCCAGTGGAGTAGAGCGTAGATGTAAATGAAACCTCTCTCTGAGAATTCAGACGGTCAGAATCAATATTCAGAGTGTCATTTGTGTTTAGATACACTTTCTGGAAATCAATACTAAATTTAAAGCCTGAGTGTAAATTAAACCGATACCAGACTGCCTTGATAAAATTATTTAGAGCCCTTATTGTTTTATTTTATTTTTTTCTCTGTTGTTAGGTTGGTTTTTGGACAACAGGAAAAAAATGCTAAATGTAAACTATACCAAACTGATATATTTTGAAATATTAATACAAACTTTACAATGTTTTGAAATGTAATTAATTAATGTAAATGTAATTTACAGCCTAAATCATCTGCTGTGGAATTTTTCAGAAATCCCTCTACACTCAAATTCTTTTGCTGCTGGTTCAAACTGCTTATTTAATACTATTGAACAAACACAATTCTTACGTTTTATGTTTTATGTTCAATCCACTTAAATTTGTAAAAATGATTAAGTTAACTTAAGCATTTTGTGTTGGGACAACATGAAGAAATTGTGTGGAACCAAAGTCTAATTTCACTTGGTGGCCAACATTGAAATGCCTCTCGGGCAGTATGCATGGACATTTTGTCTGAAGGGGAAAACATCAAACTATACAAAAACAGTTTGCCAAGCTTATGATTACATTACATATCTGGAATCACCAATAAAATCAAAGTACAACTGTCTCACAAGTTTCATTTCTAAACGTTAGAATCAAACAAAATCAAAATTTTTTTAGGTTGCCTGAGCTAATGCACATGCGCACTCAAGAAGAACGAGATCATGACACTAACCTCCTTTATGGCCATGTTTACACATTATCATCCTCTGAATAATGATAAAGTCATTCACAACTTGGTCTTGATGGCGAATCTCCTCCAGAAATGACAGTGACTCTTTGTTTTTTTGTTCCTGTCATGTGATGTGCGCTTGACAGGATGGACTGTATCTCACGTACGTTTCATACTAGGGCTGCACGATACATCGTTTCAGCATCGAAATCGCGACGTGAACATCTGCGATAGTCACATCGCAGGAGGTGCGATGCAAAGCAAAAAGAAAAATATTATATATATATATATATATATATATATGTACATATATATATACATATATATGGGTGGAGCCGAACCCGAATACGGTATTCGGATAAGCACGAATAGCATGTTTTTACCAATACTTATTTCAAACAAATACTTGAAAAATTATTTGTATTCGGGAACAAGAAAAACATTATATCAAAAAGCTGCGTTTCCTCATGAGACCGCAGTGCATGCCCGCGTGAGTGAGTAAGTGAGTGAGACAGACGTTCAGGGGTCGGGGGGCGGGGTGGGGCCGAGGTAAAAGGTGACTGACGCAGGCTGCTGCTCCACACAGCAACAAAGAAGGCTTGGCAGAGCGAAAAATACTTTACTGCATTACTATTTTTGTTGAATAAATTTTTGTATTTGAACTGGGTTCCAGAGGCAGTTTATAAACTTGTAGCGTACTTAAAGCGGAGTTTGATAGGTATATTATTCCATTACGCTGCATTATTGACGTCTGCAATCTGTTGCTCTCTGTTTACGTAAGTTAGCTCTGTTAGCACGGTAATTAAGGCCCCGTTTACACTAGTGCGTTTTAGTTTGAAAACGCTTAAGTTTTGCTACGGTTACACCATCCGTCCACACTACGCCGGAGTTCTCGAGCGCCGAAAACGGAGCTTTTTGAAAACGCTGGAGAGGCCGTTTTCATTCTAAAACGCTGCTGCTCCGTCTCAGTGTGGATGGGGAAAGACGGAGACATCTGAAAACGGAGGCGGGGCTGCAAACGTTCGCCTATCTGATTGGGGCTTTTCCTCAATATTAAGTAGCCCACACACAGTTCAGTCTCGCATCCTCTTCTTGTAAGTTAAGACTTCGCAAGTTTGATCAAGGCTGCAGTCTCCCCCTTCTCAGTTTGATATGGAAAACATACCGAGGACACGGGTAAATCTTCAAAGGGAACAGTGTACTTTATAACTTCATTCACATCACCTTGGCTACGTTGTTTCACTTTCTCAACAATAAAATGTAAACATGATTTAAGGAACTGCCTATTTTCTTTTTAATATTAGCAACTTAACAGACAGCAGAAATGTTGAGGCGCCGTGCTGCATTTATGAGCATCATCTTCACTGTGTGGATATTTATACAAAACGGAGCCGATAACAACTGCCTCCTTTTAATTTCAGTAAAAATACGAAACGCACCCTCTCTTTTGCTGAATAACAGTTTTAATCATCGATAATTATAAAAGTATAACATACAATAAGTTTATACATTGCAGGAAATAAAGGCAAGCGATCGGTCAATGTACCTGGATTAATCATTAACTTATCTTTGCGCTTAACCAAAACATGTTACCCGTGAACAAGTAACTTAATAGATTCCAATGACCAAAGTCAGGGAATTGGCCTATGTCGTTAGATAAAGACAACAACATGAATGAAATATCACGTTTAGCAAATATAGTGAGATTAGATCCAGCGGGAGATGCTTGATGAGCAGTCCGACAAGCAGAGCTCTCATCTGGGTAGAAATGCTGGAGCGCTTGCCCGAGTGTGTGTGTGTGGTCACGTGATGTGCGTTTTCAGCGTTTTGGTGTGGACGGAGAGCTGTTCAGAAACGCTGGGTAAAACGCGAGTGTGGACGCGGATCGTTTTCATTCTACAATGCCGTTTTAAAACTAAAACGCACTAGTGTAAACGGGGCCTAAGACAATAGACTGTTGACAGAGTAACGTTAACGTTCGGTTATAAAGGTTAAACGATGCTTGTGTAGATGTGTCGAATTATATGCACTTATAGGAGTTTTATGGTACGTTTAAATTACTATCATTTGCAGACAACAAGATATATGCTAAGCTAGTTAACCTTAGCATAGCTTCCCGTCACTCATAGATATATACATATATGCCCGTTACTTATTAACTTTTAGGCACCTAAAAAGATGAGTGAAGCTGCTGCTGAGTCATTCTTGGTCCTCCACCAGCCAAAAAAAAAAAAACTTGCTCTAGTTCTTTGTGGAAGAATTTTACAGTCAGTGGTGCAGCAGATAAAACAGTGATACTGTATGTAATGTGTGCAAAAGTATATCTTAAGTATATATATATATATATATATATATATATATATATATATATATATATATATAAAATATCGCAATATATATCGCAGGGAAAAAAATATCGCAATGTCAATTTTTTCCAATATCGTGCAGCCCTATTTCATACAGATTACAAAACTAAAAATCTTTTGTTTTCAAGTGTTTAATTTAAAAGTAGAGATTTCAGGCTTTATGTGGATATATTTCTTATGTCTGTTAAGCAAGTATTCGCTAAGAATTCAGTGTGTTTGTTGACCGCAAAAAGTGTTGTAAAAGCATATGTCTGGTCTGAGCTTCTCTGCTGAAGAAACGTCATATCATATGCATCAAATGTCTATATCGATTGATGATTGGCTCTTGTAGTAGGCGGGGCTTCATTTGCCATTTTGATCGTTACACTTTTCCCCATTTAAAAGGATGCAAATGACATATCTTGTGTGTTCTAGTCTCTGGTGGAACCCAGCATTTTTCACTGTGCAAAATGCTAATTTGGTGCTCAAAAACATTGTTATTAATATTATACAGTTTGAAAACATAATATAGTTTCAGAATATTGCATAAAACACAACATAGATTTGCTAAATTATTACTCCTTGATCACCAAAAAAAAACAAACGTATACAGGTAAAACTAAAATAATACCTGTGATGATACATCAAGGTTATGGAAAAAAATCGCTTTGTGAAAGTAAGTTTGGCATAACAACAAAGTTAGGTGGCTGATCTGAAATATGTTTTGTTTATTTGTATACAAAGAATTTTGGTAGTATTGAGTTGCTATTTGTGTCCAAGTTGAGTACCACTGTATGGGGAAACAGTACCTAGCTAGTACCCAGTTTGTTCAGAAACACTATTTTAATATGGCTTTATACTTTTATGACATTTGTCACACCTCAGGTTTCTGAACACCTCTATTTAAGTAGTGTGAAAAACAGTGTGAGTTCATGGGAAGCACTTCTGTCTGCTACTCAGAACAAGAGCACTGTTATTCTGCAATTATAACACAAAGATTTTGTACAATGCATTTCTTCTTTATTATACATTTGAAGTCTTTAAAAGTCAAGACTATCTTCCTGCGGTCTCTCATTTTGTTGCACTGGGCAGAAAGAGATAAAGGGGAAACGGGGGATGATTCCCTTTCTCATTTCCTCCTGTGACCCAGTAGTTCTGCAGCACATATTCAGCTGTGCTTATTGAAAATAAATACAGATTCTTTCAGTGACAAGCTTTGGTTTGATGCTGTTAAAGTGTCCTAATGAAGAGCCTGCTTCAGATAGAGGGCAGCCTCTTTTCTAGCTTTCCTTAATTACTTCTTTTCTTCTCTTATGAATGGAGGCTAATGTGTGAGAGGATGACCTTTGTTCATTTCTTAATCTCTTCGCTGTCCTTTAGCAGTTAGAAGTGTCATTGTAAGGATGCAAATGATCAGTGCACCACTGTTTCTACAGATGACAAGGACTTTTCATGCCATTGAGGCATCAGAATCTGATTGATGAATCTGCTTGTGGCTGCAGGGGTGGAAAGGTCAATCCAAAATCACAAGAAAAGGTTGCCAACTTTAGCTTGGTCAAAATAAGTAACCTTGTGCTTTTTTAAAATACATTTTTATTTGAGACTACAGGAAAAATTCTGAAAGATTCTTAGTTGTTTGAGCGAGAGATAGTAATGCAGAGTTTAGACTAGATTATATTTGTGTTTAGTCACTGTGATCCCTGAGTCCCTGTTGTCACTGTTGACTTCTACATTTTCATGGACAAGAAACATTGCTTCTCGAGTTTTTTAACACAAACATTGCCTAAAGAAGCATGATAGTACTATTCAACCTTTCCCACATTGCTTATTTCTATTCTAATGAATTTGTCAACATGATTGAGAAGAAGGCCTATTCAATAAAGAATACAGTTGACAGTGATGAGTATTAAATGGCGCACCAGTAACAAAATGAATTGCTGCATGGTAAATAACATCCAGTTTGTGAAGGAGAGTTTTTAAAGCTGATGTATAAATTAAATCCCCATAATCCAGAATGGGTAATACTGTTAATTTGACCAAATGCTGCTTTTTTATAGTGCGTAAAGGGAGACTTGTTTCTGTAAAGAAAACCAATCCAGGCTTTAACTTTTTTGAGCAATTCATTTATGTGAGTTTCAAATGACAGGTTACCATCTAACCAGATACCAAGATATGTATAATAGGTTTGACTGTTTTTAAAATGGAAAATTTTTCAAAGCTGAAAAAGCAGGATTTGACCGCTGCATTTATCTGTTTATCAAATCTCAAGCCATCATCAAAGATAACGGCCAGAAATTTTCTTTCTTTTTATTCTCATGTAAAACAGAAGTTTACATGCGCATATAGAGGAAGCATATATTGCTCAAAGAGAAAGTGGATGTACAGAATTTGTTCATATATTTGTGAGTGTATTCAGAAGTATGATCTCTGACATGCATCTGATGTAAATTTAATACTATTTAAGAAAATAAAAAAAGATCATTATTAAACAAAAGAAATATATCTGCTATAGGAAAGACAAGATGTCTGCAATGTGGGAGTTTTTGACATCAGAATTGCACTATGTAATTGATTTTGGGAAAAGAAAGATTTTTCCTTGAAGCTGATTTGATGTCCAAGAACATTTCTTATAATTTTCTTATTGCTTTACATTTTTTAAGATTCTTAGATGAATAGAAAACATTTCTGTTGCATTACTTGTCTTTATTGACACTTTTGAACGCGTCCATGCTGAATAAAATATTAATTTCTTTTTTTTATCACTTAAAGTAATTTTCACTGAGAGCATTCAGAATACCCCCTGTTTATGTATAACTTTTAATATATAAAGTATATATATTGAAGCAAAATAACTATTCCATGAAAGACGACATTTGAAAATAAACAGTTCAACATTATCTTCTGTTGGATTCCAGGTCATGTGGGACTACATGAAAACAAACTGGCAGATGAGGCAGTAAAACAGGCTATTTTCTTGAAAGTAACAGAATGTTTAATTCCTCCTGAAGACCTGAAACCTACAATTAATCTGTATATAAATGAAACATGGCAAAGGAAATGGGACAACAACTGCATGAATAATAAAATACATGAAATTAACCCAAAAATAAATGAAAGACACTTTGCAAATTATAATTTTGAGGCAAGGCATGAACAAACGGTCTAGACTAGCTGCTGAATTGGGCATTCTAGGTTGACTTATTTGTATATACTGAATAACAAACACCACCTAAATGTAATTTACTGCCAAGCTGCTCTTAGCATCAAACATTTTGTTGGATTGTGAAAGTTTGAATACCATTAGACAAATCTTTTATAAGGAGAGTACTTTGATGGACATTTTTAATAAGGTACCACAGGAAGAATCTTAAGTTATTCATCAAAATTAAACTGAAAAATCATATTTAACTTTGAATATATTTTTTGTGAATTGTATTTTTTTTTATTTTTTCCATTTATATATTTGTCCATGTAACTTTTTTATTGTAATATGAATTCGTTTTTAATCATGTACTATTTTTATGTATATCCATTTTACCATAAAGTAGCCATAAGTTGCTTATTTGGAAATAAATAAATAAAAAAATCAAATCCCTAAAAGTAATGTTTTTCTATCTGTACAGTTTACTATTTGATAATTCTCTCTCTGTTTTCACAGCACTCCGTGCCATCAGTTCCTAACTTTAAGCCATCAATGTCTGTGCCTGATTGGCTCCATGCCGTCCAGAACTACATGAGAAACCTGCAGTATCCTTTGCCCTGCACAGTCCATTTGTTCTGAGGAAGTTCGACAGACGCTTTCTAAATCTCTGCTTCTCCTTAATGCATTATGGATTCATGGGTTCTCTTTTCTTTTGGAGTGTCAGTTATGCTTTTTCGTTCAGTGTAATTTATTCAGCCGGCTTGAGTTACTCAAAGTACCTTTTTGGTAGGAGTGTCAGTCATTTTAATGTAGACTGAGATTAGCCACAGGCCTGCATACTTCCACTACATTAGTACTTGGAGTTTTCAATCTCATGCTACACTTTAAAGTCTGCCAATGAAAGATAGGGCTTTGATATAGCTTAAGTTGAACATTGCATAACAACTTAAAATACCCATATTAGGCTTTTTTGGATATTACCGTTCATGTAGCTGATTGCTAATGTAAAAGTGTTGCAGTGCTTCAAACAATATGCAGTAAAAGTTCATAATAAAAGGAGAGATTTTCCCCCAAAACATAGAACGGTAATACTTTAAAGTACAAATTTTCTTAACTTTTGGCTTATTATCTGTCTAATAGTAAGATATTGGCTGCTTATTAATGCTTCTAAAGTACACATTCTGCATGATCTTATTCTACATAAGCAGCAAATTCAGAGTTTGAGCCCAAAGGCATCATTTTTTTCTTTCTCTTTTTTTACACTATCATTTTTTTCCCAAATATATTTGACTTTTTTCTCCCCCCTCATTAACAGCACACATCCACACCCTTCTTATATATATGTATATACACATATACATACACACATATGTAATATATTATATTATACTATATAATATTATATATTATAAAATAAATAAATAAATAAGTAAATAAAAACAATTTTTTTAAATTCAAACTGAAAAATAGAAAATGACAAAGTAGCAAAAACAATAATACAATGAAAAAAAACATGTTTACAAACACACAATTTACATAATATTCATATATGGTTCCCAAAGATAGTCAAAGTCCTTCTGCTTGCTTTTGATGATAAAAGTTAGTCTCTCCAGTCCAACACAGTTCAATATTTCTGCTTTCCACAATTCTATGGATGGAGCATCCATATGTTTCCAGTATAATGCAATAGCCCTTCTAACTTAAAGAGAACTAAAATCTAAAATTTTTGTCTTTCTAATTGTAAGTTCAGTAGGATACAAACCAAGAATACAGAGCTGGGCATTTAAAGGGATTGTAATATTAAACATGTCTGACATGCATTCAATTATCTCTTTCGAGCCCAAAGCAATAGTTAATGCTTTTATTAATAGTGAGAATGGTACCCTTAAATGAAGAAAGCACTGACTCTGAACTGCCTGAAACAAGTCATCAGCAATTCCAGCTTTACTTCCTGCACAAACTAACAAACATTTATACGAAATTTGCATAACGGCAGCATATGATCTCCATTGGCTGCTTGCAAACAACTTTTTTTGGGCATTGTAGTTGTTGTTAATTCATGAAAGAGTTTGGTTTGTTAACATGTCGAGAGGAAAGCTAGTCTTTGCTTCCACATTTAATGTATATATAGTTGGGCTGCTCAATATATTGTTTCAGCATCGATATCAAAATGTGTGCATCAGCAATAGTCACATGACAAGAAATGCAATTTTGAGTCTGACTTCTAATTAACCAGGAGCTACAAAATTGTATTTAATTACTGTATTTATATGGATTATATATGATTTATGCAAAAAATAAAAAATAAAATAGTGTAACACAATTGTGAGAACTTGTGAAAATTGTGAAAACAAGATTATTTTGCTAACCCAACTGGCAGATAATTTTACTTCTTTTAAGGACAAACTCTTAGTTTTAACCTATTTTTTCTGAAGTTGAAAACAAAACCATATTTTTTCTTGATTAGGAATTTTTAGATATTAAGACTACAAATGAGACAAAGCAATGTGCATGCATATTGATTATTCCATTTCTATACCTGAATACTGTTAGACTCCCCAGAAAACGATCAAATAGTGCTATTCAAACATCTTGTGAAACTGTATTCATATCGCAATATTTATCGCAGAATAATTATCAGATTTTTCCAGTATTATGCAGCTCTTATATAGGGCATCCAAAGTTTTAACCGTAAAAATTAGATGTTATGAGACACTAACAAGGTGTGGCTAAATATCAACTTTGATATAAACGGCCTTGGGAGTAAGTAAGTAATGTTTTTTATTTTATTTTATTTTTTAAATACTTTTGTTGTTTCAGAAAAATGTGATGCATACATACTGTATTAGTAACCAAATACCAATCAAAGAACAACTCCCACCCCATCCCGAAAGAGCCATAAAAAAAGTATGTAGTCACATGCAAAAAACAAAAAAAAAAACACATAAACAAATAAATGGAAAATAAAAAAGTAACTAAAATAAGATAAAATAATAATAAAATAAAAAGGGCAATTTAGTAAAAATTTAAAAAGATAATTAAGGTTTATACTTCTGTGTCAAGTGACTGGCATAACCCATGCCACATGCAACGCGCGTAGCTGTGCATTTATACTTCTGCACGCTGTCTCTGTTGGTCTGCATTAACACTTCCGATATGCTAGTTGGCAGTGAAGTGTTATCGTTCCTCTGTGTCTAGTTTCTTCACTGGTGTTTTGTTTTTTCTGAATGCTTCCTGAATGTACAAGTGACTCAAACTCGCTCATTTTGAGGCAGGAACCGGCGGACGTGCAACAACTTTAAAACACAAAACAAAACTTTTCATCCGGAGATATGCGTCAATGCGTAAGCTGCGCCGTAGCATACGCGTGAGCTTGACGCAGAAGTATAAATTAGCCTTAACACAGTCACATAGTTTGGGTTTACTAAACGATCAGTCCATTCTTATTTAAAAAATGAAGGAAGAAGTTCCAAATCTTGTAAAATATGTGCAGTTTTTGTTTGATTGAGTAAGTAAATCTTTCATTGCTATACAGAAAGACATTTCCCTAATCCAGAGTGGCAAAGATGGACTATGGACCATACCATGAATGGCAATCAGGCGCTTAACATGAAGCTTCTGTTCATATGACTTCAGTGATAAGGCAGGTGGGAAAAGACCAAGAATACAGATATTAGAGCAAACAGGGATTTCTTTACCAATAGTTTTAGAGATTACACATAAGTAATGTTTAATGGATATGGTAAAACCAATGCCATGATTACAGTTTGTATCACTATTGTTTGTATCAAATGTGGAGGAAGCCTGTGGATCCTGATCAAACTATATGTAGAATAGTATGTAGAACAGAACAAATGTAGAAATTTCCCACTGTCGACCTTATTAAATGCATTAATAACATTTACTTATGAGAATTTGCAGTAAAGTGTTATTTGTTGTACTTTTTTTGCGATTAAATTTGTTTGGAACATTTCTTTAACATTTATTTACGGTAAAGCAATTAGTGTAGCGTTATTTTTGTTATTATACCCGTTAAAGAATGCTTATTTTATATTGTTATAATACTATATATTGTGATTTTTAAAACTTCAGCAATTATCACAACAATACAATTTTATCCTAGCAGATGCCTAGATTGCTCTAGCTGCAGATATTTATAATCATAATTTTATTTGGTTAGAATTTTAGCGTTTGTACTTCCACAAATACAGTGATATCAGTGGCGGGTAATGAGGATGTTGGCTTCTACAGGATATTGTTCGCAGCTGTGCATTTTGACACGCATGAGTCACAATGAAGCAGCAGGAAAACAAGGCTTCCTAAATGAGGCATTCAAACATCACGTCCTCTCATATCTCCTTAACTGCTGACAGATACAACCATACGGGAACGCAGTTCTTTGAGATTAAGAAAACCCGACCTCTGAGTGGGTAAGTGATGCCATCATCCTGTCCGTCTATCCTGTCTTTCCTGTTTTTAGTCTTTTTCCTGTTCCTTTTACTTCTATTTTATGGTCTAAATGGAAAATCCCTTTTTAAAAAAGATACTTTGCGTGTGTGATGGAATGCATTTACAAAATATAGAGCTTTTATCTTTGTTGAAGCCATTGGTCCTGCTTGACATTTGATTTATTTTGTTTTGAAGGTTGATGGAGACTGCGAGAGAGATGATACGAGAATCCCTTCCCATCAAATGCCTTGAAGCGGTTATCCTTGGGATGTATCCTTTAGCTTTAAGGACAGAATTTTGTCTTATATTCACATAATTCCTCTCAATTGTTAGAATATAAAAATGTTTTTTATTAATTGAATTATAGTATAATAAAAATATAAAACTTACAATGTAAAAAAATGTTGCTTTAAATAATCCATAAATACAAAATACATAAATAAATAATAATATATAATTGCCTTAGTAACTAATTTTAATATTTAATCTATATAAGACTAGCTAAAACAGAAATAAAAATGTAGTAATGCTAAATATGACACAAAATAAATAAACAAATTCAAATAAATAAATAAGAATTGTAATAAAAATATTAATAAATAACCCCCCCCCCCACACACACACACACATAATAATGAATAGCATAATAATACAGATATTACTGTATATTAAAGGGTCATGAGCCACCCTCCCCTCTCCCCATCTTAGCAAGGTGTTTTTAGACCTCTAGTTTGAGAAAAGGAAAGTATGTGAGTCCAGTTTTGTTTAGGTGGGATTGTCAAATAACGAAAGAGGGAAAGGGTTTGCATGAAAAGGGGAGTTTTGTTATGTGCAGTACAGCTGATTTTCACTCCAGCAACAAAAACATAGACACGGGAGATGGACAGTAATTTGTAGAGCAGCTTTTACAGCAGATCTGAGAGCTGTGTAGAACTGGAGGATTTTCAGTCCATGATATTATAGTGATATTACTGTAAACTTAGTAATATTCATTTTGACTAAGCTATGTCTTTAAAAATGAAGCACTGCTGACGATACTAACTTTGCCATCTGAATAAACATAAACAAAGAACACTGATGATCACACACTTACCAAATATGGCAATCCACACCAACTAGAACCACATATTTTTTTTTAAGGAGACAAGCGACTCACAAGTTGTGGTCTCATTATGGGGAAAAGGAAACAAATTCTTTGTTGCAGCACATTTATAAATGCAACACTGATGACCCATGTCTCCAAACAATTCTTCTACTACTTGTTTAAATTACGGTTAGGTGGCATGCTGGCGCAGTGGGTAGCGCTGTCACCTCACAGCAAGACGGTTGCTGGTTCGAGCCTCAGCTGGGTCAGTTGCCATTTCTGTGAGGAGTTTGCATGTTCTCCCCGTGTTTGCGTAGGTTTCCTCCAGATGTTCCATTTCCCCCCCACAGGCCAAAGACATCTAGGTGAATTGGGTAGGCGAAATTGTCCGTAGTGTATGTGTGTGAATAAGAGTGTATGTGTGTTTTCTAGTAACGGGTTACACAAGCACAAATGCATGAATCCTTCACACTCATTCAGTTATACAAACAATAATTAAAGCTCAATAAGGCACATTTAAAACATTGAGTTGTTTTTATTTAATGGTGACGTATAACACTCTTGAATTATGGCTAACACTTGCTTTTTCTATCAAAAATCTAGAAATCTAGTGCAAAATCAAGCAAAAAGTGCTCATGGGTAGCTTAAATAATGTGTCGGTGCTCTTTGGGCAAGGGATTCATCAGATTAAACAGCAAAAATTACTTAAAGGCACTCGAAAAATGTGGAAAAATTATTAAAAAGCCTTTATTGACATGGCTATTCCTAAAAACTGTGCCCACAAATTCGGCAATCGCTTACCCTCATCAGAGTGTCAGTGATCATGTGCATCTGGAGTTTCTTTTGAATACTAGGGTCTCATGACTAGAATATCTAAACTATACTAAACTAGTATATTGAACACGAGGTCAACCCAACAATCATTATTAATTCAACATTGAGAGAAGAAAAAAAATTGTTAATGAAAAAAATAAAAATGATGGTGAGTGTCTAGTGTTTTTGTTTAACCTTAAATGTTTGTCAGTCCCTAAAATGTAAACCAGTTCTTATAAAAGAAATCATCTTCATCAGACACATGCAACTCTGTTCATTTGTGCTGAGGAAAGCCCCGTTCCTCTCTTACTTCCTTTACTGTACTTGATTTCTCCATTGCTAAAATTGGGACTGAGTACTAAGCAGCGATCAATCAAAGGCAATGTGCTTCAGATCACTGTCTTCCCTCATGAACCCCCACCGCTTCTCAACTCGATGCTTTTAACTTCAGCTGTTGCTAGGAAACTAGTAGTCGTAGTAGATCCTCCTGAAGGCGGGCGCAGATTTCTGCCTATATGCAGTGGATGCAGCTGTGCCATTCAGTGCCAGTGGGAAGAGTGAGTGTTTTCAGAAGCTGTTAGTGTCATTTAGCCATCAGATCAAGGCCAGGGGTGAACACAAGGTGAATGTCAGCATCGTCTATTCAAATGCCATGTGTCGAAGAAGAGCGTTCTGGAGACTGTGGTTTGTTTCTCTAGAGCCGCAGTGTGGACTTCACTTTGAGTTAAGCACTTCATGGGTCATTAGCTGTAAATAGTTGCTTTCTCTCTGTGTTGAGTTAAGCGGGAGGATGAAGGGTTGCAGTTTGCGTCACTTTGAGATTTGTATCTTTGTGTACAAAACCCCTTTTTTTTAATCTACAGTGCTCTAAAGGGATTTCTTGTAAAGAAGATAACAGATGAAGAGGATTAGAGTATCGGAGAACACAGAGGCTTTTGTTGTTGTAAAGTTGCTGTAAGCTACAAAAAAATAATAATAATAATAAATCAATGAAAATGGGTGTCTTATGAAATAACATGTTTTAGTGACAGCCCTAAGCACTGCAACAACCTAAAACCAAATAAACAAACAGCTCAGGCTCATTGGAAATACGTGCCTCAGCCTACATTTTTGCAAAACATAAAATACGTTGCTCTGGGTTAGTTTTGTTGCCTGTTTTAGATGACAAATCCACTTGAGGGCGTCTACATTTTTGCAAATTTGAAATGCATTCGTTTTAGCGCAGAGATCCCCAACCCTCAGGTCTGTGCTACCACAACAATGCAAAAATACTCTATTTATGATCCCATTTTATTGTGAGATTCCCCTTTCTAAGATCCAATATCCATTTTGTGCACATCGCACACCGCTCCATGACTTTTAGAATTCTTAACAATATTGTTTTTTATGAGGGCGTGCCTGTTATGTGACCCACTTAAGATTCAGCTAATACAGCATGAGTGGGAAACAAACATCTCACGAAAGTTTCTAATATGGTTGCAGAATAAGCAAGCTCAGTGCTTACATTGAATATCAGTGCGTTTAATAAATTTGTTTTAGTTTGTTGTTGCATGCATTTGTGATTTGCACATGTAAAATCCAATAGCGCTAACCAACAGTTGTCCACGTCGCAATCAAGCTGTACCGAAGAAATGGTTAATTTGGAAAACCCAATAGACATCAATAAGTTGTTAGTGGTATTTATTTGTAAAGGGCTACATGAACATAATTATTTATTAGTCAATAATATGCCCCTGTAAGTATCATTAGTATAAAAAGGAACCAAAGTTTTTAGCGTCAAGCTTCCCAATAGCATTCATTTTACCTAGAAACTGCAGTCAAACGGATGTTTTCAGTGCGTTTTTGCAGTTTCACATAAATGTAGCCCGAAGCACGTTTTTCCAATGAGCCTGTTTTGGGAATAAAAAGAAGTCAGTGGTCTGAACGGGATGATCTAGGCCTGCTTGCAAGCAAACAAACTCTGGACCAGTTCACTTAAGGTGAGAAAGCAATCTGGCCCAATGGATGCTCAAACCACTGTACTTTGCTTTTATATCGCAAGGTGGAATAGTTGGTTTTTAATTTTCACTGCCTTCAAAGTTTTGGATAAAAATGTCTTATTTTGTAAAAGGCATCAAAGACTGTCTGCATATTCAATTAAAAAACAATCCAGGAAGCTTTAGCAGAAGTAGTAATCCCAGCAGGTTTGGGGACGCGTGTGCTGCAGATAAGAATGTTGAAATTCACAGCGCTGCCGTCGAGAGGATCACATGGCCCTGCTGATGGGTAATGTGATCCTCTGCTGTCTTCTCATTACAGCACTGCTGGGGGGTTTAGTGGGTGTGTGTATTTGTGTACACACCACACACACACACAAAGAAGGAACTCAAAAGAGCTGCAGAGGAACAAAGCCTACTGAAAGATTTTGTGTTTACTTCAAATAACAACAATGTTTTGTGTGCAAAATAATACAAAAAGAAATAACGAGCTCGAGTTCACTTTTTTGCTTTCTCTATGGCTCGCGTCTTATGTATGAAGCACAGAACAATATTCTAAAAGCTAAAAAGTTTACCATTCTCACAACTGGTCATGATCCAGTCAAACCCTGATAAATATAAACCGGTCTTGCCCTTTTTTTTACTCTTTATTTTTAGTTTTATTACTGTTTTGACCTATACACTACAAATAAATCCACTAGATTCGTCAAAATACCTCCAGCTTTAATTATATTGTAATTAGATGGCAAATGGATGAAATTATATGATATATATGTCCACCTCACCTGATTTATATCACCACATTACCTTGTTATACAATGATAACTGATTAAATTTTATAACTTATTGGCTAAATTAGCATGCGCATATATAAAGCAACAACATATCGGAGTCATTAAATGCCAGAGTCCCATGCAATCTGTTAATCAGTGCGATGGGAGCATTATTATGGCTCAGTACCTATGTCTTCAACAGTGGTGATATTTTCAACAGTACGGGAAGTGGATGACCACTCCTCGCCACAACACATACTGATCCAGTGCGATAAATTTTCGCCAACAAGTAATCCTATCCACCTTTTGTCCAGTTTTTAGTTGTAAATTCAAGAAAACTTGAAGCACTGTAGCCGTTCAGTTCTCGTAAACCTTTGATCAAACTCTTTTCTACATTCTAAAAGACCATTTTTATTTAGGCCTTATGCAGCTAAAAATAAATAGGACACATCATTACCTAAGGATTATTCTAATGCACAGATTGCGCTGTTGTTCCTGTACAAAATTTAGTCATTCTTATTCCTTTAGTTCGATATATTATATTATATTATATTATATTATATTATATTATATTATATTATATTATAAATTAAAATATCTTATTCTATTAGAAATTATTATATTATATATTTATATTATTATTATTATTATATTATTATTATTAGAAATTATTGCATTATTTTAAATTATTATTATTATTATTATTATTATTATATTATATATTATTATATTATATTTTATTATATTATATCATATTATATTGGATATTGCAGTTTTATTTATTTATTTTTTTTACAAACAAAGTAAATTTATATATATTTTGTTTGGCCAATTCACCCATTTTTTTCTGGATTTCTCAATAAATATAGTTTTAAAATCACTCAAAACTGAATTTTTGACCAGCAGTGTACATATACCTAAAATACATTCTTTGAAAACAAGTTTTAATGTATTTGATGTTTAATAGAAAACAAGTAATAAAATCTAAATAAAATCAGGCCATTTTAGTTTGTGGAATGTTACTTTTTTGCAATTTTACTCTAGAGAATGGCCTTTTTTTGTTTATGCACCACTGGGCTCATTGATTAATAGATGAATACGCGTGTTGTGTTATGGAGTACCACCATATTGTCTTTGAAAGGCAGATGGAAGAGCAGTGAAGCAGACCCTGGACACACACACACACACACGGCTCTTTGCGCTATGTGGCAAACTTGGCAGCTTGTTGCGATGCCCGATAGCAAAAACGACACTGGTTACTGACAAATGTGATGATAATGATTCATTTAAAGGGTGCTTGCAAAAGAATCAAGCATCATTTCCTCATTTTAGCAACCTCAAGGCTACATGAATTCAAGATTTAGCATGAGAAAAAATAACTGCAGTTTTCTTTTTTTGTTTTGTTTACTTAACAAGGATGTTATACATTAATAAAACATTTATGCAAGTGTACCAGAATTATTCAAAGGCTACTTTCCCTGCACTGAATGCTACCAGTTGCCCTAACATGATTAAAATACACACTTAAAAGGATTTACCATTACATAAAATAATCCATTAACACAATCAACCAATATTCAAGAGAATAGATCAAATACAAAAACAAGTGAATTAATTCAACTGTATTTTCCAATAGCAACAGAAGACAAAGAGAACAATACAAACCACACAATATACATTACAAAAGACAGTTATGCCAATACTTCCTCAATCTAATAATGCACATCAGTAAGACTATAAGATTTGTCAGGATAATTAAACTTCAATTCTGAGAATTCTCCAGTTGACAAATAGGTTATACATCAAATTTCTTATCAAATGATCAAAGTCTTACCGAATAAATCACTTGCACTGCATTCGATGGTTTTTAAGCAGAATCCTCATACAATCATTGTACGCAACCTGCAGCTTAAGGAGACTCTTTTTTTTTAAAAATGATCCTACAAAGGAACTGTATATAAACAACTGCATTGTGTTCTAAAGAGTTTTACTTTAACCTGCTCCAAACGCGTATAAAACTTTCTCACCAGCATATTGGCTAGAACATATAACTTTTTTTATTCCCTGTACATATCATTATCATCAGTAATAATATGCACTAAGTATTTAACAGTTTTACTAATGTTTAAAACTTGCCCTGACAAAAAAAAAAAAAAACAAAAAAAAAATCTGGCAAAATCACATTTCGTTGGTTTTATATATCATTGCTACACTCTTTAGTAATATATTGCACATCATATCTCTTTCTGTAATCTGCACAAATATTAAGCAGCTGCTGAAAACTGATATGGACGTAGTATTTGTGATGTCACCCATAGGTATCTGTTGAACACAAATGAAGCTACAAGTGGGCGTGGCCAACTGTCGCTATTTTGTTCGCACGTCATCGCGCTGACCGGGGGACACCAAAAAAGGGCAAAGAGGCGGAGCGTGGGTGGAGCTACAGACACCTGCTGGCATTTTGCTTAGACTGGGTTTTCTTTTGGAGAAAAGCTTAATACTTCATTACTTGTGCTTGGTTGTATACTATATTAATAAAGTGTTTAGTCTTTTAAAAACACAGCTGTAATACATTGAGCCACTAAACTTTGTTCTTATTATGTTTTTCTACAGGAGGAAAACGCAAATTACTTCCAAGTACTGTGTTAGTAAATGCAAGGCTAGTTATGAAATCCAGGCATAACACTGTTTGACAGTGTTTCAGATGACAGTGTTTCAGAGCCTACAGCTAATCAATCTGTCAGATTCTGGAGTGCATTACAGGTCTAAAGAAAAATATAAATGGTGAATGATTTTAAATAAAACAAATACATTTATAGATGTGGTATATAAGAATTTCATTCACCTGGGAAAGGGGGGCCACTTGAATGGTTTGTTAACACAATTAAGTGCACAGCATGCCATATCATCTGATAATTGTAGGAAATAATTCCAAAAGGCAATTGGCTGTGTAAAGCCACATAAAAACAAAACAAAAATATGATGTATATTCAGCGGAGTTCAGCAGCTAATCAGCCGGAATCAGCTGAGGTGATGTGACTGTGACCAGCAAGACCTAGCTGCCACTCAAGTGGCCACGCACTTAATTATGCAAACCTAATATAACTCAAAATAAATTAAACGGATGAGTTATAGAAAAAAAATTACCCCCCTCACAGTTGTCATGAAGTGTAATATTAGCTATATAGACCAAAATTGTTTTTTGTACCAGGCTGTAAACACATATTTTCTGCTGTAAAGTTGGCCATTTTAACATTGGGGTCAATAGAAATGTGGTCTATTTTGGAGACAGGCCTAGTGGAATTTCGATGAATTGCAGTTTCTGTTACTTCTGCATTAGCTTCACGAGGGAGAGAAGCATGTTGTTGCTTGCTGAAAACCAGCGCTACTTGTTGAATAATAACTAGATTATTAAAGTTCGTCGAGACAAACTTTAGGCTGGCTTGAGAAATTCTGTTGGAAATAGTTTGTTTAATTTAAACAGTTTTAAAAAGTATGAAACGATGATAGATAGATAGATAGATAGATAAATAGATAGATAGATAGATAGATAGATAGATAGATAGATAGATAGATAGATAGATAGATAGATAGATAGATAGATAGATAGATAGATAGATAGATAGATAGATAGATAGATTAAAGTAGTTTATAGATAGATAGATAGATAGATAGATAGATAGATAGATAGATAGATAGATAGATAGATAGATAGATAGATAGATAGATAGATAGATAGATAGATAGATAGATAGATAGATAGATAGATAGATAGATTAAAGCAGTTTATAGATAGATAGATAGATAGATAGATAGATAGATAGATAGATAGATAGATAGATAGATAGATAGATAGATAGATAGATAGATAGATAGATAGATAGATAGATAGATAGATAGATAGATTAAAGCAGTTTATAGATAGATAGATAGATAGATAGATAGATAGATAGATAGATAGATAGATAGATAGATAGATAGATAGATAGATAGATAGATAGATAGATAGATAGATAGATAGATAGATAGATAGATAGATTAAAGCAGTTTATAGATAGATAGATAGATAGATAGATAGATAGATAGATAGATAGATAGATAGATAGATAGATAGATAGATAGATAGATAGATAGATAGATAAAAGCAGTTTGAAAAAGGATAGATAGATAGTTTTGAGGTCACAAAGTTAGATCTATTGTCAAGTCAATGACAGTCTTTTGCAGTAAAAGTCTATGGGACAGTTGTTGCTAGGGTGAAGTATCTGGTAGTTAGGGTGTGGCTAGAAAGTTAAAAGCTCTTCAGTTATTGGCAGTTTGGTAGTCTGAGTTAAATGAGCTCAGCCATTAGTCTGTATGACAGTCTGATGCAGAGTTATGAGCTCACAAAGTTTGATCCCATGTTAAGTCAATGAGAGTCTTTTGAATGGAAGTCTATGGGACAGTTTCTAGGGTCCAAAAGTGGTTGCTAGGGCGTGGCCAGAAAGTTAAAAGCTCATCAGTTATTGGCAGTTAGGTAGTCTGAGTTAAATGAGCCCAGTTAGAAGTCTGTGTGACAGTCTGATGCAGAGTTATGAGGTCACAAAGTTTGGTCCAATGTTAAGTCTATGGGATTTTTCCGACGGTCCCGGGACGTTTTTCGGAAAATCGAAAGTCGGATCAGTCGGAAAAGATATGGCATACCGAGTCAGAATAGTTTGGAGGTCTGGTGTGAGTTTGGTGGTCATAGCTCGAAAGCTCTAGGAGGAGATAGATTTTGAATTTTAGTCTCAGAAGAAGAAGAATAATATATATAAAAAAAAAAAAAAGTTTAAATAGGATTTCAGTAGTCTGGCTTGTTTCTCAAGCCAGCCTAATAATAATAACAAAATGCGAAGACGGATTGTGTAATGTATACCTTTTCTTGTTTTGTTTCTCAAAAAAAGAAAAAAAAAAAAAAACCCCACAAATTCGGGCAAACAATAGTAGGATAGCCAGTAAATAAATCCATACTTCTAATTTTTACAAAGTACAAATGAACTACTTCTTTAAATGAACCCTGAAAATTGGATAGGTATCTACATCTCTGATAATTGTCGGAAAATTTTTTAAGTGGTATAAAGAAAATAGATAATAAAAAAGATTATAAGAGGGGTGAAGTTAGTCCATGAATAAACATATAAATCAAGCATATATTTGCATACTTAATCATATTTTCCCAGCTCCACAGATCATAGTTATATGATACCCACCGAGGACAAACACCAGTCATTTGACTAATGTGACAGTTGGCTTGGATGTCAGGAAGAATTATTATAACTTTTTTAGTAGTTGCAGATGAGTCCTGGTGTGAACTGTGCTGATACGCTCACAGTCTGGTGACTCCTCATGGCATTGACTGCCGCATCATGTGTGGCCATGCCGCAGTGAGCACTGATCGCTTACATAAGACTACAGAACAGATCAGGCGGATGCAAAGAAAAGCCCAGGGGGAAGGCCAGTCTAGCCGAGTGTCTGCTGACCAAGTCACTTCAAGGAAAAGGAAGGATTTGGTTTGACTTGAGAAGATGTTGTTATATATGCACCCTAATTTTTTTAATGGTATTTTTTTTAAACTGGATTTGATTAGTCATTGCTACAATGCTAGTGTTAATGGTGTTTATATTTGTAACTTTTATAGAGTTAACATCTATCATATAGTTAACATAATAACTTTATATTATATAGTTAATGTATGGGGCGTCACAGTGGTGCAGTGGATACAATTGCTTCACAGCAAGAAAGTCGATGGGTCAGTTGGCATTTCTGTGTGAGGTTTGCATGTTCTCCAATTGATCGTGTGGGTTTCCTTCCACAAGTTTAAAGTTTCTTCGGTTCCCCCCCCACAAGTCCAAATACATGTGGTATAGGTGAATTGGATAAGCTAAATTGTCCGCAGTGTGTGTGTGTGTGTGTGTGTGAATGAGTGTGTATGGATGTTTTTAGTGATGGGTTGCAGGTGAAAGGGCATCCACTGCATAAAATATATGCTTGATAAGTTGACGGTTCATTCTGCTGTGGTGACCCTAGATAAATAAAGGGACTAAGCCGAAAAAAAAATGAATGACAGTTAATGTATCATTAAAAGTAGGTTGGTATGCGTCAAGCGCATGCGTATGGATGGAGGTGAGAGCCGCGCGAGCGTGATGCTGCGGGTGTCTACAAGTGTGGAGTCTCGTGAAGGATCTCCGGATGGAGACTGCTGTTTTGTATTTGCCTTATGATTAAAGTTGTTGCATCTCCATCGGTTCCCGCCTCAAAATGAGCAAATTTGAGCCACTTGTACATTAAGGAAGCGTTCAGAAAAAACTAAACACCAGCAAAGAAACTCGACACAGAAACATAAACACCTACTGCCAGCTAGCGTTTCGCAAGTGTATTGCAGTGCAAAAGAAACATCGCACAGAAGTATAAATGCACGGCTACGCGCAAGGCTTGCGCCGTGGGTCATGCCAATCATTTGATGCAGAAGTATCCACCAGGCTTCAGGCTTTATAATAATATGTTGCTTGGTTGCTAGTGAGTACTAGGTGGTTGCTAGGGTGCTTTTTCTTTTCCTTCCTTTTCTTTTGCATTCATTATGTGTTTTGTCGCATCCCAAATGACACGCTATACACCAGTGTTTTTAAACCACATTTCTGAAGGACCACCAGCTCTGCACATTTTCCATGTCTCCTTAACCAAACACACCTGTTTCAGATCCAAACGCACCTGATTCAGCTCATTAGCAGAGCCTGTAAGGGATGTGACAAACAAAGTAGACATCCAAAACAGTGTACACTGGTTTGGTGATTCTAGGCTTCTTTTACTCTTTTTTTTCAAGGGCAGGTAAATTTGGGTGTCATCAGCATTGATATTAACTGACATCCCATGCTTCATAAGGATTTACACCAGATGAAGTATGCAATGAGAAAAGAGAGGGGCCCAAAATAGAGCCCTGAGGAACTCCAAAATATAAAATAGAGCTAGATGAAGAAAAACCATCAAGACAAACAGAAATTTTCAGGCTTTCATGGCGATATATAAGAATTTTATGATCAATTGTGTCAAATGCATCGCTTAAATCTAATAATAAAATGAATGCACTACTTATACTATAGAATGGCAAATAACAGAGCGATTTGGGATGCACCTTATTTGTTTTAAATGTGATTGCTGGGAATTGTGGGTGTTTTTTTGCTGTATTTAGAGTGGTGCAGGATGTCAGAAAAAAAAAACCGGGGGTTCACTCTCTCAATTTTTATCAATTTATGACAAAAATAACAATGATATATAATGAATTATTTAGTTAGCTGGTGGTTTCTAATGCAAATGTTGTTTTTTTCCAATGCTATAGTGAGTGTGAGCATTTCTATGCAGCTTATAAGGTATTGAAAATGGTTTTTACTGCGTTATGTGGTTGCTAGGGAGTTCTGGGTGGTTGCTAGGTCATTGCTGCAGTGTCCTTGTTTGTGCTTTCCAACTCATTGGCACACAGTGTTATGAGTAGATGCTAAACGATTGCTGTGCAACGTTAAAGGTGTTTATTGTGCTGCTTTTCAAAACAAACACACTAGTGTTTGCTGTTCTCTGTCTTATTAGAGTCTCAAATGAGAAATCTGTCAGTTCATTGCCCGATTAACAAGCAGAGCAGCTTCTTATTGACTTACAGTAAGACAGCAGATGATTGATTTTCAGGCAGTGCGAGTAAAAAAAGTTCAACTTACTGAAAGTTCAAAGACAAGTCAGATTTGAAAAAATCAATAGTGCACACCAAGTTAAGAGAGTATGGGGAGATTTTGATGTGTTTCATGAAACGCTTTGCTTTCATTCTGGAGAAGTTTGCCAATTAATTATCACCTCATTTTCAAGCAGCTGCTATTTTTAGGCTTGAAAATTATTCTGATTTCACCCAACTTTTTTGATTAAATGCATGTTAAATGAATGTGAATAAATTCCTTGACTTTATCCCATTAGCTATCTAACCAACGGTTTAACTTCTGTGGAACGGTTCCCTATCAGCTTTAAAACCCAATTCTCTGGGCACCACTTCCATCACGTGGTGTTGGGCGTTTACTGTAACGGCCGCTATGGCACCCTGGGCATGAGTCGACGTACTGACCTTATGGACAGATCTCTGAGCTTTCGTACACTCAGCGAGTTGGTGTTTGACTTCGAGGACTCGTACCGCCGCTACCAGCACACCATGAAGAAGATAAAGATTGGTCTATATGTACCGCACAATCCACACGTTTTCCAGCCTATTGAGTGGAACTATCTGGTGATAAATGCCAGTAAGCAGGGCCGTGAAGACATGCGTAAAGAGCTGGAGAAGCATGGACGTGACATGAGGATGAAGGTGAAGCACATTATAAACTATATTTGATTCTTTTATAGATTCTGTTTATGTTTTAAGTTTGATTTGATTGATACATCCACTGTTTTAAGTAGTTTTAAGATTGCTTATATTAAAATGTTTATTTGATTTGAATATATCAAACCTATTAACATATCTGCCATACCAGCCAGTCCAATAGATCCATCTATACATCCATCCATCCAGTGGCATTCCGTCCATCCATCTATCAATCCCAATTCCAAACTATCTATTCAGTTGTCCATCTGTCCATCCATCCATTCCAGTCCATCCATTCCCGTCTGTCCATCCATCCAATTCGTTCCATCCATCCGTCCATTCATTCAGTTCCATACTATCCAATTTGATCCATCTGTTCATCTAGCAATCCAGCTATTCATCTAATTTAGTCCATTCATCCATCCATCTATCCATTTGTTCATCCCAGTTCGCTTATCCATCCATCCATCCATTCTATCCATCCATTCCAGTCCACATGTTCGTCTGTCCATCCATCCCCAATCCATCCGTCCATACATTCTCAGTCAGTCGGTCCATCTATCCATCCATCCCCAATCTGTCCGTCCATCCATTCCCAGTCAGTTCGTCCGTCCATCAGTTTCCATTCTCAATCCATTTGTCCATCCATTTCTAGTTAATCCATTCGTCCATCCATCCATTCTCAGTCGGTCCATCCATCTTTCCCCAATCCGTCCATTTATCCATCCCCAATCCGTCCGTCCATCCATCCATCCATCCATCCATCCATCCATCCCCTATCCATTCATCCATCCATTCTCAATCCGTCCACCCATCCACCAATCCATCCACCCATTCATTCCCAGTCAGTCCGTCCATTTATCCATCCATCCTTAATTTGTCCGTCCATCCATTTCCAGTCAATCTGTCCATCCATCCATTCCCAGTCAGTCCATCCATTCATCCATCCTCAATCCGTTCATCCATCCATTCCTAGTCAGTCCATCTATCCACCCATCCCCAATCTGTCCATCCATCCCTTTCCAGTCAGTCCATCCATTCATCCATCCCCAATCCGTCCGTCCATCCATTCCTAGTCAGTCCATCCATCAATGTTCGTCCACATCAGTCCATCCAATCCATATAAATGTTTTGTTAAAAAAAGAGTAATGTTGAACAAATTTAGAGTTTCTGTGATAGGCAGTCACATAACAAGAGTCATGATTGTCTGTATCGTGTGTGCTATATAAGCAAACGTTTTAGCCTGGATCAGAGTCTGTGTTTGTCCTTGAACATCTATGAAGAGTTAGACCAGGAGTCTATGCTGTGTGAGTGTAACGTGGGACATGTTTATCATGTAGACAGTAAAAACTAGGTCATGTTCTCCCAGTTTCTCAGATGCGGCCTTGACTTTATGGATGACCGCAGTCAGCTGTGACATAGTTTCCATGAACCACATATGCAGTCAGAGAATGGAAATTGCACTCTAGATGTTGGAAAGCAATGTAGCCATCTTTTTATGGATGTTGAGGAATTCAGCACTCAATCATCAAACCTAAATGTTTTTGCAATCTTGCATATATTTATGCTAAATGAAGAGCATGTTACAGGAAGGGAAAGGATTTGCAGATAAAGCTTGTGCATTTAAATCAAACATGAAAACGGATGCTGTTTTTATTTTGCAATCCATCTTGAAAGCCTCTTGGTGCTGAGCTCATTTGGCATCATCAGAAAGGAGGTGATAAAGTCATTTATAATAAAGATGAATGTCAGCTTTATAAGACTGAAAACATTGCACTGTCAGATTACCTCTCATAGCTTGTGCTACTCATTTAGGGAAGCACAATAATTGAAAGAATTAAAGTTTGGGAAATCTGCTGTTTAGTTGCATAACAAAGTTAATGAACATCATCAAGTAAATGAATGTAACGTGGAGTCTTTTGTAACGCTAGCTTCTTCTATGCTGCAGACACTAATGAGAAAACACTGTGAGAGCAATTCAGCTTAGCTCCCTGTGGTGTGAAATAGTTCAAGTCATACTCTTTTAATAAACTGATTGTAGATCTGTTGTTTCTTAGCGCTGGACTCCTGGTGGGCTGATGATGGGCAAAATTCCTCATCTGTGCTGTTCTCAGCTTGCCTTTTACCACTTTGTAGATTTAAAGCTCCTTTTCTTTCTAATTGCCTCAGTCTTGATTTTATCGAAGTGAAATGAAGATGAAACTTAACTTTAGTACCTCATTGAATATATTCGAATTGCCATATAAAGGAAATCTAATTCCGTTCAATCTAATCTATAAAACTCAATTCATTTATTCATGCCATGCACCCATTCCTCCATCCAAACCAGTCCATCGCCATCCCATCCTATCCCATCAATTCATTTGTCCGCCCATTGCTCAATCCATTAAGTCAGGGATCACCAAACTTGTTCTTGGAGGGCCGGTGTCCTAATCATGCACACCTGAACAAGCTAATCAAGGTCTTACTAGGTATACTTGAAACACCCAGGCAGGTGTGTTGAGGCAAGTTGGAGCTAAACCATGCAGGGACACCGGCCCTCCAGGAACGAGATTGGTGACCCCTGCATTAAATAAACTAATGAATATAAATATATCTCATTAAATATGTTCGAATTAACATATTGTTTAAGTTGCTTAGCTGTTTGTGTCTCCATCCATCTAGTTCCATTCATTCTAATCCATACCATTCAATTTATTCATTCCATGCACCCATCCTTCCTTTCAAACTAGTCCATCTATCCATTAATTCTATCCAGTCCTATCCCATCCATCCATTTGTCCGCCCATCCCATTCCGTCCATAAATAATCAGATGAATATAAATAGTTTTAAATTTACTGTATTTTATTGCAGATTCTCAAGTCGTCCAGTGCTCAGTCTCCAATCAAGGAACGAACTCGAGGCAAGTCTTTATCACCACGCCGCCGACCAGGCACCAGTCCCCAAAGACGCCAACATGCCCACAGAAGAGACAAATCGTAAGTAATGGAGCCTTTGATCTTGTGGAACCTCAGAGAAATAAGCTGTGAAAAATTTGCAGGGAAGTCGCCCAAAAAAAATCTCTGTCAAGAAAATAAGTATAAATGCAGTCCTAAGCTGCTATCATCAGTGACTCACTATGATTCAGGCTGTGGAAGCTTACAAAGTAATTACTTCGGATCCATTTATTAAATGTCGGCACATTTTTTTTTTACTTCACTTTTGGGATGCGATTATGCTCTTGTAATGTGATTAGACATTTATTAGGCTTTTATTAAAAATCCAGATTGGCAGATTAACTGCTGGATCTCCAATATGGTAGGAAATTAAATAGGAAAGAAATTTGAATGATGTGACATGATGATTGACAGGGCACGAAACTAAGCAACAGAATCATTCTTTAATGTGGAAGTAGTATATCCCAGTTAGGGCTGCACAGTATTGGAAAAATCTGACATTACAATATACAGTGGGGAAAATAAGTATTTTACATGTCATGTTTTTTCCTGGGAATAATATTTCCAAAGAAGCTGTTGACATGATATTGAACTAGATTTTGGTTAAAACCTAAACAATACAAAAAAAAAATAAATAAATAAAAAATCTGAAAAATTAGTTCTGTGTGTCTCGTCTATCAAATCTGATCTTTATTTTGTATTTTCTATTGGATTCGAGTCAGGTGATTGGCTGGGCCATTCTACAGCTTGATTTTCTTTCTCTGAAATAATTTGAGAGTTTCCTTGGCTGTGTTTTAGATCATTGTCGTGCTAAAATGTCCATTCTGTTTTCATCTTCACCATCCTGCTAATGTAGATGTTGGATTGAAGCAGCTAATATTAATTTACAATGATAATGGATTTATTTAGTTGCTACCAACATCCTGGAAAATTTTCAAGTCAACGGCACCTTTAGAAATATGTTTTCTGAGAAAAATGATGACGTGTTCAATACTTATTTTTCTCGCTGTATATTGCGGTATGAATATAATTTCACCTGATGAATTGAATAGCTCTATTTGGAAAGATTTCATATATTTACAAGCATATATAAATACAACAGAGCAAAGATAAAAGTGAAATAAACAGTGCTTTGTGGCTTTCTGGAAATAGAACAATCAAACATACAATAACATGGACACCATTTTATAATTTAAAATATCTTTATCTTTTAAACTTGAATAAATAATCTAATCCTGCGATGTGACTATTGGGGATGCACTCATTGGGATATAGATGCTCAAACAATATATTGTGGAGCCTAGTCCTAGTTCTTGAATACTCCTCAGTTACTGTATGCACTCAGAAGTATGTACTTTTTCTTTACAAATAGAATTCATGCATTTAGGACGCAGTATAGGCGAACTAAAAAGCAGCAATTGTCTAAATTTATAAGCTAATGATAGCTTAACCCTCAAGTAATTAGAAAATTGTCTTCGCCAAATCAAACTATCACCAATAACTTTATGCTTTTGAATGAAACCATAGTTATTCTTTTTTTTCCTCCACAGCATTCTAACAAACCACCTACCAATCTCGGTGTATTAAACTGTTACTCCACCTGTGAAGTTAAAAACCTTGGTTTCTACTAGACAGTAGTCTAAAACTTGACAAACAAATAAGTTAAATAGTACAAGTTATCATCTACAGCGACAAGCCAAAGTTAAACCCCTCCTAAGCAGGAAGGGTTATAAAATAACTTTATAAAAGGACTATTCATGATTTTATTTATATGCGATAAGATTATTGTAATTCTTTATATATTGGTCTACCTTCATCTTTTATTTCTAGACTTTAAATGGTCCAAAATGCCCATTTGCTCACGAGTAGCCACAAATATGACCATATCACACCAATATTGCAATCACTACATCGGTTGTTGGTAATTTCCGAATATATTATAAAATTGTACTCTTTGTTTATAAAACATGGTATAACCTAGCGCCACCGTATCTTTCAGATTTGATCGCTACTACCAAACCCGATCGCTTAAATCAAATTCCGACTGCCATCTATTGCAAACATCCTGATCTCGTCTCAAATGCAGGGGCGATAGAGCTTTTGCAGCTGTGGGTCCGAAACTATGGAATAAGTGACCATTAAAAATCACAATAGCACCCGCTCTATCTATTTTAAATCGATGTTAAAGACTCATCTTTTTTCGAGTGCATTTAATATTCCCTAATAGTGGTTCCAGGCTATCCTAATTGATTCTTTCTTGGAAACTTCTACTGTTGTTACAATTGTTTTATATTGTTGTTTTTATTTTATTGTATTGCTGTTTTAGTCAGGCCCGGATTGGCTAATCGGGAGGACCGGGAGATTCCCGGTGGGCCGGTCCGTTTTTTGGCCGCGAGGGCCGGTGTCCCTAGCTCCAGAATCTGTTGCTCTCAGCAGTCACACTTTTTTAATTAATTAATTTATTTACTTGACCACAGTCTTCTTATTCATTATTTCACCGCAGATCTGCTCTTTTTGTATATAACCACCTCTCAATATACAACTGTTGTGGTCCAGTGGATAGCACGTTAGATTACGATGCCGCCGACCCAGGTTTGATCCTCGTCTGAGTATGTGTTTTTTAATTTTTTTTTTATTGTTAAGACATATAATACTGTTAGGATTGTTGAACATTTGAAGTTCTAAAGCAGCTGTTTCCTCAAAAAAAAAAAAGACGTGATAGTGTAATTAGAAACTGAATTGGAATGACCTTATTTTAATATAGTCAGTCGTGAACTGAGGTGGGCCGGTCTGAGGCTTGAAACTCCAGGGCTGAAAAGGAGTCCCACTCCAGCCCTGGTTTCAGTGCTACTGTACAGCACCTTGGTCGACCAAAGGTTTTAATTAAGTTTGCTCTAGAAATAAACTTTGATCTGATTTGATACGCATGTTTTGCATTCATGCAGCGTCCTTAAAACCCGATGTGGCTTTGATGGTGACGCTGTGAAGCAGGTGGTGGTAATCTGTTGACTAATCTGCTCTAGCACACGGTTGCCCACTTCTCACGTTACCAAAGCATGTTTCTCTCGACCAGGCGGTTGACTTAAGGATTCAGGGTTTCTATAGCAGCGTGGCACAAGTACTTGCTCTTTTCTTGTGCCGAGTGCACAGAAAGCCCCTTTTAGCACTGATGATCGCTTTACAAGGCCGACCTCGGGCTACTTTTGTTTGTGGTGTTGAGAGAATAAAATTCCTTCTTTTAGTTCTGCCTCTGGGAAATATAGGCAGGAATAGAGGCATAAAAAGTGACATTGTGATGAATCGCAAAGCTTCCTCTCCAACAGAAGTTGCGGCTTTAGCTAGACATACACACAAAACGGTCTATAAACTAGAAAAGTTTTTTAAAAAAGAGTTAGTTAAACTGAGAGGCTTTTTAAACACTGAATGTGCCCCTCTCTTTTGCTGTCAGTACAAGCTGGTTTGGTGTTTGCTCTAATAAGATGTGAGTCCAAAGCAACAGCTGTGGTGGACGCGGACATCACTGACATGTCAAACTGAATGAACCAACGAATAATCCTTCCACAAGAACATGCAGCAATAATCAGGAGGTCTTGTTGCATTTTAGCATATCAGAGCTTAGCGTTTGATGATGTAACTTCATCCTCTGATGCAATGGATTATGTTGAAGCTGGCATGCTTTCATTTTTGTGTGTTGGGATGCAACTATTAAGCATCATTCATGTTCACCACCAGCAGCATTTAGGAATTTAGCATGATATATAATGCTTTCATTACATGAAGCAGATGTCAGTTAAATAAATCAGGCTTTTCATTTCATTGAATTTGTTCATCCAAAAGAATCCAGTCGTCCTGTAGTATTGAAAAGTTCAATCAATTGATTCATTTAAATAAACACTTTGGCTTTGATCATCAAGTCTTTGTTTGGATATTTGTTTTTTCAGTCATTGTTTTTTGATTGTATTTGGTAAAAAACTACATTAAAGTTTTATATCTGAAATAATTTGGTTAAAACCCTTTATTTTTAAGTACTAGTGCTGTCGCAGTAAATCTGGATGGTTCAATAGCCAAACACACCAGCATAAGTTTGCACACCGCTGCATATACAGCTCTGGTGTCAGTTTATTATGCATTGCATATCTTAAAGGGCACCTATTTTACCTTTTTTTTTAAAGATTAAATATTAATATTATGGTTCTTGAGTGTGCCGGTTTAGGTTCAGTTCAAAACGCAATTCTGATTTTTTTATTATAGTGTGTTTAAAAAGTGTCATTTTGGGGGCGTGTACACAGGTCGTTGTTTTAGGGGTATAACAGCCTTCCATTGCTGTTATCGCCAGAAATGGGGGTGAGCACGTATTTCACGCGTGCAATCAGAGTCCATGCATGCTAAAGTTGTTTTTAAGCAGAATGTCTTTATTTGTGCAGGTGAATTAAACAAAGCCTCTATCTTTGCTTCTCCTTTCTTCTTTATCATGTCAATATAACATTCACTCCATGTATACACAGCACATATATAAACACTGCTGTTTTCTGGCTAGCAAACAAGTTACTCTGTAGCACGGTCAAAAACCGTGTGCTTTCCCATACCTGACGCTCTTCCTCGCTTACACAGGCACCTCAGTTATAGTTTTCAGTTAGTGACACCTAGTGGACAACATAAATCACTACAACACAAAAAATGGCTCCTACACACCGGCCCCTTAATTGATTATGGTAATTAACATAACAATTACAAATATTACGTAAAGGAGCCATAACAAATATTGAAGCACCACATGACACAGACTGTAACAGTCCACATTAGTCATTTACCTCCAGCAACAGACAAAGCTTTCTTACAGGTCGTTCTAAAATACTACTCTTGGTTTTAACCTTTACAGTTCGTACCAGGCCCTTATCATCTGAAAAGGTTTCTAATACTCGACCAAGTGGCCATGAGCCACGAGGCGCAGTAGGATCCAGTAAAAGTACAATGTCCCCTGTACTAAAACTTCGACGTTCCTTTGTCCATTTTTGACGTTTTTGGAGTAGAGGAAGATACTCCCGTATCCATCTTTTCCAGAAAAGATCAGCTAGGTACTGCACTTGTTACCATCTTCTTTTCACATAGAGATCTGTTCTTTCAAAAAGACCTGGTGGTAAAGCAGGCTTGCCTTTCATGAGAAGCAGATGATTTGGAGTAAGAGCTTCAAGGTCATTGGGATCACTGGATACCTTGGTAATGGGACGATCATTTAGGATTGATTCTACTTCACACAGAATGGTATGAAAGGATTCGTCATCCAGTGTTTGTTGGCGAAGTACAGAGCAAAGAATGTTTCTCACCATCCGAATAATGCGCTCCCATGCACCTCCATAATGGGATCCAGCCGGTGGATTGAAGCTCCACTGAACACCTACTTGAAGTAACTCCTTTTCAATTTGCTTGTCGTTCCATGCAGAAATGGCCTCTTTTAACTCTCTGTTGGCACCAATGAAGTTTGTCCCATTATCTGACCTGATGTGTACTACTTGACCTCTACGAGAAATAAATCTTCGTAGAGCATTTATACATCCATCTGTGTCCAAAGAATAGGCTACTTCCAAGTGCACCGCTCTACTTGCCATACAAGTAAAAATCACTCCGTATCGTTTTACTGTACTACGTCCTCTTCTAACTTCGATAGGACCGAAGTAATCCACACCAGTATTTGTAAAAGGTGGAAGATCAGGTGTAATTCGTTCAAGAGGTAGGTCAGACATCTTTTGTTTGCCCATCTTTCCTTTGTAACGTCTACATACAATACATTTGGAAATGACTTTTCTTGCAGCAGCATTAGCGTTTATAATCCAATATGATTGTCTGAGTTTGGACAACATATGATTCCTACCACAATGACCCAATTGGTCATGAATGTGATGAAGTAGAAGATTTGACACATGGTGATTTTTGGACAAAATGATGGGATGTTTGGCTTCGATAGGCATGGCTGCCTTTCTGAGTCTTCCTCCTACTCTGATGAGTTCGTCATCCAATACAGGGTCCAATCTGTATATGCTGCTCTCCTTTTTGAGCCCACAAGAACCATGCTTCAGTTGTTGAATCTCATCTCGAAACTCTTGCTGCTGACTGAAGCGAACAATGGCTATTTCAGCCTCAAAGAGGTCTTCCAACGACAAAAATTGTCCACCCAAAGTTGCCTTGAATGACTTCATTTGTAAATCTATGTCTGATTTTGAAGCATTGCAATTCCTTTCCAGTAACAGTAATTCCTTTCTTTTGAGACATATTAGTTTCAGTAGCTTTTTTACCTTGAGCATCCAAGCAACTGCCACTTTCAGTTTTTTCCAGTCTGAAAAATGTGTGATAAGACAGTTACTGGCATTCTGGATATCTTGCATGATAACAGCATTCACTCTAAGATCTTTCTTGATCTCTGGATCATCATCTTCGTGCATATCGACAATTTGCTCTTTGGGGTGTAACTGATGCTCTTCTGTTCTCCAAAGAAAGCTAGGACCTGCAATCCATCTCTTACTATGCATAAATGCCTTGATATGCATTCCACGTGAAGCATCATCTGCCGGATTTTCCTTGGTGGCAACATATCTCCACTGCTGAAGCAATGTCCTATCTCTAATGTAAGAGACCCTATTTGCAACAAAGGTTTGGAAGCGTTTGTCTTCATTTTTGATGTACTTGAGCACAGATTGATTGTCAATCCAAAAAACTGAGTTCTCCAATTGAAGTCTTAATTCCCTTCTCAACATCTGGTCCACTTTAACTGAGAGAACAGCTGCTGTTAACTCCAAGCGAGGAATGGTTAGAGTTTTAAGGGGAGCCACTCTGGACTTAGCAAGTAGAAATGTTACATGCACTTTATCATCACTGTTAATCATCCTAAGATAAGTAACCATACCATATCCTTTTTCAGAGGCATCTGAAAAATGATGCAAACAGGCATGCATGATTTCACCGAAATCTGTAGGTTTTAAGCATCGGCCTACTTGAAACTCTGACACTTCATCCAAATTAGAAATCCAACAAGTCCACTGTTTTCGGAGAGCTGGAGGTATTTCTTCATCCCAGCCCAGATTCTGTCTACACATCTCCTGTAGAAGCAACTTGGCGGGCAACATAAGAGGAGCAAGAAATCCCATAGGATCATAAACTGAACTAACAGTAGACAAAATTCCTCTTCTTGTGCACTGATGGGGTTTCAACTGCAGTTTAAATTGAAACGTGTCAGCTTCTGCACACCACTGGAGCCCCAAAGTTCGTTCTACAGGCAGCTTGTCCCGGTCTAAATCCACGTACTGGATGTCCTTACTTCTGTACTCTTCTGGAACTGATTGTAGTACCTTACGGCTATTACTAGTCCATTTCGTCAAACAAAATCCACCCTTTTGACAAAGAGCAATAAGATCCTGCACCATGGCAATAGCAGCCTGCTCTGAGAAGATGCTTTTCAAGCAGTCATCTACATAGAAACAATCAAAGACAGTGTCGATCACTTCTGATGGAAAAAGTGCTTGATTGTCCTCTGCCGTTCGTCTTAATGCATAACATGCACAACTTGGAGAAGACGCGGCTCTAAACAGATGGACTATCATTCTATATGTAGTGACTTCCTGCTTCAAGTTTCCATCAGACCACCATAAAAACCGAAGAAAATCCACATCATCTTCTGCTACCTTGACCTGATGAAACATAGCTTGAATGTCAGCCATTAGTGCTATGGTTTCCTGTCTGAATCGTAACAATACTCCCAAAAGTGAATTTGTAAGATTGGGACCTTGCAACAATTGTTTGTTGAGTGAAGTATCTCTAAACGTTGCCCCACAATCAAACACGACCCTCAATGTTCCTTTCTTTGCATGTAATACTCCATGATGAGGAATATACCAAACCTTTCCATCATCACGATCTAATTGATGCTCTGGCACCTTTTCAGCATATCCTTTCTCCAGAACATCAGACAGAAAATGAGTATACTCCTCATGCAACAGTTGATTCCTTTCAAGCCTTTTTCTCAAACCATTACACCTCTGTTTCGCAACACTTAAGTTGTTTGGAAGCACAACATCATCACTACGAAATGGTAGCCTCAGGCTATAATGACCATCCAGCATTTTGACAGAGTTCTTCATCATTTCCATAAATTGCAAATCCTCCCTTGACATCTCCTCTTTCTCGACAACAATTTCATTGAAGTCGTGATTATACTGATTTTGGAGCAATTCTTCAAGCCTTCTGATAGAAATCCTATTAACAGTAACAGAGGGTGTACCAGTTTCATCCTCACAGTTACTGCTTGCTTCTGAAAGTCCATTAACAACCCACCCCAGTAGGGTTCTAATGGCATATGGCCCATCGCCATAGCTGTTTATTATTTCCCAAGGTTCCATTACTTGAGATGCATTAGCTCCAATCAGTAAACCTATATTGGCTTCAATGTGAGGAATTGTTACTCTGTCCAGATATGGCCATTTGGAAATGTCCTCCTGCGTTACAATATTGTCCGAATTGACAGGCAGTTTCTTCTGTGTGTACACTTCAGGAAGAGAGAAGAACTTATTACTGTTGATACCGCATACCTCTAAACCAGTTATGACATTACAAGACACAGGCTGTTCTTGCCCCATAGTACGAAGATAGATGTTAATTTTTTTTCCTCCAATGTTAAGCTCATTCATGAGCTGCTCTGAACAAAATGAGGCTGAGCTCCCAGGGTCCAGAAAGGCATAAGTCTGAATTACTTTCTGACTTTTAACTGATTTTACTTGTACTGGAATAATTGAAAGCAAGCACTTTTCATTCCCGGCCCCTGTATGGCCACAAGTTTGGGTAGAGACTATGCTGCTCCTCTTTTCAGTGTCCTTTGCCTGTGGAATTCCAGCTGCCAATTTGCGATATATGTGCAAAACTGTAGGATGCATTTGCTTGCAGACTTCACAGACAAGACGATTGTCACATTCTTTGCTTAAATGTCTAGATTTCAAACAGCTGAAACAAATTCCTTTTCCTTTCAAAAAGTCAATCTTTTCTCGTTGTGTCTTCTTCTTTAAAACATGACACCTTTCCAAAACATGATTGCCTTGACATAACAAGCAAGTCTTGCTTTCATCAATCTTGCTCACAAAACGAGTTCCTTGCTGCAAGTTTTTAACTGGAACTGAGGCAACAACATTTGTAGCAAAACTGTTTCCCTTGAATACCTTACCAGCTTTGCTTGCAACTTGTTGTTTGTCTTGAATACATCCAAACACAGGATCAGAAACGATCTTTGCATGTCGTTCGATGAAATCAACAAGATGTGAGAAATTGGGTCTGGCTTGGATCAGATCCATTATCTCACAGGCCTTTTCTCGCCAACGTTCTCTCAACTTGAAAGGTAACTTCATTACAACAGTTCTCATATTACTTGGCATGTTGAGCTCTTGCATAAAAGAGATGTCATTAAGAAGGTTACAACATGAGCGCAAAAACAAGGAATATGCATATAACCCTTGTGCGTCCTCAGCCTTTAACAAGGGCCAGCCTAAAGCTTTATCCATATATGCAGCAGCAATTTTAAAATCATTACCAAATTGCTCCTTCAGAAGATTCTTAGCCAATGAATAACCTATTTCAGGATCAAGATGTTGACAACTTCGAACCAGTTCCTTAGGTTGACCTGTGGTAAATTGCTCCAAAAAATACAAACAGTCCCTTTTATTGCGAGTTCTTTCCTCAACAATATGTTCAAATGCTATCAAAAAGGATACATAATGAAGTGGATCACCATTGAAGACTGGAATCTCTCTATTTGGAAGTGTGTGAGGTTGAGCTTGATGTACAAGATATGCAGTGAGCTCCTCCTGCTTTCTCAAAATCTCAAAAAGAGGTTCATCGTATGATGGAAGAGGGTTTAAAGCTTGTGTTGCCATACTGCCACTGGAATGTTGTACAAACTGACTTGAGTCCTGATGTTGATGAGTGCTGGTGCCATAAGTGTTCAATCCTCCTTTGTGCTGCATTTTTGTTGATTGTGATGGGAAGTTAGAAGTAGTGCCAGTTGGTTGTGATGCACTGCTGTTTTTAGCTCCAACTGTGGCCACTGATAGTTGACTTGTTGGTACATATTCAGTAGCTTGTGGATTTAATATTTTTCTTCTTGTTGAATCAAAAATTCCATTTCCAATCACATCCCTTGACGTTTGACTCTTTGTAACTTCCTTTCCTTTTGAATGAGAACTACCAGTACATGAGCATTTGCTTTGGCTGCCAACAGTACTCAAAACAGCAAGTTTTGCAGTAGATGCTGCTATTTCAGCATCCAATTCAAGTTGTTCCTTCTGTTTTCTCAATTCCTCTTGCTTTGTTTCAATTGCATGTTTAGATTTCAATGCAGCGGCACGGGCCATAAGTGCAGCTCTCTCTGCTTCAGCCTGTACACGAGCTGATGCAGTAGAAGAACTACTACTGGAACTGTGCTTACTATAGTTAGTGGCACCCTTTGAAACATTTGAAACACTGTTCTCTGGGACGACCTCATCATTAATATTTGCATCAGTAACCCCTTCAGTTATTTCCTGACATGTGTCAGATGTGGACAACCATAAATTGACATGTTCAATAAACTCATTTTTTGAAATCATTTTTGCCTTGTACCATATATCATGTTTCTCGATTTCATTATCAGGCAACAAAGTCAACAAAGATTCATGTGCTTCTTGAGCCTCCAAAAATAACCCTTTGAATATTTTCATATTCTCTGTTATTTTGCATCAACCTTTTAATAGTTTCTATTATTTTGTCTGCTTTGTTCAACTTTGCTTTCCTAATTGCTTGCAATGATTGCAGTTTTTCCAATAAGGCCTTTGCGGTAAGTTTAACTGGCCTTTTTTGCCTTTCAGGCTCACTATCATCATAAAGCTGTTGTTTTGACCCAGCAGATTCTTCCTCATTTAAACACTGTTCCTCCATATTACCACAATTTCAGAACAACCATACAGTACAAAACATTGTCCAACCCTTTGGCAACCAATGCATTGGATTTACGCTTGTTTTGTGTGCACACATAATAAATGGCCATTAAGTTCAGTTATTGTTGCAACAATGTACCTTTAAATCCTGTGTTGAATCACCATCCAATGCGAATCCAACAGGAACAACGAACGAAGTCCAACGCAACTAGAACAGGAACAGCAAACGAAGTCCAATGCAACTCTATCAGGAACAGCAAACGAGATCCACAGCTATCGGTCCCAAGTATAAATGTGTTCAAGAGCTGTCACTGACGTGAATTTATACTCACAGATCATTGGAAGCAGAGGTTTTTGACTTAATATAACAGCCTTCCATTGCTGTTATCGCCAGAAATGGGGGTGAGCACGTATTTCACGCGTGCAATCAGAGTCCATGCATGCTAAAGTTGTTTTTAAGCAGAATGTCTTTATTTGTGCAGGTGAATTAAACAAAGCCTCTATCTTTGCTTCTCCTTTCTTCTTTATCATGTCAATATAACATTCACTCCATGTATACACAGCACATATCTAAACACTGCTGTTTTCTGGCTAGCAAACAAGTTACTCTGTAGCACGGTCAAAAACCGTGTGCTTTCCCATACCTGACGCTCTTCCTCGCTTACACAGGCACCTCAGTTATAGTTTTCAGTTAGTGACACCTAGTGGACAACATAAATCACTACAACACAAAAAATGGCTCCTACAAGGGGTATGTTGCTTCACATGAACATTTATTTCGACTTCCTGCCCAACTTAACAAGGGGGCAGAGCCAAGTGCTCTCCCGCTCTGTGTATGGCAACACACAGGCAGACAGAGAGAAGCAACATGAATAAGAGGACCAGCATTCAGTCGTACATGTACGACCCAGACTCATACAAAGACCAAGCAGAGACTACTGTTGAGGAATCAGTATTCCTAATGTGCCAGAATGTGTCAGAGTGGTAGTTACAAAATCATTTGTGTTTTTGTATAGTTTTACAGCCGCTATGTAATGATGCATGTGTCATCCATATGGGGACGCAGCGATTAACCGGTTTCACTATTAACCATGCTTTAATTTGTCACGGTTAATTAATCGTAAAGGCTTCTTAACACCCTGTTTCTGCAAGGAACAAAACTACAACAACTAAACAAAGTTATGGCAACTGTGTGCTGTTTTCCAAGCTTGTACACCGAGACTAATAACCAGGCACACTGGATTAACTGAGGCTATAACTAAGGCAAGTTCATTATTTCCTATGGAGGTACTTGCACACGAGGCAACGCGCTCACACTTTACAGCCTCACCTAGTTTAGATGACTGAAGTTGATGACTGAAGTTTAAGGAAGACGCAATGAAAGTACACATGTTTGCAAACCCACCTAAAGTTACAAACAATGGCAACGATGAGAGCGATCATGAGGTGAATGTTGATCCGCCAGCCGAGATCAATCAAGTTTGAGTGTTGAAAGACTCGGTGGATCAGCTGTTTTTAATGGCCTGATTCTCAATACGTTGCATTCACTGAGTGTTCAGAGCAAATAGCCGCTAAATGTAAAATCTCTGTTGCTCATTCGCAGGAAGACAATAAAGGCTCTTGTGTTGAGCCCAATGAGCCTTACTTCCAAAAATAGAGTAAGGGTGTTTATAGCAGCCCAATATGACTGTCTATACTCTGTACCTACAAACATTTCTGTCCAAGCAGCTTGAATCGTAGCTTTTTCACCATAGCTGACCTTTAAATAAGATTGTGACACCTTTATAAAACATTTAGCCTTTTTTGGTAAATCCCAAACACAAATGAACAGAAATCAAATAACACATTATCTAAATGGCAAACTTTTTATTTTCATTATACAAATAGTCTCAGTAAAAAACAAATAGCATACTCATTAAGCTAAAATGGGCTATTTTGTTTTAAATAAATAAAACAAAATGTATATATTTTTATTTATTGAAAACATATTAAACATTTTTTTCTATTAATATAATTTGAGCTGACTTAAGCTACACAAATTGTACATAATTGAAATGCTCTGACTGTTCTTTTGCCAGATTTTCTTTGATAATGGCATAATGGCAGCTGAAAGGCCTTTATACCTGTTACTTTTATAGCTTAATTTGACGGATTTTACAGAGGCATCAACTAACTCCTAACAGTCAGCTGGTACCGGCATCTGTTGTCCTTTTTGAGATTTCTCTGTGACTTGACACTTGTGGGGCAGTTGAGCTTAATAGATGGCTGGATGACAGCGAGACGAGATCTCAGATTTGCCGCATGTCACAAGAAGCTTTCTGCTGCAAATTTTGCATATTGATTTATTTAAGTTGCCTTTTTGTTATTTTTCAAACCAAAAAGCTGCCAGACTGGTGACATAATTTTCTGTTTTAGGACAAGATCATCTGCAATTGCTTCAGTCTTAAAACACGATATGCAGACTAAAAAATCTGACTCTTGTGTTCATTTATTTGAACTGTCATCGACCTGGCCAACGTTAAGTTACATCACTGTTTTTACATTTAAATCCTAATCTAATAATGACAAACTATACATCGTTGGAAAGGTCTTCTGAATGCATATTTACCACAGTTTTTAATTGATTTTTTTGTTACATATATAAGAGTTTTAAATTAAAACTCTTACTGTCACTCTACAAAATTTGGGACTGTTTATTTTGGTTACCCTTTTAAACCATAATATTGTAGTAAGAAATCATAATGAAATATAGGTCATTTGAAAACTTAAAATTACTAGTTTATATCTAGTGATATTCTGATAGATATTACTGAGCAACAGTTACTTTGTAATTTAAAACAAGGATACTCATCAGAGTCGTAAAGAATTACTTTGCTACAGCAATCCACATGTAAAATTTGCTTTAATATTTTTAGAGGCTAAATCAAATCAAACACCACCAAACTGCCCATACTACTTTAGAATTGTGAGCCTACTTTACAAATGTTGTGAAAAGTATGACAAAATACATTTCATGTACAGTATATTTCTCAAAATATAATGGGGGCACCTTTCTATGGTCATCAGTGGAAACTGTATGTCATGGTTTTAATGTTTGGTACTGTGGCCAAACAAAATGTCACTGAAAGCTAATGTTTCAACTTCAAATTTGGAATATAATTTGTTCTGATTCTTAGCTCTGGTTTTTATGTCTATTTTATGCTGAAACATGTTTTATGTATTATAAAAAAATAAAACACTTGTTTCATTATTTTTTATAAACATAAAGGCACATAAAAATTTTTTATGTCACATTTTGTGTCTTTTTTAAAATTGAGACCAAGCCTAAATATAAACACCAAAGCATTGAAGATTGGCAGTCATCTAGGTTAAACATGTCTTTTCATTAAGGGGTTAAGGGGTTAATATTAAGTGCAAAATGATGAAGTGCAAAAAAGAAAGGCATAGCATTGAAAAACATGATCACGGTGGTGGCTGCAGTTTATGCGGTTGCTTTTATTCTTCTGCACGTTGACATTTTCAATTATTCCACTCTATTAAGTATATTATAACAGCCTTATTAAGTTCTTTTTAAGTATTTGATGTGACATCTTAAAGTTACATAATATACTAGAAAAAAATGCAAGCCCTTTCACAACTGTCAAAGAAGTGTGTTTGTGTTAATAAACAAACGAAAGATACCACAGCAACACCCCTGCTGTTTTGTTTAATTGCATGTTGTTTTATAGCATTGGTATTGTGTTCCAAAAAGGACTCTATCATTGTGTCTTACTTAATGCTGTAATTATTCAGTCAATCTAATGCACTGAATGAACCGCAAAGGCTATAAAATGATCCCAACTTTAAGGTCTCACACCCGTGAACCTCCTGCCTCCCGATCGGAGCTATTTTTGCTGCGTTTCATAGCACCTTCCTGTCACATGACCTGAGATGTTAATTACTGCACCCCACACATACGCTCACGAGCCAGGCAGCTGCTGAAACACACCACCCATTTAACGTCAGCATCACCCTCAATTACACAGATGAAGTGCTCAGCACACACATCTCTTGGCAGACCAGTTTGTTAATTCACTTACAGTGGGAAGAATTATGAAGTTACTAATGAAGTCAAACTGAATCTGCTCTCCAACCCCCCACAGTTCTGCTTTTTATGATTATTATGGGGTTTTGTCACTGTGATGAAGTTTTCCAGAGCATGTGACAGCGCCTGAAGCACTCGAAGGAAACTTACACAAACAGAAGAACAACACCTCCTTTACAAATACACTTCTTAAAGGGACAGTTCTGTCAATAATTGATGTTCTATCATTACAGTATTTACTTTACACTTATGTGGTTTCAAACATGCTTGCTGTGAGTTCTTGTTCCATAAGTTGTTTAAACATATTTTTATTAGATTTTTAAATACAGTGCTCAGCATAAATGAGTACACCCCCCACAAATCTCTCATTTAAATGAATATTTTCTATATGATGCTCTACAATATTCTATTTGTGCAGATGTATTAGTTTATTCAGTACTGAAGCCAAATCTGGAGCTAATCTAACAAAATAACTTCCGATAACGGTTCAAAAATGAGTAGCCCAAATTTATATATTAAATCAAATTTTCAGAAATAGCAAAAATTAGGAGAAACAAAAATATATATACAGTATTGTTGAAATGTTGTAGTTTGCTATTTTTAACATTTAAATTTATTATATTTCCATTTCTAAAGATGTTCTGTAACAAAAATATTAATTTAATAAATATATCTGTTTAATAAATCTGTTTTGTTTAAATTGACCAATAGGGTGTACTTATATACAGGTATGCTGAGCACTGTATATTTACATTTACCATTGTAAAATCTTTGTATTTATACTTTGTAAAGCTTCTTTAAAGGTGCTAATGTATTATTATCATTAATATAAGATACAAAGGTTGGCATTTTTTGAACAAACTTTGATTTAAACTTAACTTTGTTTAGCTTTTTAAGCTAACAGAGGCTAGAAAGCTCAAAAAAGGATTCAAGTAAATGATTTTATGTTCAAATCTTTTATTGCGAAAAAACAAAAATATTACAATACAAATTGTTACATAGTGTTATCTTTTGTTGTTGTGGTTTTTAACAAAAGGGAAGAAAATAGGAAATTTGAAAAATGAAAGGGAAAATTAATTAATTAATTAATTAATTAATTAGTGAATATATTAATTAATAAATAAAGGAAATAGAAAAATGGAAACGGGTGCAAAAAAAATGGAAAAATGGAAACCAACTGAATGCAGTCATTCAACAACTACAATCAAATAATCAGATATGTTGTTAATGTTGAAAGTATGTATAATTAAACAGTATAAGACAATAGTAGTAAAAAACAAATAAATAAAATGACTAATATAATAAATAAATGAAAAGGAAGGAGAGTGCATCTATTAGATGGAAGGCAAAATGTTAAGAGACTTGAAGTGAATCATAAAACATTGACACTTTTTAAAGAATTAGTTTTCCCAGAGCATCTAACTTTTTCCTACTTCAGAAGTAAATGATTTTTTAAAAATCAGAAACGGGATCCACACGGCTTGCAGTCTGTAATATGAAGTCTACTGAAAATACTCTAAAAATGATTTCAGCAAAATTGTTGCAAACAATTTATATGGGTTGAATTTAAACAAACAAATTAAGTTTATTAATATTCAAATAAAGTAAATAAATAATTTGTTTACAACCACGTAACTTTGAAAAAATTGGCAAATACAAGGAATCATCTTTAAATAATTTTTTTGTGTGTGGAACATTTTGATACATTTTGTAAGTCTGCACATTTATGAGTGTGCTCAGTTTAGTTTTTTGGGGAAGGGTATAACAGCATATGGCTTCACAACAACATGAGGAAGAACAAAACAATGATCATGCACACACTGTTAATTTTAGAATTGACAACCGCATTTAAATACAAGAGTGAAGTAAATCCCCTAAATTAAGCCTCAATGTGTGTACAGAGCACAGCTCACTCCTATAATTGTGACAACTGACTAATTGAGCAACATTCAGGCGTCTTTCACATATGCTATCCACTGTATTTTTAACCGGTTTAACGTTACAACATCACACCCTTGTCATGTTCTCCAGTTAAACCACGGGCAACAGAGGAGTCATGTTTTGTTTACGCTTAGAGGGCTGTTTCACAGATCGCAGTCTTAAAGCGTTGCCATGTTCACTTATTAAAAGCTTCTTTGAACTTAAGTTCGGATGGTTGAATGTAAGACAGGGACATATTTAACCATTTAAAAATTGTAAAAAGTATTTAATTTTTTAAATCAGAATATCACAATTGAATGTTTCAAAGTGAATAAATTAATTGTTAGTTTAGGTCAAATGACAACATTATGGTTTCTAACTTGCATTTACACAACTGTACATCTATTTTCAGCACTTTCTTAAGCACCAAACCAGCATATTATAATGATATCTGTTTTTGTCCTTATGATGCAAAAGAAGCAGCCTTTAGTAAAGTCTTAAGATTTGAAAATTGTTATTTTAACTGTAATAATTCTAATAATAATTTAACTTTATTGTGGTCAAGTAAATGATAGGAATTTCAACTTTCCCCCCCAAAAAAATAGTAGTAAAAAAACAATAACTTTTTATTTAAGGACATGAAACAGCCAGAAGATTAAATTGAAAGATGCATTTGAATTTTCAGACTTTACACATCAGATCTGTTGAGTGAACGGTTGAATTCCTCTGGGAAAGTGAAATTCAGCTTTGGTACAGCAGATCTGCTCCTGCCCTTTTCCTGCGTCTCCTCCCTGTCAGAGTGCATTATCTCCACTCAGGGCTATTTCTAACACACAGGATGTTTGCTTGTCTACAGACTCAGCCCCACCTCTTCTGTCTGCTCCTTTCAGTTCAACTCGCATATACACTTTCCTTGTCCACTTTGTACATCTTTGAGTTTGCAGTGTACAAAATTTTGTTCTTCATCTGTCAAAAAAGTAGTGCATTGGGGGGAAAAATGCATTAAAATGCCTTCGTGTCCAACAGTAGCGGTATACAGCCACATCGCACTGCTACAAGTGTGATATTGTGTTTATACAACAGTTCGACTACATTATTGTGCATATAAAAAATTAAATCAAACACGGAGAGTCTCAAAATGCTTTTAAATGAGAAATTACTTTTTTCCTACATTCATTCACATCTGCAGTGAAGCCAGAACAGCAGAAACCGTTGCCAGTTCACAAATGTCACTAGTATTTGAATGATTCTCCATCGTAATGTCTAAAGTGATGACAAAACAGGTGATTTTTCTGGCATTTTAGGATTATAAGCCTGAACGGCATGAAATGCCATCAGTCTACAGAGATTTCCCAGTATTTCTTCTGTTGCTATCGGGATATCACAATAATTAACCCTGAAAAAGCAACGCAATCACTACCAAATTACTGTTGTGTTTGCGATAAGGAACTTGCGGGAATTTCTTCTTTCTTTCTTTTTACTGCAGTAGCGAAAACAGAACTCGTTATAAACAGATGGACATCACCAGTTTAAAGACTTTAAGATGAGTTCCATCTCACACTACAATTACTATGGTGTAAATACAGCACTGCAACATACAAAAGAGAGAGATCGACTTAGAATATCACTACCAGTTTTATAATGATTTGATCAGCTGTAGTTTAAACTTACTCTGAATTTTTCCTCCTCGTAGGGCTTATTATGCGGTCTCTGTCGCCATATTTTGGATGAACAACGTCAACCGTCTTTGCTCAAAGATGCACTGTCTGTCAGAAACTATAAATATTTTAAAATAAGCACTATCCTTCTAAATAAATTGCATAGTTACCGTTTAAACAACTGCATTCTCGACTAAAAAAGCCTCAAAAGCACAATTATGTTGCCCAACAGCAGCAATATTTGTCAAACTGTAGTGTGTCCTCTGCTTGTTGCTGTATGTGGGTGGAGTAATACACAAGGGTAAAGAGGCAGTATCAGTGTTGTTACTAGCAGAATATCGCACTGCTATCAGCCAATCAGATTAAAAAAACCAGGCAGAACTGTTGTGTGTATATATATATATATTATTATTATTATTATTTATATTATTATTCATTTTGTCTATTTATTTATTTTATCATATTATATATTTATTTATTTCTATTTAAAATAAAGGCTCTTAGTTTGAACTTTTTATTCATTAAAGTATAGTTTTAAAAAGTATACATTCTACTAATAAATCTTCAACATTGATACTAGTTAAACATTTTCCATCATATATATTTTTTTAAATCAGCACATAATGATCTGTAAAGGAACATTGAAGACTGATAATAAAGCTGAAAATCTAACTTTTTTACATCTTAGGAAAAACATTAAACTTTAAAATATATTCGAACAGAACACCGTTATTTTAAACTGTAACAATATTTCTTGAACACCGGTCATAGCATGATATGTGTTTTCGGGTAGAGTTATAACAGTTTTTTTTATTCTGACTAGCTATTCTGGTTGTGGTTTCTTATAATGACAGACCAAGTTGCTTCTGTTTTGTAAGTGATGTATTTTAATCCTTCATTCTCAGTCTATCATGAAGGAAAGTGATTGTAAAAGGCATAACTTTAGCATGAAAGTCTTGCTTTGGCACTCCTGTGTGACTGATCGCCTGGCACTGAAGGACCTGCTTCAAATAGCCAGCATCAGTCAGAAGAACATGAAGGCCTATTGATTTCTTCACAAGGGTAGCAGCATAAAAGTGAATGGTTAAAGAGAGTATGATAGAGCAACAACAGTTACAGCAATGCTGGAGGTCTGTGATGGAGCACTTTGTTCTTCAGCAACTCTGTGTTCTCAGCTGGACTGAAGGTTGAATGTAAATGTGAATATGACTGGAACACACCTGTGGGAAAAAACAAGAGAGATTCAGACTAATGGTAAATCGAAGCAGTGGTTAGTTCTGGTTTGTGGACCGTGTACGTGTTACTGAACTAAGTTGTCAATGCTGTCATTGTGTTTAAAGTCTGCATGAACCGGAAGCTGCAACCTTTTTTTTCGTAATGTGACAGTTTCTAGAGAAACAGAATAATAAATTAGAAAATAGTGTGTGTGGCTTGTTTTTCTACTGCAAGCTGACTGGATGTAGTATAGTAGGGTATTTAATTCAGTAAGATTGGGAAAAGGGTCTCAGGAGAGTTATTTCAACCTAACAGACACCACCTCCTTCTCATCATTTCTGTTTGTTGCCAAAACTGACAGTTGGAGGGACGTCGTCAATCATGTTAACCAGCTCAATACCTCAGACAGACCAGCAATAGGAGATAACAAAATCAAATGGTTAGGTGTGATTTCATTTGTACTTTACTTGGTGTGGCTGGGACACACCAAGACGCTTTGTTAGGTCGTTGGTCAGCAGCGGTTCATTCTGTTTGTTTGGTGTGTTTCACATGTTGCCCCTTGTTTGGTTAATGTCGGATCAAGTTGGTCCATTTCAGGATTTAGAATCGGTATTGGCCATCAGTATAGTTATAGGTGAATCAGGTAAACAAAATTAGCCATAGTATATGATTTTGTGTGTTAATGTGAGAGTGTATGGGTGTTTCCCAGTGCTGATTTGTGGCTGGAAGGGCATCGCCTGCATAAAACATATGCTAGAGTAATTGGCGGTTCATTCTGCCGTGGCAACCCCTGATAAATCGGTGACTAAGTTGAAAGATTGAGTGAGTGAGTGATTGAGTGAGTGATGGATTATTCGATTATCTGCAATCAAACAATATTATTAATTGTCTCGTAGAATTTTTCTTTACAGATCTTACACATTTGCTACTGTGGTGTTTTGAAACTAACATAACGATCTGTCTTTGCAGGCCAGCAGCACTGGACAGAAAGCCAGCAGAGCTCAGCACCCTCAGCGACGGCTACCAGATCCGCATCTGAGAGACTACAGCACTGATGTAACAGCTTTATCCTCCACACGTCCTCCCGCAGTCAGATCCACACATTATTTAATGCAAATTGTGAACTGTACAGTATATTTATCCTATTTTTAGTTCTGCTTCTGTGTAAAAGGGAAATTGGGTGCCCTTCTCAAATTTAAAAGTGATTCAAAAAAGGTTTTAAACAAGAAAAGACATTCGTTTTAAGCCATAAAATGTTGAAATAGTTCATAATTTAAGTAGAATTGAACCAAATTTCTTGCTGAAGAATATGTTTGTACCCTAATAATGCTCAAGTATTTTAGAAAGCTTAAAAGTGTGACTGACAAAAATATTCACGCAAATGTGGGGGAAAACTCTATTTTTGGACAGATCGTCACTAGCTGTGAGAGCTGGAGTGTGATTGGATTGTGTTTGGCAGAGAGATGTGAACCTCGGTGCCTCACTATTGGTAGTTTTGGAGACTGACTGTCAAGAAGCTATTTTGCCAGAGGCGTAAGGACACGAGGGACCAGAGCATCAGAGAATCCGCCATTCTGCCCACAAGAACTATGTTCAATCCACTTCCTTTTTGTTGATGTTACCTCCACACACCTGTAATATGGATGGAAAGAACATGTTTTATTGATCTTTATTGAAGGTTTGAGGCTAACATACATTGATAGGTTTTGTATGTTTTTTTCTTATACAATATCATGGTAGCGGTTGTAGATGAACTTTTTTTTATTTAAATGTTTTTATTATTTATCATTTTTCGCTATTGTTTTTAACGTTTTTTTAAGCCAGTACAGTATTTTGCGGTTCTGTGCATTTTCATTTTACTTTTCTTTTGATGAAGAAACTCTCAGAGGTGTGAAGGTTGAAGTGCTGTCCACTGCAAATAATCCTGAAAGTTTCACACATTCATTTAAATTTTATATTTTCTAATTACTTTTTTATGCGGCAGTCAGGAACCACATTGTTAATGACTATAAATCAGAGGGTTTTTACAAAGCCCCTAAAGCAGGGCTGCCCAAACTCGGCCTTGGAGGGCTGGTGTCTTGCAGACTTTAGCTTTAACTTTCCTCAAGACACCTGCATGGATGTTTCTAGAAAGCCTAGTAAAAGATTGATTTGCTAGCTCAGGTGTGTCTGATTGGGGTTGGAACTAAACTTTGCAGTACACCGACCCTCCAGGATTGAGTTTGGGCACCCCTGCCCTAAAGGGACATGGTGATAGGAAAAAATATACTTCAGTGTTTTTGTGTTAGCTTGCAAAACTCTGAGTGAATGCAAATTTGGAGGGGGAACAATTTTTAAGTGTATTTGCTAGTAAATGTGGAACCCTGTACTTTTGTCAAGTTTTGCAAGGAATTGCAAAGATATTAAAGTATCATCAGGGTGCGAATTACAGGGGGGTTTGACCCCCCTAATTAACACTTGATCCCCCCTGAAGGACATCAAAGCAAGATGTATAGGGTAGGGGATTAGCCCTTTAATAGTAATAAATAGCTTTCTCTGATCTCTGATTTATATCTTAAATATTAATAATTAAAAATGTATAATATGACTATACATTTGACACCCCATAATGATTCATACCTTTGGAAATGCATAATCGTGCTAATCAATGCTAGGAAAAATACGATTCAACAGTCTGAAATTGGCAGCTCGCAAGCACCAATAGACATCTTAAATATTCACAAAACATGCTTCTTGTAAAATAGATGTTTATATCTGCATGTAGCCTAAAAAATTTAAAATTTAGACATAATTTGTATAGTTTGACCGACAGTAACGTCTAAAATAGTCACGAAATATCCCTCAAAATGCTAAAAATGTGTACATTTTATCAATAAATGTGATATAATTTAAATACATTCGTAAATTTGATTTAGCGAAGCATGCATTACCAAACTACTAAAGAAAAAGTTGACCCCCTGATCGTCAATGTCTAATTCGCACCCTGAGTATCATGTTATATCGAATACTATAGTTCAATGCTTATTTTTACTGATTGCCAAGTTTTGGGAAATAAAACACTGAGACTGAACTCAATAGTTTTGCGTGGGAATGCAGTGTTTCTCAGGGGAATGAAACGCATTGAAATTTAATTTTTAGATTTTAAAGTGGGAGGAAAAGCTATATTTAAAACTTATTGTAGTGAAGGCAAAGCTTCACGAGGAAATAAAAGTAAAGACATACTAAAAAGAGGGTAAAATTGTAAATGCAAAGGATCTTGGAGGAATTACCACAATATGAAACTTGAAAAGCTTCTTGGAAAACTGTGAAGCATTGAAATATAAATTCCTCACTTCATTTTTTTCTATCCTCATGTCCTCTTAATTCCAAAGTAAACTTCTGTTTTATGCATATGTGAGGGTCTGCTTACAGTGTGCTTGATGTGAATTTTGCCATTTGAGCAGTATGCACGATACTTTACACGCAACAGTATGATGAGAAATATGACAGCGCATTCACTGAGCACCAATATTCGCAAACATCATTAAATGAAGTCTACTTTCAAAGGTGCGTTTGACTACACCATTGCTAACATATGCATAGACTAATAGGATATCATCTCTTAATCAACAGCATATCACTTCAAACTTTCCCACCTCATGAGAATAAGCTATGCACGTGGAGCAGATCTGCGCTATGATCTGTTTTGCTCAACAACAGACCTATTTTTAAAATTGTAGCAGTGACATTGTTACTAAGTCTTTGTGGGTTGTGCGAGTGGTTCCTCTCTGAGCGTTGTTTATTGAGTGCTGTTGACTAAACTACCACATTAGAGCTCATTCTGCCTTGTTATTGGTACCAGCTTTCCTATTAGAAGCTATCGAACCACACAAGTGCCAGACCACTGAGTACGTCAAACTCATCCTTAAGGCTGAGGGTTTTATCTTAGTCACATGAAGATAAAAAAAAGGTCATGAGTTTCAGTGACATATCTAATGTTGAATTGTTCAGACTCTTTATGGGAGAGAAGGGGTCTGCTGCTTTTTTTTTTTTTTTTGGTATGTGAAGAACATCATATTGTTACAGATTTTTTTTTATCATTTATAACTTGCTGTTTGGAAACTTATTGTGTGAAATTGAGTGGAAAAAGTAAAAAGCAGTAGTAAAAGCATTCAAGTTTCTGGTTTTAAAGAAATGCAGTGATCTCCCCTTAAAGGTGCTAAGATGAGACATTTTACCCATATTGTGAAAGTCAATATTTTAGCTTTTGTATGATTAAAGAGCACATTAATCTGGCTTCTGTAGCACAGTGATGGAACTGCAACAAGTTTAATATTACACATCACCAATATATATTCATAGGTGATGTAGGTAATCCGATTATAGATGCTTTTGTGGAATGTTTGTTTCCATGTCTGAAAATACAATCAGTTTGAATGACAAAATAGTTTAATCCAATTTTATGGGAAATGTTTTTCTCAGTAAGAATGTTAAAAATGTGACTTTATGAAGATCTCACTACTTCAAGCCTATCCTGAGTTTCCTGTGTATTTAAATGTATCACAAAAATAAGGACTTTATAAAATAAGTGACCCTCAACATATTTTCCTAAGCCTTGCAACATAAATCCTCTTTTCTGTCTGAAATTTGTGTTTCTGGGTCACTTCCATTTCCTCATAAGCAAACATTGAATTAATTTGTTCACCCTCAGTAGCATGTTTTAATAAAACAAGTTTTTTTTCTGTGATGGAACGTTTACTGTGTTTAATTACGCGCGCTTTCCGGGATACGCGATTCTGATTGGTTAGTCAAGTAAATAAAGAGCAAACGGCGCCATCTTGCGTGTAAATGATCCATTGCATTAATATCATTTTCAGTTGTCTTGTTCCTTGGATGACCGTTTTGCTTGCCGACTGGCGTTTTAGAGTACAGGTGAGGTTTTAAGCGTTTTACTCAAATCACTATTCACATATGTGTCAATGGACTGGGTGGTAAAGCTATGGAGTATTTTCCAATACTTTCCGAATAACTACATTTGTTGATTAGCAAAGAAATCTAGTTTTCAATGTCTCTTTTTGTGTGTCCTGCCATCATGACGTCGTGTTATCTTAAAAACAGCTTATTTGCTACAAAACCAGTATCCAAGCCAATTATTGCTTGCTACCTGAGCAATCACGTAACGTTAGAGATAATTTTATCACAAAATGGATGCAAATAAATGTCACGTGACAGGCCCATAGCCTGCCTGGTGAAAGGAGTGATTCTTTTTTTCTCAAAAAGTGAACTTTTTTGCATTTATTTGCCTAATTTTCTTTTAAATCGTTAGATCTAAATACTGAGTTTTAGTGATATTTTAAGCACCATTTATAGCTGGATTAGCTTGTTGAATGGCCATCATAACCACACTTGTTTGATGTACCAAACATTAAGGATTTAGAAGATAGAAATATGAATAAATACTTATTTTTAAGTTTATTACATCACATATCATTAGAAAAAAATCAGGAATCCATTAATATATAAATTTAAAAACTGCAGCCTATTGTCATTTATGCAAATAACAGGCTAGCATATTTAACTACTCAGTCAGAATTTATCAAATTGAATACATAGTAAAAGTGTAGAGCTTTGTGATTTTTTTTTTTTTTTGCCTCTCTTGAAAGAAAGTACATTTGCAGCCAAATGAGTATTCAAATTAATTAATATGGGCCGCTTTCGGTGCATTTTTTTATTGGTCATTTCTGTTTCAAGAATAATGTTGAAGAATTTTAGTAAAAGTTACTTGTTTACATTGGTCAAAACTGATTAGCTGAAGTCTCGATAGCCTACAGAGGATTCCACTTGGTCTAACACCTTTTCGATTGGTTATTTTTACAATTTATGATGGCAAAGCAGTCAAAATAGGACAAATGAGCTCAGGTATGGGACAAATTCCTGACCTTTGTCAGTGAGTGGTGGGTTTTTCGAACCACCTGAACCCCCCTAGTGTGAGCGTGAGCTACACTTACTAGGCTACCAATGGAAAGAAAACAAAGAATAGTATAGCCTATCTACTTCTAAAAGTGTAGTATTAAATTAAAATGGGCCCTATAAAAAGTGTATTAAAAATTCTTTACCAGCAAATAGCCATTGTGATAACTACCAAAAATTATTTCATTATTTTTTCATCCTTTAAGTTTGTTTACAGAATGTTAAATAAAAAAAAACACAACTTGGATTATTAGTATTATTATTTTTAACATAAAAAAAAACAAGTTACAACTTCAAACTAAAATAGAAGCATCTATGACTTTTTACTTAAACTGCACTAAGAGGAAATTGCGGCTTTAATGAGGACATTGTGCCCTAAAGTTTCGGATGTAGCCTATTTTTGTACTTCTAGTGTAAAATAGATTTCTAAAAGGAAATGAAAGTTACAATTTCAACTTATTTTTAATAATGCACAAAGGTTAAAGAGTTAGTCAGTTTGACTCACAACGTCATTTTTTTTAAAAATACATTTTGTCGCTTGTAATTTATAAACTTTGTAAGGTCCTGAATACTGTTGGCCGCTGTCTCTGTAAGGAGCTGTTCTTGCCAAAACAGAAGCTTTGAGATTAAACCAGGTGATGTAACATCAATGTTGCCCTAAATCTCAGAGTTACAGAACCCAGTCTGACTGAAGTGTTTCTGCACAGTGGGAATACGCCCGCTTTAATCTGCTTACAAAGACAGCGTCACACACAGGAATAGAGCCGCTGCGGATTTACAGAAAAATCCGTCATTTCTCATCTCCTCTCCCAAGATAAAAAGACTCCAAGAACACCCAGCATTGTCTCAGGTCGGTCAAAGCATGCTCTGCTGAAACGCGTCTTATCAGCTGAATTTTAATAATCCAGAAACAGAGCTGAATTCTTTAAAAAAAATTCACACAAAACCAAACCACTGCAGAAGTAACTCAAGGTGTCAGCAAGTTGAACTTCACTTTCTAATTATATTCAGAACTGCAATGGCTACCTGGTGTGCACAGTCATGCAAAGATAACTTGTGGGGAACAAATTTTTGTATATTTGATAAAGCATTAAAAAGTTCATAGTTCAGCTTTTTGTGTCTGCATAGTGGCAGATTTAAAAACAAGACTAAAGCCCCATGTTATTAAGTGAGATCTTCACTAATGGACAAGACTTTCTGCTTCTGATGACATTTATAAGGAGAAAATGCCATTGAAACTTGATCAAATGAAGTACATATATTTATTAAAAAAATGAATGTTTTTGCCATTAGAAACTGGTTATATCCACAGACTATTGCACTTTAAACTCCTTCTAAAATTAAATTTTGCAGATTAGGCCCTTTTTAAACAAACCCATGGCACTTCTTGTAAAGAGTAGGGGTGTAACCCTGGTGTCCTGGCCAAATGACCTCCCTTAGTCCTTTATGTCCACTCAATCATCCCCAACCGCTGAATTGGCTCTATCACTGTCTCTCCACTCCCCCTATAGCTGGTGTGGTGAGCGCACTGCTATCATTGTCCTGGGCTGCCATCGCATCATTAAAGTAGATGCTGTACACTGGTGGTGGTGACGAGAGACCTCCTCACATGTTTGTAAAGCACTTTTGGTGTTTGGTCATACACAATAAATGTGCAAAATAAATGTAGAATACATTACACAGAGTACTATAAATGTTCAAACCACAAGTGAGAAGTAATTTTCCAGCTTGTCTCAGTTGCTTCAAGTCATTTAATTTGACTTGGCTTTTTTCTCCAAATTAATCCTAATGTTAATCCTCAAATGTATTACTGTTAAAACAAACGAAACATGCAAAATTAAAGATTTTTCATTCTAGCAGTCTCTGCTTGCATTATATGATATTGATGTATTGCTGCCATCCAATGATGTTGTGTGTTTGTTTGCTTATTTACAATAATACAATAAGCTTAATACAGGGGTGTCCAAACTCAGTCCTGGAGTTTCGGTGTCCTGGAGAGTTCAGCTGCTACCCTAATCAAACACCTGAACCAGCTAATCAAGCTCTTACACTGCAAAAAAAATAAAAAATCTTAAAGTCTTCAGGACACCGGCCCTCCGGGACTGAGTTTGGACACTCCTGGCTTAATATATTACTTGTGATCCATCACAAACGCCAATAACTGTGATCAGGGTAAGGTTTTTGACAGATGTAGTTCACATAGTTTGTTCATGTTGATCAGACTTTTTTAGCTTTAATTGGAAAAATCATGAAAAAAAAGGTGGAGAAATTTTTTTACAAATACGATTAATCAAGTAGTGTAATTGAGAAAGGTATTTGTGTTAGCTTAAGACAATCGAACTCAAATATATTTCAAACTTAGATCATCAGAAAAAAAATGTTTGTAATTTTATATATTGTCCTTTTTATTTCAGGAAACTAAAATTACACATATGCCAGCTTGAAGATAAAATTATTCATTTTTCATCCTCTTTTTTTATCACTTTAAAATGACGCAAGTCTGAAAGAGATATTTCGTAAAACCTTGAAAATAAAAAAATATTAATATCTTTATGAAATCACTTGCTTGGTGTCAAAGCTGCCTTGTTCCAAAAAAAAAAAAACATCCCTCATTTGGTTGTTCCAGCAAGCATGTCACCATCCCATAATGCACCAGCTAAAACAATGTTCATAATGACACTTCTCGAGCTTAAAGGATCTGTAAATGATTTCTTTGCTTCTTTCTTTTTCTGCCCCAACACATATTCAAAGGCTACACATATGATATTCACAAGCACTTTTGTTCTGTCAGCTGTCGGCTTGAGGGTGCAGACGAAAACGTGTCAGAAGTGGCAGGTGGTCGGAGGAGTTGTGCTGGTTGGGAAGGCCATTAACCTTCTGGAGTTCCTCTTCTCCCACTAGAGCTAACCTGCCCAGCAGCTGTAGACCCCTCTCTGGCGGAGCACTGTACTCTGGGTAAAAGAAGGAGGAGGGACATTGTCATGGTAACCAGCAGCAGCATAATCTTTCCTGTACAATATACTGCACTGCAGAAAACTGCAGCATCACAGGTCACGTGATTACAGGAGTGGTGATGTAACATTTACACTGATAGTCTAGTGGCATCACCTTTGAGGATATTTAAAGGGCTCATAATATGGATTTATTCATTATTATTATTATTTTAGCATGTTCCATAAGGATCACATATAATGTTAATTCATATTTTTTTTACTCTAACAGTAATATACATGCAAAAAACATTTATTTTCAACACTCATCCTGACCCTCTATGTGAACATCCTGATTTTAAAGTGCCCCTATTATGGATTATAAAAAGGTCATATTTCAGTTAACAGGCTGACAAATCACTGATCAAAAATCACTTATATCATTAAAAAAAAAAAAAATGCTTATGAACAAAATTCCCTTTGCAATCTCTTCATTGCCCTCTGCCTTGTTTACAAAACAGATGAACAAAACCTTGTCACAAACCTGTTAGAGTTTCTCTTTTCTGTTGAACACAGAATAAATAATTTTTAAAAATGTTGGAAACCAGTTACCATCATCTTCCATAGTATTTGTTGTATAGAAAACACAGTTACGGTCAAACTTAGTTCCTGAAGGGCCGCAGCTCTCAAAACCATCTAGGACTGCGGCTCTCCAGAGTTTGATGCCCCTGCGCTAGAGGGTGAGAGTACATTTTCATGTGGTGACAGCAACCCCAATAGCTGCCGTTATTAATAATCTAAGTTTGTATTTGAAAGAAAATGTTACATCACACACACCAACTACAGAGAATAAATGTATTTTCTTGGAGTTTAGACGACAGTAATTTCATAGTCGAACCTGCTTGTGCCATCACGTCTCCCAGAGCCGCAGAGTAGAAGATGTAATCGACAGTGATGGCGGTCCGTGAGTGGCATGTTGTGATCTCGGGTTGACCGCTCTCTTTCAGGTGATGCGAGTACGCAGACGTCAGCCTTAAACAGTGCTCTATGCTGGCTTCGGTAAAACTACACAACAGATCACAGGAGTGAAGAATGAATACTGTTCGAAATTAAAGGTCAGCACATCACAGGATTTAAATAGGACACATCGCTTTGAGCAGTCCAATCTCTTCTCCTTAAATTTGCTGAACAGCACTGACTGTCAAGTGAGCTTGGCTTTAAAACGTTGACAATAGATCTACAGAAATGAAAGGCGAGGAGTGTAATGCTGTAATGTTTACATCAAAGGGCTTGAATGAAGCAAGGCACTGTATAGACAGATATAGATTAATATTATATTTGAATACTCGTTTTTACCTTTCCCTTTCAGTCTGCTCCAAATCTCTTAACTCAGAATCTGTGAAAATAATTTAAATTAGGTGTTAGCAGTTGCATAAAACTTTTATTACAAAACATGTTTGCAGCCTGGACTAGCTATAGGTTTAAATGAATGCTGTAAGACTCAATGTTATTTGATTTCCAAGTACATGTTGTTGCCCGACACATTAGTTATGTTCAAAAAAAAAAAAAAAAAAAAAAAAAAATTATTTATATATATATATATATATATATATATATATATATATATATATATATATATATATATATATATATATATATATATATATATATATATATATATATATATTGACATCACTGCAAATATATATTAACTATTAAGTATTTTTTAAATGCCCCAGATAATTAAACATCTCTGCAAATCTGACGAATGACTTACTGTATCTGTATCAAAAGTCATATTAAGTTATCTTGTGATATTTCAAAAGAAGCACTTATTTTAGTGCATATATGACAGAATTTCTATAATTTTTGTCTCCAGTATATCAGCTGTTTCATATTTAATACTTTACCATTTTTTTTTAAATAAAGATAGCATTTAATAAAATGTGTATATATACACAAGTGTCATTTCCTTGAGTTACATATACAACAACTGATTTGTACAAAACAAACAATTTGTACATAGAAATTCTATTATATATGCACTAAAATACGTGTTTCTTTTGAAATGCTACAAGATAATTAAAGATCACTGCAAACATGACAGTATTCGGTATTTATTTTGAAATGCCAGCAGATAATTAAACATCACAAGTGACTTATTTCAGAAGTCATATTTGCTGTGATGTTTAATTATCTGGTGGCATTTCAAAAGAAACACTTATTTTAGTGCATATCTGATAGAATTTCTATGTACAATTTTTCACCAGTATGTTATTGCATATTTGATACAAAAAAAGTTCAAAATATAGATAGAATTTCATTTATATACATTGACATGAGGGTCATTTCCTTGAGTATTAAATATACAACAACTGATATACTGAAGACAAAAACATATAGAAATTCTATCATATATGCACTAAAATAAGAGTTTCTTTTGAAATGCCACCAGATAATTAAACATCACAGCAAATATGACAAGTGACTTACTTCAAAAAGTCATATTTGCGGTGATGTTTAATTATCTGGTGGCATTTCAAAAGAAACTTATTTTACTGCATATATGATAGAATTTCTATGTACAAAGTATTTTTGTCTTTAGTATATTAGTTGAGAATTTACAACAACTGATATACTGGAGACAAAAACAAGCTGTACATAGAAACTCTATCACATACACAGTAAAAGATGTGTTTCTTTTGAAATGCCACTAGATAATTAAAGATCACTGCAAATATGACATAAAAAAGAGCTTTTTTTAAAGGGATGGATCACCCAAAACTGAAAATTCTGTTACCATTAACTCTCCGTTCTCTTGTAACAACTCTGTTTGAGTTTTTGAGTCTTTTTAATGATGAACAGAAAATAAAAAAATAAGATTTTTTATAAATTTTGTAGTATTTTATTTTCATGTGATGTAAATAATAGTTAAAGACTTTGAAATATTTTCAAAATATTTTCTTTTGTGTTCAACAGAAAAAGGAAACTCCTCATAAAGCCACTTGCTTTAATAAATTGAATCTAATCTAATTACATTCATACATTTGCAAGTATGACAAGTGTTCTGGGCTAATTTGTTTGCTTTAACTTTAATAGAAGGGGATCAAAAATATTTGAAAGAAATTAATGCATTCAAATAATCTCAAAAATGTCTCCACATCTGCTGTTCATTTGAAATTTCTATGCGTAAAAGAATACAGAAAATTCTCAGTTACCTCAATTTTTTTATGTTGCAATAATAAAAAATATAATGTAATTATTTTTAAAATTATATCAATAATTAGAATTGATTCTGGAACACCAATTTGCATATTAGATTTCTGAAACATCACGTGACCCTGAAGACTGGAGTGCAGAATTAATGGATTGAGTTTCATACGTAATGGGTGCGGTGGCATGGTGGCTCAGTGGTTAGCACTGTCGCCTCGCAGCAAGAAGGTCGCTGGTTTGAGTCCTTGCTGCGTCAGTTGGCATTTCTGTGTGGAGTTTGCATGTTCTCCCCATGTTGGCGTGGATTTCCTCCGGGTGCTCCAGTTTCCCCCACAGTCCAAATTCACTATAGGTGTATTGTATGTGAATGTAAATGCGGGAGTGTATGGATGTTTCTTAGTACTGGGTTGCAGGAATGGTATCTGCTGCGTAAAACATATGCCGAAATAGTTTGTGGTTCATTCCACTGTGTTGGCTTCTGAAATATAGACTAAGCCAAAGGAAAATGAATGAATGTAATGGGTGCAGAAAATCACCTCTAGTTTGGTTTTCATACTGGCACTGCTGAGAGATGCCTAGACTTCTGGGCCAAATTGGCACAGTCAAAATACGCTGCCCTCTTGGGGTCTCCTCCTGTCCTGACACCTAAAAGAAATCAACAAGTATGAGAATTTAGTAAATGCCAAAAATGTTTCAGGGAAAAAAATAATTCCAAGATTCTCTACCTTCCCAATAGGCATGCCATCGTAGTCCAGCCTTCTGTCCTTAATAAAGCGATAGAGGGGTGACCAGGGAACAGAGTTAAAATCCCCACAGAGCAGCACAGGACAAACGCTGCTGTCAGGTAACTGGGACACGCGGCTTATCTCTGCCAGCAGCATAGCCAGCTGGGCCAGTTTAATGTCCCCACGTCTAGGGTTGTAGAGTAAATGTGTGTTAGCCACACAGATGTTGGAGAGAGAGACATGAGGATCAATGGGCCGCAGCAGCACAATCAGGCCCACGTTATCTCGGTCCATGAGCGGGACGCCACGGCGGAAATACTCCACAGGGTGACAGGACACCAGAGAGAAGCGTTCGCGTTTGAAGATCACTGCACATCCGTCAGGCTTGAGACCCGTTCTCCGCTTGAATTCACAGTGGTAGCCTGTTTTAAGGGCAGAGGATTGAGGTGCTTATCCACACTATTTATCCTATTTCAGTAAAGTGTGATTTAATTACTGTGATGTGAAGACTATTTCATTTAGCAAACTACTGTAATTCACTTAGTTTTTATGCTTGAAACTTATAAAAATCAGTATATTAGAATGATTTCAAAAAAATTATGTGACACTGAAGACTGGAATAATGATGCTTAAAAATCAGCTTTACCATAACAGGAAAAAATGTCTAAATAAATTACAAGTTGTTACACAAATATATACAGGGTTCATACACATTTTTACTGTTAAAGTTCCTAGCCTGATCTCATGAGGAAATGTAACTATTAATTGTTTTGTCAGTTTAGTGGCTAATTCGAACAAGTTCAGTCGTATGAAAGTTTAAAAAGGAGGCATGGCATCCAAACTCACCCCTAAACCCAACCGTCAGTTGGTAAATTGTATTAAATTGTATGTATGAGATCAAATAAATTCATACCAATTAGTCATTAAATAAAAAGGTTATGAATTGCAGTGAAATCATGTTGAAAATTCTTTGAATTTTTTAAAACTTAAACTGGGCTCAACAATGAGAACTGCCTGTTGGGTCGGGGCCAGTGTGTGAGATGCACGGGACAGTAGACAGGATCGTTACTGGCCTTATCTGGACAGTGCTGCCTTGTCACTAAAGTTTAATTTGGGTGCGACTGTCAATTGAGTGCAAATACGGACTTAGTATCGAGAAGGAGTTTGTGCTTTTAAGCCTTCAAACGCTACCTTCATGTGATTTCAAAAACACTATATTGCTTTTCGGTTATCTCTTTGGATGTTGTGAGCACGTTATTTTTTTTCCGTAACAACCAGTACAGTGAAGACACAGCAACAAGGTGGCAACATCAAATTATGATGCTAAAAAAAAACTTTGAATGACTTCATAACAGACGTTTACGTAGATACGACACAACAAAACAAATGAAGTGATGATTTGTACAGTTTGCTGTCAGTTTGGCAGGTGAGCCACCTTTCGTTTTGCAATAAAATACCTGCCTACTGCTACTTTTGTTTGCATAACACTTTGAATTTTGTTCATTATACATTTATTACAATTTTTTAAATATCTGAATTCTAGATTTACAAACATTTGACACATTAGTTTAAATATGTGGCTAATAAATAGCCATTACCTTTTTTTTCTGTGGGGCAAGTGAAAATATTGGCAGAGCAAGTAAAAAGCTGAACCCAGCTGATTGGCCCAGTAGAAAAAATCCTTAGAGTTGAAGCCTGCTTAAAAGTAAATTGTCAACGTATATGTGATAAATAATAAAAAAAAACAATGCGTGTTCAAACTGATTACACCATATCGCAAAATGCGCAACTATCTGTTTGTTTACTTTTAAATCTATATGAAATGTATTAAGATAATGCTTACACAGCACTAATAATGTGAGAGCAGGTGATTAGCCAAGGACTGAAAAGAAGTAAATTCAACTAACCTATATTTTAATGTATACAGATATTTGTCAAACACATTTCCATGACTTTGTGGGTTTTCCTGTTTTTCCCAAACTTTTCCAATAATTTTATTTAATCAACAATCCATAAACATTGGCATATATTATCTTCTGACATATCTTTAAATAATAAATTTCAACATAATCCACTATTGACTTTTAAAAAATCCCAAACTTTAGCAGATATGATGATAAACTCAGATATAGTAAGAAATAAGAAATTCACTTTTCTACAGCGTTGTTTTTCGTGCAGAAATTATACGGCATGTCAGAATTTAGTAAAGTGTAAGTAATTTTTTAATCCAGTAACAGTTGAAAACATTAAGATAAAAACCTGTATTACCTGCTCTACTCGTAATGTGGTCTATATGTTAAAATGTCTGTGCCAAAAGACAAGATATATCTTCGGCAGTAACAGGATTTTTTTTTCGGACATGACGTTAAACAACTAGAATGTATATGAATTGAGGAAGTAGTTGAGTCACAGAGGAGGTCATCTGAATAAAAGATTATTACAAAGAGAAGCGTTCTGGATTCATAAATTAAGATCACTAACACCAAGAGGAGTTGGACCTTTCTGTGTTCCTTTAATGGTTTGTTGTTTATAAGATGAAATGAGATGAAAATGTACGTTCAATGTTTTGGACTGTTGGAATTTCACTTTACTGACGTAGACATGAGAATAAGTTAATGATGATAATTGATATGTCATTTTCCTGCGCAATGGAGATGTTTTTTTAAAGGTGAAGGAAAATATTAATTACAGTACATTAAAACGAAAATGAGATTGTTTTTAACTCTTGAGTGGTCGTCTAACTAATGAAGTAATGTGATGACCGTTTAAATCCTGTATATAATATTACAGCTTTTAACTTTATGATCAAATAATAAACCATTAATGGGGATAAAATCTTTACTGTTGAAAAATATATGTGTAATACAAAAAATAGTCTACACTAAATAAAAGAAAATTGACCTATACAGAAATCAAGGAAGAATAAATTACCTAAAGATTCTAGTGAGGGCTTGATCTGTTGTTTATAGTGGTCCTCTTGCACCTCCTGCAGGCACATTATCTATGGGGGAAAAAATGTTGCAGATATCTTGTTAAATGAACTGCAAATTTTCATCGGTTCAACATGTTTTGAGTGTGAAAGTGGCCTAAAATACACAGGCAAGTCTTTCACAAACTTACATCAGCACTGTACTGTTCCAGCTCTTTGATTATATTAGGAAACCTATTGCGCCAGTCCAGAACAGGAGGATTACAGTGTCTGTAAAGGTATGTGTTATCACAGAGCAGATCTTGAGAGAGGATATTATAGGACATCACCGAAAAGTCAAATGGCCATTTTTGCTTCCCTCGGTTCACAGATGGTGCAGCTTTGCAGAGATGAGAAAGATCCTCCCAGTGTCTCTTCAGCTCTGTGAACAGATACGATTGTGGATTTGTGCATAAATACAGGGGTAGTTGACAAATAGGCAGTAAGACATTTGTTATATTTATGTAGTATGAATTGTACCGTACATATGTCCTATGGTGTGACATAGCAAATATTTATTAAGAAAAACACTTATTTACATACATACTATTTAATTTATATGGCATTATGAATATTTTTTTCTCCATCACGTGTCGTTTTCAATAAATTGGGTTACTACAGAACTTTAAAAACAATTTTAAAGCGATTTAAAAAACAATCATTTAACAGGTGCACGTCTTGGCCTTCAGTCACATGATCTTTAATGTGGTCCTCAAACTAATTAAAATCTTCTGTGGAAATGTTGGTTTAAAATTAGCATAGTGACGCACCAGAGCCCATGTTTTTCAAAAGTAATCCAGTGGGATTTTGGATCATGGATTGGATCAAATCTAGGAAATGGGTTTTTAAAAGTAACAGAGGGATTTCGAATTAAGATCAGACCATGTAATCCAATCTTACATTTGATTTGGATCAAATCTGTCATTTGAGTTATTCAAAACTTTCAACCCAGATTGGGACCTATTTGATAAAAAAAAAAAAAAAAAGGATTTTCCTGATCAGAAGGGTGGATTCAGTTGTGATTTTAAAGTGAACGATCAAAAACTTAATGGTTACTGATAGTATGTATATGTGTATATATATATATATATATATATATATATATATATATATATATATATATATATATATATATATATATATATATATATATATAAACATCTAATAAGATATGGTAAACAACAACAAAACTATTTCAAAACAGTATTATATTAGAACAAACTTTTTTTTAAATGTTAGTTGATTACCAGGGTTCATACACATTTTTACTACTAAAATTCCATGACTTTTCTGTGATTTTTCCCAAGATTTTTAGGTACATTATCATGACCTAATTATTTATGCAATGTCTACGTGGTAAAAGAAACAATGCATGTTCAAATTTATTACAGCATATCATAAAACACACAACAATCTATTTAGTTTAAATTTATATCAATGTAAAATGTATTTAGATAATGCTTACCCTGCACTAATAATGTGAGAGTATGTGATTGGACAAGGACAGAAAAGAAGTAAACCTATATTCAAGTAAACAGATTTCTGTTTTCCATAACTTTGTGGATTTTTCTGTTTTTCCAAAACTTTTCCAGGCCTGGAAATTGCCATGTCAAAATTCTATGACTTGTCCTGGTTTTCCATGACCGTATGAACCCTGGATTACAGTGTTTCTGTTTCTTACCATTAAAACAAGCAATGGCTGTTTGTGGCCACTGGTATTTTACTTACCAGTGGTTCTTTGCTAAGCCAGTAGGCTACACTGTTGGTTCCATTTAAGGCTTTGATCAACAGGATTTGGTAATCCTGAAATTTGGTTTTTGAATCACAGTAATCCAACCCAATGTTCCTTTACGGAACTGTGAAAAACTAAGATAGACCAGTTAACACTGGATAGCAAAACATGGGATTTCTGGCATTTTCAAATCTGCACCAATTTGATCCATATACATTTTTTTTTGAAAAACTGTGCCCAGAACACCATAGTTTTCAGTGATAAAATTTAGATTCACAAAAGTTCCTATGCTTTTGGAAATATATGGATGTATGGGGAAAAATGCCATTTACTGAAATAGCCACTTGTAAAATTAGGTCTGAGGTATTAATTAATGACTGCATTATTTGTTTTTTTTAAATATTTATAAGAGTTGTAATTTATTGAACTATGCTTGAGACGCTCACAGCATAGGACAGTTTTAAGATTTGGCTTAAAACTGCAATAACACAGCAGTTTTAACTAGAGGTCCATTGAAGACAAGGAAATGTTTAACCATTTACTGTAATTGAAACGATCACAACACTAATTATATTAATTTTTTTGTCATGTGTGACAGTGAACATACAACATCATATCAACAACCCACAAACCAATGCATCCAAATAAATGAATAGCACCATCCTAATCATTTACCAGGTACGGCTGAAGTCCTATTTGGAACTTCAATGCTAGATACATTGCGCAGCCATTCAGGACTTCCTTTTGGACTCCTGCTGCCTTTCGGAGGTGAATGTTGGGGTGAGCGCTGGGATATTTCCCCTTCTGCGCTCTTCCTCCTCTTCTGTGGTGGGGGTCTGTCAGTGCTCTCCATCAGAGCTGCAGAAAGGTGAAGGCCTCGAGTGTGGGGCAGTACTCCAGTTTGCCTCCAGGAGCTCCACTGGTACGGATCCGGAGGTCTCGGGGGTCTATTGAACGGGTGTCTGACAGTGCTGAAGGAGGATGAGGGATGCTGCAGCTGTGGTGGCTGCGTCCACCATAAATGACCAGGCTGATACCAGTGTCTCCAGTGGTTGTAGACGTTCTGAGCTGGCGGGAAGCCTACTGTACTCAGGTAACGGCCAAACATGGGATGACTGCAAAAAGTAGAGCCATTAAACATTTGTTTCAGCTTTTTCATTTTTTTAGGTTACATATTGTCTGTAAAAATATATATTTATGCTACTCTTAAAAAAAATTATTAAGGGCCACTAATGTTTAAAAAAACAGCAATTTGAGACATTCAGTAATGCACATGAATTATACAGTCAAATTAAAGAGCATATATAACATAACTTATTATTTCATATTAGATAATAGATGCATTTAAACAATTAAAGTTTATTTGTTTATTTATTGCCACATTAACAACTCATTGCCATTTTAAAATAAATAAAGTAGATAAATAACAACTAAATGTAAGGTAATAAAATAATTTATTTACTTTAAATAAAAAGGAAGAGCATGTAAAATACCAGGGCTTGCAAAATCTGGTAGCCGACATCCAGGGGCTTTGCTTTTTCCAGACAGGCTACAAAATCTATCTCAACCAACCCGAAAGGTTGGTGGGAGTAAAAGTATATTTCAATGCCTTTACATCCACTCAAAAATTTGATAATTATGTATATACTGTGCTGCTGATACTGCAGCAATAAATCCACTTTTTCTTACTTAAGATTCAGATACAGAAATAGCCTGAGGAAAGTTTAAAATTTAGTAATCATATGTGTTTTACTTAAAAATCACTTTAACTTGTCTATAGCAGCATAATCTAAAAACCTGGATTTGTTCTGTTAGCTGTCACACGCCACAGATGTTTCATTTCCTCAGCACCAAATAATGACTTCAACAAAATTTTTAAGTTTTAAAATCAAAAGGTTTTTAAAACATGAAATTTTATTCAGGGACAATTTAAAAATAACCGAACATGCATTCATTTCTTACCTCAGAATTGTGAAGTTTAATAGGACATGTCTTTTGGTTAAACAAGCAGTTTCACATCATGGTGTTCACATGAGGCCTGTTTAAACTATGCTGAATCTAAATATATATCTTTAAGCAATTACTCAACTAACCTGAAACAATGTTCATTTTGGTTATATGAAAAAACATTAATCAAATAAAAATGTTAAATATTATTTTTGGTTATTTTAAAAACAAAGACATATAGCCTATAACAAATGCCATTATACACACACACACACACACACACACACACACACACACACACACACACACACACACACACACACACACACACACACACACACACACACACACACACACACACACACACACACACACACACACACACACCCTGTTTATGTTTTTCCCCAATTCCCCCAAACGGAGAGCAGATTTTTTTAACACATTTCTAAACGTAATAGTTTTAATAACTCATTTCTAATAACTGATTTATTTTATCTTTGCCATGATGACAGTGAATAATATTTGACTAGATATTTTTCAGGACACTTATACTGTGACATTTAAAGGCTTAAATTGGTTAATTAGAGACTTTATCCTGAAAAGTGAATTTATTAATTAAGACTTTCTCCAGAAGAAAAAAAATATGATCAGGCATACTGTAAAAATTTCCTTGCTCTATTAAACATTATTTAGGAAATATAAAAAAAAACTCAAAGGGGGGCTAATAATTCTGACTTCATACATACATACATACAAACATATATATATATATATATATATATATATATATATATATATATATATATATATATATATATATATATATATATATATATACACACATATGTTTTTTTTTTTATGTTCGGGCTACAAAAAACTGAAGAGTGCCTAGTGCCTACCAGAGATTTAAAAATTTTTGCAAGCCCTGAATACCAAATAAAATAAGACTTGAAAACCTTTCTTAATCTTTAAATGTAATGGTTGCACTAATTTACAGTATGCGTACTTAACGTGTACCTACAGTACACTTACCTAAGAGCACTGGGCTATATAAGGTTAGAATCAGGGAGATGTTTAGGTATAGTACGTTTCCGTATGAATATAATGACTTTGGAAAATACGTAGTACGAGTGAAATGAAGTGCCGACGTTACCAATTTTATAAATGACGAAACGCTGGGATCGACAAGCATACTGAAAAGTACACAACAACTAAATGAACAGGTGGGCAGACAGTGTTTAGATAGTGACACGTTTGATGTAACGTAAAAATCTGTTCATTGTATTTCTTCTTACTTTATCGTGTCGTATGTATTTATCGAGAATAGTACATTGTTTATATAATTTAGTTTGTTAAAATATTTTATAATTATAATTAACAACAAACCCACTTACAAAATCTCCTGCATTTTCCTTTTGACAGTTAGCAGCATGAGCAAAACTCAATCAAATATGAACTTACTTTGGAGACACTCCTGGTCTGGCATAGTTAGCATTAGTGTGTCGAGGCATGTGACGCCCTTTTCTCATAAACCCACTTTTCTGGGCACCATCTCAGGTAAGCGAAACCCCAAGAAGTGTGAAATCACGTCTAGCGATGCTACAAGCTAGCAAAACAAACCCAGATATGATGGCGTTTGAATATGACGTCAGAAGCCAAGTCCGAATCCGACTAGTAAATGATTCATTCGAATCGAATCTTCTTAATATATAACAGTGTTTGCGATGCACGGAGAATGTGAGGCGGGAAATGTAAGTTCATTTTAATTACTAACAGCAGAGATAAAAACGAACTGGAAAAGGTTTATTTATTGAATGTGTTACCATTTTATGTGCACGCACTAAAGAGAGTTGTTTAAAGTAAATTCGTCGAAGTTTAGCTCGAAATGTCTTGTTTAAGAACTGAATCACGACTGCAACAATTGCTGAAACGTTTATAAATGTATCATTGTGACAGATCTATATGAATTTGTGGATTCGATGTAAAGTAATGGTCGGACAGAACTAAGTTTGTGAAAATTTGTTACTATTTTTGAAAGGGTTCATTAAAGAGAACTGTTCAAAAGAATCGATTCGCGGAAAGGAGTCAGACTCGAACTAGTCATGACGGAAAGCATTATGTGACAAAATACTACAATGGCCCTATCCAAACAAATCCAGTAGTTTTAGTAAATGTACAAATGTCTCATGTTTATAAACAGACCATCTAACTGATCAAACCGAGAAAGAGTTGCCGTTTTATAACGTATTGAATTGCAGGATTGATTGATTTCGATCGTACAATATGTACACCGCTAACGTTACAGTGAAATCGCGTTTCACTTCTAGTTACCGGTGAATTTTACCGATGAAACTACATAGAAGTTCATTTATTTCTTACCTGAAAATCCGCGATAAACGCACCGCGGAACACTAGATCCAGATGTTAAACGATTGCTGTCGGTGTCCGGGTGAAATGCTCAGATTTTCAGATCGTGTCTGTCCTGTTTGTCTTCTCTGGCTGTGGATGCTCTCATGCTCGGTTATTTTGACCGAACATTTGTGTGAAGACTCACATATGCAATATATTAGTCACAGCGCAAATGTTTGTAATTTAATAAACATATTTCATCTTACGAATATAACAGTTACTCGCATCTACTGGAGACAAAACAGTCCAGCTGGGTTATTTAAACAGACCATTGAATAACACTGTCGTGTTAGTACATCTTGAAGCCACTAGAGGCTACTGTTGCAATGTGGATTTCGAACTAAGCTTTGTTCATTGTACTCTATCCAGGGGTTCCCAAACTTTTTAGCTCGCGACCCCCAAAAATGACGATTCCAGTGACTTGTGACCCCCTCTATCGTTGGAGGTGGTTATAAACAGGGATGGGCAGTATTTATGGTACATGTATTTTTAAATTTGCAGTATTTTGTCATTTGTATTTGATAGAGTTTATGAAAATGGCCTAATTTTTGTATCCAAGTACTTCAGTGTCTTGTGTTTTGAATTAAAAAAAAAACTAAAATACTTTGTAAGAAGTCTACATGATGACATCATAAAAATGTGGCCTCAGATTGATGCTTTCTCAGTTATTTGCCGAGGCTTGAGATCAGAACAGAAAAATAATTAAGCAGGTGGTCAATGCTAATATGTAATGGCAGTATAGTATACTATTGAGATGGAATAAAATATCAGTCCTTAAGAACAGGATGAGGAGCTTTAGAACATCCTCAGTGTCCACCTCAGGGCTGCAGGTGGAAATGCAGAGGATGTTTAGAAATGTAAAACACCTAAAGGATGGTGTACTGATGTTCATTAAAGGGACTAAACTGAGACTCCCTTACAGCAAGAAGGTTGCAGGTTTGAGTCCCGGCTGGGTCAGTTGGCGTTTCTGTGTGGAGTTTGCATGTTCTCCTCGTGTTGGTGTGGGTTTCCTCCTGGTGCTCTGGCTTCGCCCACAATCCAAAGACATGTGATATAAGTGAATTGAAGAAACTAAATTGGCCCAATTGTATGTGTGTATGTGTGTATGTGTGTATGTGTGTGTGTGTGTGTGTGTGTGTGTGTGTGTGTGTGTGAATGAGTGTGTATGGGTGTTTTCCAGTACTGGGTTGCGGCTGGAGGGCCATCCACTGTGTAAGAACATATCCTGGAATAGTTAATTCTGCTGTGGTGACCTTTCAAAAATAAGGGACTAAGCCAAAGAAAAATGAATGAAAATTCAAATAGCCTCTTCATATATCACCCACCCTTTTTAAATATAAGATGGTGGTAATTTTACTGACCATGCAATGGATGGAAACACAATGACAATATATAGTACTATGTTTCAATTCATTATCTGCATTAGATAGTTTTCACTGTGTTTTTTTTTACAGTTCATCCAGAGATCATCTTCGAGACGGGACTTTATGTATGAAATTTGTACAAAATTTATACTAAAACCAAAGAAAAGCAAAATTTTATAAATGTATATTCATGTACAGTAGAGGTGAATGAGGTTGCAGAGAAGCTGACTTAAACTTGCTCAGAGAAATGCTGTTGCTGCCAAGCATTGTTTACTTCACTAAGTCAGTTTAATGGTAAAGGGATTGATTAAATAGGCCTGTCAATAGAAGGTGTGGGAAGAAATGTGATGCTCCCTTGTGAAAGTATTTAGTAGTATAATACAAAATACAGTATTTTGTTTTGATACAATTGTGGCTGCTGCGTTTTGTATTTTATTTTGGTACAAATACACATAAAATTGAGGTATTTTGGATTTTATTTTAAAATACATTTCAAATACATTTCCATCCTTGGTTATAAGCATACAAACATTGCACACAACGATGCATACACACCAGTAGGAACTATATAACAAGCTTATTGTCAACACAAAAAAGTGCAACAGTCTAACAACCATATAAATTGTTATTGTCATCATTAGTTTAATTTATTATTTACCCCTCTTAATGAGAATGGTGGGCAATGTTTACAGCACAAAACATTTCTTGGTTTGTTTTGGAGATCGCCACTTGGGGATCGTCCTCTATGTTCAGTCGTGGCCTCTATTTTTAATGTACGTGAGTGCCATAAAGGTGTCAACGTTTAACATTGTGCTGTAAAATCAATCTGCTGCAACTAAGACTACTGTGTCATTAATTAGGCTTAATAACCCAGGACTCGCAATCCAACGGAAAAAAATGAAAGGCTGGTGGGTTTTTATTTGCATGTTGTTTATTTTGTAAGTATTAAATACTATTTTATCCTCTGTAGATTATTGATAAAATGAGCTAATTCTAATAGTTCAATAACATATATGATATACCCTCATTGTCTTGCGACCCCCACTTTGGGAACCACTGCTCTATCCAATTAACAGTTAGCATCGTCACATTTCAAGCTTGGTAAGCTGATTTCTCCATTATCTTGTTTGTATTTTGTCACACTGTTCATTGTGATTTCCTCAGTACTTTTTTTTCTTAGTACTCTGTAAATATTTAGATAGTTTGAACCCTCAGATTTCAGATTTTCAAATCGTTGTACATCAACCACATTTCCTTTGTTTTTTGGTTAATAATTAATGGTTAATAAATAAATAATTAATAATTAACCAAAAGTAATCAGTTTTACAGATTTCTCTAAACCTTGGTGTTATGCGCAAACACTTTGCAATCTTCTTAATCTATCAAAAAGGTGCCGTTTTAATCTATTCTGTAAACTTGTCTCTTGAAACGTATTTCAAACATCTGAAACTGAAACATATTGCAAAAAACGTTTTTACTCCAATTAAAGAAAAAAATTATGTGTTTTGTTGTTCAGTTTTTATTTCAAAACAGGATGATTGTGATTTCAGACTATTCAGTTGTAACATGAAATTAGCTCATTTTATGAATATTAATAATCAACAATAACGGTTTATTCTTAATTATTAATATTCCGGCTTATAAGCTTCAGTCAGTTTGGTCAAACAAACATATGATTGTAAATGATCATGCTCGCGCGACCGAGCGGATTCCCAGATTATGAATATTAATTATCAACAATAACGAATTATTATTAATCATTAATATTCCGGATCAATTTATTGTTAATTTGACCAAACGAACACAAGCAGAGCCGCCGCTCTTCCGAGCGGACACGGTAATCTATTCATTTAGAAAAAGGGAATTTAATTGCTACTTCTTGTGAAGTAGTTTAATCATTCAAAAGTTTTAAACAACTTATAATAGCTAGGCAGGGGAATCTGTATTTCAGTGACATTTTCTCGTGAGGCAAACAATACAATTCATTTGATTATAATGGAATTTATTGACTAGTCAGACGTAACGAACAAACAAACGCACAAACATACATTAAACACAAAACAAAGGTAAACCACGTGGAGATATCGGGTCTATAGAACGTGTAACAGCAAAGAGAAATAGTAAAGCTAGAAAATATAGATTTCAGATTAAAGAGTGACAAAACTTTCAGTTCCACACGCACCATTAAGGACCACCAAGGTTATAAAAAAAAAACACCTTTTTGATAAAAGGGGCACAGCTTAATCGCATAACTAAAATCACCTGGTTTTTCATGTCTGGAGGTCTCTTTTATGCGTCTCTCTTCCGTCGTGATGAAAACTACTCTTGATGTCCTTTGATGCGTGGAGTTTGTAATGCAGTTCGGACGAACACGATCGCAAACTTTAAACTGAATTTACTTTGCCGGAAAATAAAGAAAACGTGGCGGGAAAAAGTCCATGCGGCTTAGGAAGCCACGTGTGGCCCGAAGGCCACCGACAATGATGTTCTTCTTTTGGGACGTTCTCTTTCTGCCCAGATGTTTGGGGGGAAGTGTGCTTATACCTGCGGGTCACGTGACAACCCGTACAGCATTCTGACCAATGATTTCAGGGGAAAGTTTGCGCGCGAACCCTTTCTTTGTCTCTGGGCTGCGCGTATGCAAATTTGAGCGCCCGCCTAAAGCATGCGGACAGGCATTTAATACAGGGCTTTAAAGAATAAAGCAATGCGAGTTATGGTCTCGATCTATGCATCATGTGTTATAAAATGTCGAGGGCATTCTATTGACACCAAACACTCTACAAGTACACCAACGTTAAAGGTACATTCACAAAGTTCCCATATCCTTACATCATTGATGCTTTTAAAAAGGCCTGAATGGAACATGCATACAGAATAAAGAGAGGTTACACCGGTAAGAAAAGTCAGAAATGAGATACAAAGTTTACAAAACATAACACATTGGTTTTGTGCTGGTTCTGGATTTGATGAGTTCATTTTCTTTCTGTCGGAACAGCCTCGTGGGGGTGTATGTGTGTGTGTGAGGGTATTTGGGCAGGAATGTCTTTGAAGTTTTCCTGCTTATCTATCCAGGCCCCCTGAACAACTTAAGCTGTCACGAAAATCCAGACTTCTTGGAGCCAGGAGTCGTAAAACCGTTCTGTCGGACCGTGATAAAATCAATAAGAAATTTTATCTGTGGACTGTACGCTACACAGTATACACAGATTATTCACTATTCAGACTATTCACTTTACTGTTCACTATGTGAACACAGTAAAGCACATGTTAAAGGATCGTTGGGGTCACTTTAAAGGTCAGAAATGAAATAAATGAGAAAACACTGAATGTTTTGGGGGTACAGATAACATAAACCCCCGCAGAAAATAGTGGACCAAAGTGAAGGTATTACACTCTAAAATATAAAAGTATTTTGAATTGTGTCTAAATAATTTTTTGTTTATCACTAATGTTTGATTGTAATCAAAATGCTAACCAAATATATTTAAATCACTAGGTAAAAGTAACAAAAAGCAAATGCAAAAAAATCTTCTCTATGTATTTACACACAAAACTACAGTGTATATATGGGGTTACATAAAATTATTGCCTCTAGATGGCACCATTCCTGCTTCCTAAAATTTTACATTTCTAAGTTATATGTAAAATATTATTGAAAAACTAAAGCTTTTTTTTAAGACTATGAAGCCAAGTGTGATCCCTAAACGAAGAGGGCCAGAAGGTTTGTGTTTGCTATTGCCCTTTTTAAATTGTATTTAATTTTTAACTGAAGGCTATTTTAGACATAGTAATGCAGTAAATAGTTGCAGAAGTCTTGAATGTTTAAATGTGGTGAATAACTTATGTACAGTGTAGCGGTCTTGTGTATTTGTGTATTTATCTGTGTATTTATGTCTGTGAAGGCCTCTGGAGCAGGTCTAGGAAATCTGGAGCTGTGTTCAAAGTTGATTTTGGACATCAGGGTTATAAAAAGTACTCTGCGTCCTTGAACGGTGTGGCTCTTCTTAAAATTTAGTGTGAACTACACACACACTCATTGTTTTTTCAGTGGTTGTTGTATTTAAGGTGCTATTAGCACCAAAAAGTTGTTCTTTTTAGGGGACCCCATTTAAGTGTTATCTTTGGGGTGGTTAAAGCCATCATGACAGGAAGTTGCTGAGACTTTTATTTCAGTATGTTGATGTACTTCCATCTGAAATGGACTATTGACTAGCGGGTGGGGCTTTCTATTTGCACAACATACCTTTGTAGCAAACTAATGGTAAGAGTGGTGTGGTTAAGTATTATTGTTGCTGAAGCCGTCAAGCTGATGTCAACAGAGAAGAACCACCACAAACATGGAAGCAAACAGTCAGACTTTGATAAGATGATGGCAAAACAAACTTGCATTAACTTGCATGGATTTGTTCTTCACCTAAAGAAGAACAATGTGCACTAACTAAATAAACATTGTACATTTTAAATTCACTTTAATGACTTTAAGGTGCTCTAGTTGTTGTGTAGCACTTAAATTGCTCCCCCTTGACTACAAATCAAAGAATCACTTTCAGTGTTATTTTGAACCTTTTTTTAGTGGAATGCTAAGTACAGTCAAACCAATTTGACAATGTTAGATGCATCCACAATTATTAGGATGCCTCCATATTTCTCATATTATAACAGTTAATTTGCTATATAGTAAAATGATAATACTATACAATAAGAGCTTAGTCCCAGGCCCGGCCCTAACCAATTTGGCATCGTAGGCAAGATTTCAGGTGGCGCCCCGTCACATCGCAGTAAACTCCACTGCTAGTGCATAGTTATAAATGGCTTTTTGATCGACTACTACAAGCTGGGAAACCGTCAGATAAATATGCCAATGCAATTAACGTCATCGCTGAATAGATCTAATATTTACACATTTGCCTGAGGAAGGAATGATGGGGTAGTTACATTACTATTACTATTTTATATAACATCATTGGCGGACGTTAAAACTAACAGATAGCACTATAGCTATTTATTGATTAGCAATCTGTCAACGTTGGAATGTAAAAAAAAATGGGACAACAAATAACTTCAAATGATAGAATACATAGCAAACATTAGACAATATTGACAATAAAATAAAAGGTTTAGCCTATTAAAATTGATGGCCTACACTGAAATTAAATAAAGCAATAAAATCTATTTCCCTTTTAATTTTATTTGCATATTGATTAAAGTTACTATATTTATTTAGTGAAGAGCAGCAAATGAATCTCTCATTGTGTTTGTTTGATAATAGAGGTGTTTATGTAAGAATGCACAGACCTATAATGAAAGCATCCAACTAATTTAGTAAGTGTTTGTGCTCATTTAAGAGAAAATTAGCTGTGTTTAAAATAAAGTGGGGAGAAAAACGGGGAAAAAAACGGACGAAGCAAAAAGAAAAAAGAAAAAAAAAAGCACTTTTCCGACAGACCCTTACTAAGAGCTTCTCTCAGCGCGAGCTCTCCCGGCTAAATGCATATTGCAAGGGCAGTGGTCGTAATGTCGAGCAAAAAAAAAGAAAATGACAGCTGTGAAACATAAACAGCTTTGTCTTTTTGTAGAAAACAAACTTTAGATGTTATTAGAGTAAGAGGTTTTTGAGTTATTGCCGTCTATTACTGAATGTGTCAGGAATATCGAAAACAAAACCAACTTAACCGCGCTCATTTCTGGCGCCCCCTGGATGTACAGCGCCCTTAGCATTTGCTTATACTGCCTATGCCACGGGCCGGCCCTGCTTAGTCCTTCTAAGTTAGTCTCAATGACAACCTGTAGTCTGCAGTGCTGCTGTTGTTTTAGTGAACATTGATGGACGGGTTTTGGGGTATAATATGTCATGGTTTGCTTTGCTATCCTCAATTACATGAATGAACTATAGTGTCTTGCACCCAATAAAAAATAAACATCAAAAATTATATTTTGTTTCTGAACAATTTGTTGTTTAGTTCAAGTTCGATTTATTTAAATAGCAAAATTCAAAACGGCCACAAAGTGCTTTACAGAGAAGATACAGACAAGCAAAACAGACATATTAAAACAACACAGAAGTACAATAATGTAAAAGAGAGCATAGAAAATGCAAAATAGGTTGTCCAAAAACACTTTGGTTTTAATGCCTTAAAATAAAAAATGAAAAGTAATTGACCCTTTAAATAATTCCACCTAGTTAAGAGATGATATAACAGTTGACCACATTAAACAGCATTCAAAATCAAACCGTTGCCCCCCAGAGGAAGGGATTATGCTTCAAATGACCTGGAAAATAAAGGAGTCTTTAATTTAGACTTGGAAAATTTGCAGTGACAAAGTTATTTTTATTTCTAGTGGCAGCGTATTCCAAAGGCATGAACCGGCTAAAGTGAATGCAAGTTTGCACCTGCTTTTGAGGTGGGCCTTTGGGGCTTTTAATAGAAACTGATCAGCAAAACTCGAGTGTCTGGATGGAATGTAAGCCATAATCAGTTGAGATAAATAATGGGGGCCCAAGCCATGTGTAACGCCGGGGAGTGACACCAACAACAGAAGTTTGGATCCACGTGCAGGTTTATTAGAATTGTCAGGCAAGCGATGGTCAACACAGGTGCAAACAGATTTATACAGGCAGTCCAGACGCGTAGTCAAACACAGGCAAGGGGTCAGAAGGCAGGCGGCTAAACAGGAGAACTGGATAAACAAAGCTAAGATCAAAACACGGGAAACCAAGACCAGGATAACGCGTTGTAATGTCACCTTACAGATAAACAAGACTCGGCAAACTGAAGGGGTGAATGTGTGGCTTAAATAGTGTGTGTTAATCAGTCTCTGAAAGTCCTCAGGTGTGCAAATGTAATCAAGCTAGATGAGTGAGCAGGCGTGAGTGTCTAGGAGAAGTGCATGTATGCATATGTAGTCCAGAAGAAGGCAGATATGTAGTTTTATAAGTGAGTGTTTACCAGCGACATCTGGTGGTTGTTCGCTGGTGAACATGACACCATGTAAGGCTTTATACGCAAACAGAAGGATTTTAAATTCGATTCTTTGTCTTACCGGTAGCCAATGGGGAGACCTCAAAATGGGAGCGACATGTACATATTTTGGGCTTTTTGTTAAAAATCTAGCTGCTGCATTTGTAGGTGATCAATCTTGACTTAGGAAGTCCAAGATAGAGAGAGTTGCAATAGTCTAACCGGGAGTCACTTTTTAGAGAATGTGAAGTGAGAGAGGACATCAGTTCTAAGTCTTTTCAAGTTTAGCTTTATATGACCACAAAGATTGATCAAACTTGCATATTTTCAGATAAACTTACCTTCCGTGTGAATTTCCAGTGTAGTCACGGATTCACAAATCCCAATTTTTTTGTTAGCTCTGATAAGTCGGATGATCAACACTCTCCAACCATCTGCCCGGCAGCATGAGCCGACCCACTGATACGGTCCATTAGCTCATATTACTCTGTGCATTTGTGGCATAAGTACCACTTTTAGGGAACGTTCCTTTAAAATCTTTATTTGGGGACACTGTCAAACTAAGTAAATAAACAAATAAATACACAAAAAATGTCTTGATTTACTAAATATAAATTGGTTGGGTGGTGGGAGTAATTTGGCATATAAAACGTGTTGATCAGTTTGACACAGCAAGAGACGCTAGAAGAGGAGGTGTTGTGCTGTAATTGGAGGTAATACTGAGAGAAAGACTATAATTAGGAGACAGTGAACTGCAACATTCTGCTCCTTTTTTTTTTTGGATGCCTCAGAAAGGATTCATTATTTTTAGTTCTGCTTTAAAAATTTTCCTCGCTAACTCCTCCAAAGATTATTATGTAAAATCCCTGCAATGAAAAATTAACAACTTCTCTCATAACACTTGTCGGCCTCAGCACTTTTGCGGTTCACCTTGGTCCTTTTGACCACATGGGCATCAAATATTAACATCTGCAGATAACCGCGAGGCAGGAAAGGCTAAAGAAGTGTCACGGTAAATGGGTCAAAGTAGAACGGAGATCTTGCATTCATTTAGTCGGATGTGTGAAATGCATTTCCAAGTCTTTCCTTCCCCAAGGACAGTATGAGGAAAAGGTCATTGAGAAATGAAACACTATGAAATGCAATAATTCTCAGTAGAGATGCTTTCTTTAACAGCAGTTCAATTTAGGATGGCACAGCAATGAAACAAAATTGTAAAAAAAAATATCATGCAATTAAAAAAAAAAAAGTCATTATATTAAGCCATTGTATAATTCACACCCTGGTTTATATGTATATGTATATATGTATATATATATATGTATGTATATATGTATATATATATATATATGTATGTATATATATATGTATGTATATATATATATATATATATATATATATATATATATATATGTATGTATATATATATATATATATATGTATGTATATATATATATATATATGTATGTATATATATATATATATATATATATATATATATATATATATATGTATATATATATATATATATGTATATATATATATATATATATATATGTATATATATATATATATATATATATATATATATATATATATGTATATATATATATATATATATATATATATATATATATATATATATATATATATATATATATATATATGTATATATATATATATATGTATATGTATATATATATATATATATATATATATATATATATATATATATATATATATATATATATATATATATATATATTTTTCCCAGATTCCCTTAATAATAAAATCTAAAAGAACAGTATTTATATGAAATTAAATGCTTCTTAACATGTGACCCTGGACCACAATATCAGTCTTACATGTTACTCTTTTTATATGTGCTTGTGTATGTATGTATGTATGTATGTATGTATGTATGTATGTCGCCTCACAGCAAGAAGGCCGCTAGGTCGCTGGTTCAAACCTAGGCTCAGTTGGCGTTTCTGTGTGGAGTTTGCATGTTCTCCCTGCCTTCGCGTGGGTTTCCTCCGGGTGCTCCGCTTTCAGTCCAAAGACATGTGGTACAGATGAATTGGGTAGGCAAAATTTTCCGTAGTATTTGAGTGTGTGTGTGGATGTTTCCCAGAGATGGGTTGCGGCTGGAAGGGCATCCGCTGCGTAAAAACTTGCTGGATAAGTTGGTGGTTCATTCCGCTGTGGCGACCCCGGATTAATAAAGGGACTAAGCCGACAAGAAAATGAATGAATGAATATATATATATATATATTAGCTATTTAAGTCAACTGGTGAAATTGTATTCATATCGCAATATATACCGCAGAGAAAAAAATATTGCAATGTCAAATTTTTCCAATATCTCGCAGCCCTAATATATATTAACCAAGGTGCAAATTTTATATTGAATTAATTAATTAATTTAAATATTAAATATTCAACTTTAAATATGTAATTCAATTACATTTAGGCTAATTTATTAATCAAACTGATTTAAGTGTTATGAGGGACATTGAGTGTATTCTGACCTACAGAAGTGTCTGGCTATTTCAGCAGATGTGTTGTTTATAAAAACGACATATTTTTGATATGAAACACATGGTGGCAAGTTTGCATACCTGCACTCTGATAAATGGACGGGATTGCACTTATTACTGTTTAACTTCCATGACATGCGCAAGCAGGTGTCTATTAAAATACAAACTATGCATCTAATTTTACTTTATTTCTAGGCTGTGTGTAAATACAAACACCTATTTTATCTCGCATGTCTATTGGTGCTCTAGATCAATTTCAGACTGAAAAATGAATATTATCTTGCGTAGACTGCTTGGCGCAATATACTGCATGCATTCGCAATGGAATGAACCTTCATAGGGGTGGTCAAGTGTATTTTTATATGATATTGTAATTAATATTGTTATGTAGGATACAGGTCAGAGTAAACTATTTCAAACTATTTAAAGGACTGTCCCCCCCTTACATCTAAGTTTTGGGTTTGGTTTTGGTGGGATAATTTGGTTTGGTCAGCCTGATCTCATGAGGGCACGTAACTATTTTATATTTTGTCAGTTTAGTGGCTAATTTGTGAAAATTTGTACAAGTTCAATTGTATGAAAATGTAGGATTTTAAATAGGAGTGACACCCAACCCCACCCCGAAACCCAACTGTGATTGGGGATGAGTAAATCGTACTAAATTGTACAAATCAAATTGTACGACTTCATATAATAGTAACTAAATCAAAAAGTTACAAATTGCCATTAGATTGTGTTAGGTTGTTCAAACACCCCTGTAGTTCACACTCTGCTATTAACCCAATCAGCTCGTATTTTCCCCCTCCCAATAAATGCAAACACACAGTTCACAGTCGCCATATTTAAAGTGATTCCTTGCATTCTCCTCTTTAGTGTTTTCATTAGCGCTATTATGATGCAGTTGATTTCAGCTTGTCATGTGTATAATACAAAGTGGTAGAAATGCAGTTTGATATTACTTGGTCATTGTGTGGTATTGAAGCCTCAGAGGTTTATTACGAGTCCGTTTTTTATGTGAAACATCAGGTGCAGGCATAAATGCCGATTAGTAGTTTAGCGAGCAAAGGCCATTGCCATTTCACTCTTTAATAGGATCAAGCTGGAGTGTAAAATGTGACTCGAATTAAAATATAATTACCTTACAGCAAAGACCGGTGGCTCAGATCTATTGATTTCATAGTAATCTAGTGCGACTCTGTGTTCAGCTTGTTGGAAATCGAGCCGCTGTTTAATCGGTCTTGTTTTATCTCTTCAAAAGGACTGATCTTCAATCAGATTTGAGCACATGTGAATATTATTATAGGGAGAGAAAATAGATTTTTGGCTTATGTTATGCTATAGGGTTCATTAAAGTGTGTTATGTTGGAAAAATACACTATATATGGATATTTGAGGGTCCATAACTATTTATGAAATCACAATATTGAAAAAGCGACATTTACGACATGTGAGCTGGACCTGGTCATGAGGGACAATTGTTGTAAATTGAGATTTACAGTATATACTGTATATATTCAGAAAGTTGAACAAATAAGCTCTCTGTTGATGAGTGGTTTAGGACAATATTTGACCAAGATACAACTATTAGAATATTTTAAGAGTTCAGATGCAAAAACCCTAAGTGCTATCTGAAATTTCAGTCGAAAATGAACATTTTTCTCCGCCCGCTTTGTTTATGTTGATTTATTTGACTTAAAAGACAGTGAAACTAACTTATTTTTTGCCATAGAAGTGAAATTACTGATCCTACACATAAGAACGTGACAGAATTGCTCATTTTAGAAGGACATTTCACATTTCATTTAGAGGTTTTTGCATCTGAACTCTTCATTTGTAACCCGAAGGTGCAAAAAATACTGAGAAAATCACCTTTAAAGAAGTTCAAACTAAATTTCTCAGTAATGCATCAAACAATTAAGTTATGAAAATACATTTACAAAATTTCTTCATGGAAGTTGATCTTTACTTTAATATTCAAACAATTTTTGGTATAAGGTAATTTTGACTCATACAATGTGTTTTGGGCTATTTCTACAAGTACAGTATGCACGTGTAACATAAGACTGATTTTGTCAGAGATTTTTTTTTGTTTTTTAAAAAATATATTAGCAGCATGTCTGTTTTCAACATGGATGATAATAATAAGAAATGTTTCTTGAGCATCATTTTTAATAATCATGTGACATTGAAGACTATAGTAATGATGATGAAAATGTAAGAATCACTATAACACAAATAAATTAAAATTAATTATTTAAATATCTATATAATTTTATTGTACATAATTAGGTCTCATTGTCTATTCAAATAAATACATTATGATTTTGCTTATTTGTTACAGACCCCAATTTAAAAATCACTCGTGATCCCAAGACAACGTATAATATAAATAATCAACAGCCAAAGTGCCCCAACTAAATTATTCATTAACATAAAATAACCAGCAAAACAATTCAAAATGACAAGAGATGGGGAGCACAACAACATAAATACCAACCAAACAAATCTAATGAATTTGAAATGAAACTGAATTTTCATTCCACATATGTCTGATGGATTGTTTTGCAGCTGCTTTGAGGATTGTTTGACGATGGATCGGTTTTATTTGTGATGATTGGCTATTGCTTGATTTCCAAGTGACACAGATGGCAAAGGTTGAGCTGGACAGATTAAAAGCAAATACTCCTTAGATCTTCTGAATATTAACTCTCTCTCCTTAATCCTGTGTGTGCACAGCTGATCTCATGCCCGGATCCCTGCTGTGTCTCCTCTGGAGAGTGGGCCGATCAAAAAAATAAATCTGTATTCTCAATATCAAGAACATTCACGGGTTTAAAAATGCACATGCATTGCGCTTATCATCATTTAGATAAGATGAAATGTGGTGTAAATCAAATTCTAATGACAACTTTTTTGTTGTAAAAAATATATCTTAGAAAGAAGCCTTTAAGAATTACTGAAGTTGCATTTTTATTTTTATTTTTAAAATATAGAACAAACACAGATAATGTTAAATATTATTACAATTTAAGTGTTTTATACTTTCTTATAGTTTAAAATGCTTTTTATTTTTGTGACTGCAAAGCTGAGTTTTTAGAATTATCGATCCTACCTTTAGTATCACATTGTTCTTTAGAAATCATTCTAATATGTTGATTTTTACTAACAATACAGTTTAAGTCAAATATTTCCATGTGAAATTCGTATTCTTTCTCAAATACTTGTTTAATAGATATTTAAAACACCAAAGACATTTTAACAGTGTTTCCTATTGAGGCTGATATTGGAAAAATCTGACATTGAGATATTTTATTATACTCTGATATACATTAAGATATGAATAATTTCACCAGACTTCCATAGCACCATTTGAAATTAACCGATTAATTTAGATTGTGATGATTTTGTAGGGGAGAGAATCATGCAAATTAAATATAATAAACAATTGAATAGTAATGGATAGGATTAGGATAAAAAAAACATAGATAAACAACATAATAGAGCAACAATAAGATTGAAACAAACAATGTTTTGTGCTCAGCTAAACTGAACTGAACTTAAACACTAAAAACTTTACTACCCTGATCCAGTTACTATGACCATTTATGTGAAGCTGCTTTGACACAATCTACATTGTAAAAGCGCTATAGAAATAAAGCTCAATTGAATTGAATTGAATTTTCTGGGGAGTCTAAAGCAGGTCGCACACCAGAAGCGACGCTCGGCGGCGCGCCACGCAGCGCCATGTATTTTAGAATTCTAATCATGGGTTTCTATCAGGATACACACACCGGCGCCGCAAGTCGGCGGCTGTCGGCGGCGCCCGGCGACGGCTCAGGACGCAGTTCATTTTTCAGCCGCGCCACAGAGCGCCATCTGATTAGTTTCATGTTAAATATCATTCGAATGTGCGCGTCTGGTGTGCGATACTTTAATCTGTCATGTACGCGCCGTGTCGCGGCGCCGAGCGGCGCTTCTGGTGTGCGACCTGCTTAACAGTATTCAGATACAGAAATTGAATAATTGTAAAATAACATTGCAAAGTTTTCATTGTATAAATAAAACATTACAATTTGTGCCTGCACGCTTACTTTTAAATGCCCTAAAAATGCAGATAAATGATAAACTTGACTCCGTTATGATTAAACTCTTCAGTGATTCTACAATATCTCAAGGGTTCATGACTGCAGCTGCTGGTCAATTATTATCCTCCTAGCATATAAAATCAACATTGCAGAACCTGCGATGTGACTATTGCAGACATGCACATCGTGATATCAATGCTGAAACTATATATTGTGCAGCTCTATTTCCTTTAATCTCTTAGTTTCAACCCAGCCTCATTCTGAGAAAGTACCCCTATATACATTTATGGAGAGCACAAAATACTTCCCAGGATGTATGTTGTTGTTTTTTTTTGTTTTTTTTTGCAGTTTTTTGTTTTCGTAAATCCACCAGAGGCTAATGTGTATGCTTTTTCAGATCTCAAATTTCTCTCGCTAGTGCCATCTGTGCCTGCTCTTCTCGCTTATATCTACCAGAGGCCCAGTTGACTGACTGATTGACTAACCGATCAACTGACCCACCCTCCTCCTTCCCTAAACCAAACCAATCGTGTTTTTAAAAGCACTGATTGACCAGCGCCCACCCACATCCCTAAACACAACTGACAATATTTTCAAAAGCAATCCAGAAAAAGAAAAGCCCTCGCAACAGCTTGATTTATTTATTAATTTTTTTTTTTACCACGTTTTTAGATTTTACCACATTCTCACCTTGTTATGTACATGGTTTGTCTTAGCTGCTTTCTGGAATGTTCTTCGCTGGACTCAAACCCCATCGTTGTGCTCAACTTCTCTCTGCATCTCAAGTCCACCGATGTACTCGGCGAGCCACTGGACAAACAGGTAACAGCAGGAAAGCCGTCCATTCAGAGGTTATCAGCAGTGGCGTAGCGCAAAATTTTCAGAATAAGCCCATGTTGTTTAGTGTGGCTGGAAAAACAGCTATTTTAAATAAACTTTTTTTTTTTTCAATTGGCTTGAACAAACCACTGTTGTCTAATGACTTTGCCTAAGTACTTTCCAAGCTAACCTAAATAACCCAGTTTAGCCTTTAAAATAAAGTTTAAGCTGTATACTAGTACCTTGTAAAATAAATAAAAGATGACTTTGTCATCATGGCAAAGACACAATGAAATAATTATTAGAATTACTTATTAAAACTATTATGTTTATGTTTGGAAATGTGTAAATTCTTGAATGGCACTTGTATAATAATAATAACATAAATAAAAAAATCTAACTATTTTGACTTTTTTGAACTGTACATTTCTTATTATAATTAATGTAAAAACAACTGTACTAATATTTTTGTGGAAACTGCATTGTGTTTGCCTCAGGATTCTTAAGGAGGAATGTATTTAAGTTTTCTTTCAGAAATGGCTAATATATAATAAAAAATAAATCTGACTGTTATTATATAAATGTAAAAAATACACTGTCAAAGTAAGTATAGGTTCAGTAGTTAAAGAAAGCGCTAATCACGGTTGATTGACAGCACCATCAAAACTACTAAATCAGACAATGACCCTGATCATGTAATCAATCTGCCTTTGTAATCCTCTGTGGTAAATCTATTCAAATGAACTCTAAACTAACAATGTATATATAAAACTCTTAAGTGATGCTTTTTGCTGAGATAAATGCAGCATTTCATGTAAAGTGTCCTATTTAATTAAATAAATTATTTTAAATGTGAATATAAATGTGAATTATAGAGACTTAATGCATAACAGTAATTCCGAGGCAAACAGAGCGCTTTATTTAATTTTTTTTTACTTCAAACTGTATTTATCAGGATTGTTTTGCCTATTATAAGTTGTTATTTCTCGCTCTTACTATAAAGATTGAGGAATAAATTAAATAAAAAATATAAACACCCTTTAAGACAAGATTTATAGAGTCAAGGTGTGAGGTGCTTCACATTAAAGGGTTAGTTCATGCAAAAATTAACATTTTAATCACCATTTATTCACCCTCATTTAGGGATAGGTACTGAGAACTGGTATTACTTTGGACTGGTATGTAATTGAGTTCATAGTGGTTCCCTGATGCCCACAAATTAGACACAATATCCTGGAAATTGTGGAGGCAATAAGGGAGAGAATGAGCCAGTTGAAAGTGCACTGAGGAATATGCGATCAAACAGTTTCACACTTTCTATTAGATATGCTGATATTTGAAGGGCCTTGCATTTATTTGACCAGTACATAAACAACATTGTATGGGATTTGTGCTGTGAAATGATTATACAAATTCATAAAAACTGTGGCAGAATGTATTAGTGGAATAAAAAATAGTTAGATGATTTAATAGTTGTGTTAGTATAAATGGTAGCTCATAGTACTTTCTAGATAGTAAAATTTAATGAATTTACATATGTCTGAGATGTAATAATTTATATACAACCTTTAAAATGGTGTTTTAAAGTCTAAATGTCTGCACCTTAACATAGATTGCTTGGATTGAATTAACTCGGTAAATACATATTACCGATGGCACAATGGCTCAGAAGTTAGCACTGTTGCCTCACAGCAAGAAAGTTGCTGGTTTGAGACCCGGCTGGACCAGGTGACATTTCTGTGTGGAGTCTGTGTGCAGTCCAAAGACATGTGCTATAGGTGAATTGGATGAACTGAATTGGCTGTAGTGTGTGAGTAGTGTGTGAATGCAAGAGTGTATAGGTGTTTCCCAGAATGGGTTGCGGCTGGAAGGGCATCCGCTATGTGAAACATATGTTGGATAGGTTGGTGGTTCATTCCGCTGGCAACCCCTGACAAATCAGGGACTAAGCCAAATGAAAATGAAGGAATATTTATTACCTGTTTATTTTAATATGATAATTAAATAAATAAGTGATTTAAATTGCTGATAAAATATCATTTTTTTAAAGTTAGTTATGTCGTAAGATATATAGTTATCGCAACACTCAACAACAATATTGCATATTTGTCCAGTATCGGGCAGCCCTGATTTTTAATAGCTGGTATCGATAGGCAGCATCGGAATCTGTATCTATCGATAAAATCTAAATCAGTGTTTCTTAACTATATTCCTGGAGAAGCGCCAGCTCTGCACATTTTCATTAGCTGCATCTCAAATTGCATACTTATGCACTATTCTACGCCATTTTGTAGTATAAATAAGTATAAGTAGTGTGTTCACACTGAAAACTCTAAAAATAATAAGTGCACTTTAATTACCCGGATGATGCACTCATTCAGCCGGTAAAATGAAGTGTGGAATGATGGACACTTCACGCACTCAACGACCGCAGGTTTGCTTACGTAGAGGAAGGGGCGGAGCTATCAGGCGCACATGTTGGATAACTTTATTTATTTTGGATGGTAAAAGCTAAATTCTCCTACGAGATTGATTATAGCGCCTCCCGATGGTGAATGCAGTCATAATCACGGCAGGTATTATTTGATAATTCGGTCGTTTATTACACTGATTTGGCAACCGTCAAACGTGATCATGGAACAGTTTGAATTTCCGCTTAGTAAAAAAACATCAGTGCTCTATTTGGGACGACACTTCATATATACTATCTTGTTGAGTAAGTGCATAAGTACATAGTGCATGAGTGCATAGTGCAGGGGTCAACAACCCTGTTCCTGGAGAGCTACCTTCCTGCAGATTTCAGTTGCAACCCTGACCAAACACACCTGTTTGTAATTATCAAGTGCTGCTTTAGATACTATTAATTGGTTCAGGTGTGTTTGATCAGGGTTGGGACTGAATTCTGCAGGAAGGTAGCTCTCCAGGAACAGGGTTGGTGACCCCTGGCATACTGTATAGTGTGCCATTTGGAACGCAGCTTCTGTCTCCTTAATCAAACACACCTGATTCAGATCATCAGCCTATTAGCAGAGACTGAAATACCTAAAATGGGTGAGACGGACGAAGGAGACATCCAAAGCATGCAGTGCTTGGGGTCCTCTAGGAACGTGGTTGAGAAAATATTTTAAAGAATGTTGGCAACTGACGAATGAAATCAATGGCTACTGGTTCCCAACATTCTTTAAAATATCTTCTTTTGTGTTTAACAGAAATATCGTTTGCATTGCATAGAAGCAAGTAAATAAAACATTGTTCATTTGTTTGGTGAACTGTCCCTTTAACGCACTGGGGAAATACGTTATCTCATTAGCAGCTCTGTCTTGATGGGTTTTGGCAGTTTGTTTGAAGAATGCTGGCAGTTCTGCTACAGGAGCTTTCTAGGTTGGGAGACAACCTACATTTCAGGCCATTTGTTGTGGTTTTTTGTCAGCTCTGGAAGCGCGCTAGGAAGCAGAACCCACCGTGTTATGTTCAGAAAAGCGTGATTATCCTTCCTTACCTTTTCTGCTAGCAGTTGGAGTCTGTGTAAATAAAGGCAGTCTCACTCCAGAGGGCTCTTGTGTTGTATTCTTTGTATGAAATGTTAATGAACTGAGTGATACCGGAGACCCTCGTGGTTCGTTTCAGGCTGTGGAAGTTCTACATTGTATTCCGCTCACTGACACCAATATTGTGTTCAACCGTTGTCTCAATTTCCAGTTGATTAATGTACCAAGACGTGGGAATGCATCTTTCCCTGTAGGGATGGAAAACGCATGCCAATTTGAAGTGTAATTTCATGCACTTCTACTACTGAGGCATTCAGATGTGTAAAAAAAAGAGAGACAATTTTAGCCTTGTATTCCTCGCGGGATCAAACGGCTGGGTAAATGGGCTCGCATGATCTGATAGCTGAAGGGTGGTGCGAGGCTTTTATGAAGGTGTTTTACTGGCATCGGAGAGACTCGAGTGATCCATAACCAAACATCAGACACAATGTGTATTCTCAGCATGTATCATTCTGCTCAGGTTTCATGAGCTGTATCAAACCAGGATCTTGTTCGCTGAAATTTTCATTTTGAGCTCTGTGAATGGGCTTCTGTAAAACGCACTTCAAGACCGATGCATTGCAGATGGAGCAGGCAATAATGTGAGGTGCATTTAGGATGTTTTAATTTCCGTTTAGCTTTTATATCACACCCGCAGTTCTGACAGGACCGAATCTAACAGGCTTTCTGCTATAGACTACTTCTTGTGAGATCTTGTGTGTGGAAGCTTGAGTCTGCCACAGAATGAAATTGTCTTGTTTTCAGAATTGTTTGTTTCTTACATTTGTAAGTTAAAAATTAATGTAACAATTGCAAGTTTATATCTTGAAGTTTGGAAAAATTGAAGTCATAATTGTTATAATGTCAGAATTGTGAGCACATCATATCTATCTGTCTATCTATCTATCTATCTATCCATCTATCCATCTATCCATCTATCCATCTATCATCTATCATCTATCATCTATCCATCTATCCATCTATCTATCCATCCATCCATCCATCCATCCCCCCCCCCTCCCTCTATATATATATATATATATATAAACAACATTGTGGCTGTCTAGCTAAATAAAAAGCACAGAGCACTTTTTTTTCTTCTTGTCAGCAAAAATAAGGCAGTATGGTTTAAAAATAAAAGAGAGACTAGTGTTCGCTGTTTCAGGTTATTCAGAGTTGTAAGAGTTCACAAATCAAGATGTTATAATTATAGCAATATCAACAGCAGCAATCGTGCATAATATGCAGCTGAGTCAGTGGTTGCTTAGGCACATCAAAAGTGCAGCGCACTTCTTTTTTCTTGTCAACAAAGTAGGCAGTGTTGTTTGGTTGCTGTTTCAAGATACCTGGAGCTTGTATGAGTTCACAAATCAAGAATATCACAATATTATTAAATATTACAATTACTGTAACAATACAAACAGCAGTGATAGCGAACAATATGCAGCTGAGGCAATGGCTGCTTAGTTAACGTTCATTAACGTTAGTTAATGAAAATACAGTAGTTCATTGTTAGTTCATGTTAACTCATGGTGCATTAACTAATGTTAACAAGCATAGACTTAGATGTTAATAATGCATTAATAAATGTTCAATTTTGATTAATAAATGCTGTACATGTGTTGTTCATGATTAGTTCATGTTAGTAAATGCATTAACTAATGAACCTTATTGTAAAGTGTTACCCAATTATAAAAATATCAACAGCAGCGATCGCACACAATATGCAGCTGAATCAGTGGTTGCTAAGTGATGTAAAAAGCACAGCACCTTTTTTCTTGTCAACAAAAAAGGCAGTGTGGTTTGGTCGCTGTTTCAAGTTATTTGAAGCTAGTATGAGTTCACAAATCAAGAATATCACAATATTATTAAATATTACAATTATAACAATATCAACTGCAGCGAGCGCACACAATATGCAGCTGAGTCAGTAGTTGTTTAGCGACCTAAAAAGCACAGCTCACTTGTCAAAAAACTAAGGCAGTGTGGTTTGGTTGCTGTTTCGAGTTATCTGGAGCTTGTAGGAGTTCACAAATCATGAATATCACAATATTATTAAATATTAAAATTATAACAATATCAACAGCAGCGATCGCGCAAAATATGCAGCAAGTCAGTGGTTGTTTAGCGATATAAAAAGTGCAGCTTTTTGTTGGCAAAGCTCTTGCCAACAAAAAAGTTCTAAGAACAGAAAAGTGTGTTCAGTGTGCTTTAGGTTGCAGGTTCTTAAGGTTTAATAAGGTTCCATCTTACATATCGAAATTTTTATTTTCAATAACCACTTTGATCTGTAAGAGATAATAATCACCATAATTTTTTTATTTATCATTATCCCAAAGTTAAAGCAGTCGTCCGTAGAAACGCAACAGCTAAGCAGGCTGAGCAAATATGCTGTGCCTCCAAAAAAAAGAGAAAGAAGTCTAAAAAGTCAAGTCTGTGAGTGCATATGAAATGTGAATCGAAAACATGAAGTTGTGATCGTCCCCCAAACTTGACTAAGGCCAGAGTAGGAAGTTCATTTGGTGACTAAGCTTCTCACATTTAGCTCCCCGCTGTTATGCTAGCCCTGACTACACTGTGTGTCAGAGATGTGCGAGGAGGATATCAACACATCCGCTACAATCCAGTCTCTGCATAATTTACAGCTCTGCGAACTTAAAATAGAGCCGGGTGCAATTGCAAGACGTGTTCCTGCATAACATTTGTCATAAATTCCGAGGAGACTGCAGACATAACGCATAAATGAAATATAGCACTTAATTAGGCGAAGGCTTGATTATAGCCCTTGCTGAGGCAGCCATTACTTTTCCTAAGACTTTAAACTGATTGCTTTATCATTTCTTGTTTTCATGTCGCTTCGAAGGAAACTGTTTGTTAAATGAATAAATGGTATTGATCAATGGATAAATAGCTCTAAATAAGCCTGTGATTATCTGAGTGGTAGATTTATTCGCAAAAAACACTGAATTGCAGTAGAAAGCAGCTACAACTGGATAGAAATTAGAAATAACAGCATGATTGTGAATCGAGGGGCTGTTTGTTGGATTGGTTTGGTAATAAATTTGGTAGGGTTGCACAATATATCGTTTTAGCATAGATATAGCAGTGTGTGTACATCCAGTAGTCACATCGCAGAATCCAATGTGGAGTCAGGCTTATAGTTGAGCAGGTTCACAATAATTTTTGGAGTCATTTCAGTTTAACCCTTTAAGGTGCACTCCTTAATATCATTTTTTTGGCTCGCATCTTGTATTAAATAACTAACTGACACCGCTCTGATAAATAATAAATAATATAATAATAAATAATTGAAAAATGATGATAATATATGGATAAAAGGTCAACCAGATGGGTATGAGACCTGTTAAAGGGTTAAAAAGCCCCTATTATGGGTTTTTGAAAATGACCGTCCATGCAGTGTGTAACACAGCAGCACTAATAGAAAAACATCCTGCTGAGGTTTAAATGTGAAAGTGCACCATGTTTAAAACTATTGATTTTTTAATGAAATAATCAACTCAGAGTCGAATTTATGAATCGAGTTGGGTTCGGATCTTTTATCTGAACGCATCAACGTCGACACGGTACATTTTCAAATATGTAGTGCGGATACGTTAAAACATGAACGTGCCTTTCTCTTCAGACACTAGCAGAGTGGGGGGGGGTATTACTGGACTGGTCATGACACGAAGATGACGAACACTGACAGATGAAGATTTCGGCTGTGGGGAATAAAGTGTTAAAGTTTATTTTCACCACAAGACCACAGCATAGCCAACCATGTGCTGTGTTTGTTCCTGTCATTAAAAAAATTTTTTATACAATAACCTATGCTGCAACGCAGGATTCATCGGTCATTTGGACTTTGTCAGACTTTGACAGAGACCTTGTCAGTAACTGTTACAGTTCATATGGACCAGTTTCTTCTTTCTCCAGATCATAACAAGTGTAATTAAAAATGTTTCCTCGTTTTTCTTGTAGTTGTGTGTTATACCCTGTAATCACTCTGCACTGGTTGTAATCACATATCTATTATAGATCAGTGCTTATGGAAGTGTTAAATCTTGGTGGGGCCTATGCATGCCTATCAGCCTGTTGTTAAAGACCCAAAAATCAAAATATGGCCTTTTATAATGCATAATAGAGACTCTTTAACCATAATAAAGGGTTTTAAGGCCTGTGCAAACAGCTTAAGCTAGTTGTAAGCGTTAAGGCCCAAGGAATTAATACTTTTGTAGCTTTACCAAAGATTAATTGTATTTAATAATTTACACAATGAAGAGCCCTTGTTTTCTATTTATGTACCTGTATACTGCTAAACTCCTTCATTTGTGTATTTACTCTATTTATCTCTGCTTGTAATTTGTTTATTCTAATATATGTAGATGCACTCCCCTTCAAAATCATCCCAAGCAATCTAAAACTGTTAGTTATCTTGTGAATTTCGCAATATAAATTGCAGAAAATCTAAATATTGCAATACACGCTTTTTTTTGCAATATCGTGCAGCTCTAATGTTTAGGATACTACACATAAATGACATTTAAATGTTGAATGAATTGCACATGTATTAAATATATACACATTTTTATCTTTTGACATATTCTGAGTCTGACCAAGTCAAGAATCCTTATTTCTCCAGACGGATCAGCTGTCAAGCGACAAACGGTCTCATCGGACAATGCAATAGATCTTGATAATTGTGCATTTGCTTTGTATCTCTGTTTACCCGAGGTCGATAAGCAATATGCTTACAGATGGATGTATTTATTTTGTAGACACTGATGGATGAGTACAGGGGAGAAATCAATCTCTCTTTCCTTTTCACGTATTGATCACTTGTTCTGGAGAGTTCCGTGTATCGGGACATGTATTAGAGGCCAGGATGTGAGGAAGTGTAAAGCTGTTTAAATCAGTGTTGTTAAACGTGTGTGACAGTGAGATTTTATTTGCGTTGTTGTTGTGTGTCTTTGTGGCTTTAACTGAGAACACATTTGTGCACTGGTAATAGAGCTGATAACGTCATTTGTGTCTGTTGAAGCTTTTAAATCGCTCTTTAATGTTCAGTACATTGTTGGAGGATGAGATCATTCATTTAAAGGTAAAGTATGTAATATTTGTTGGCTGAAAAAAATTCATCCAGATTATTGTTTATGGACTGCTACTAGCATGTCATGCATAGGTTTTTTTCCCTGCAAATATATAAATATTAAGCCACCAGGGTGCCATGTAAACATTTAGAGTGCTATACTCAAATCTGTCAATCTATTTTCAGCTTGACCAATAGTGAATGTTTGGGGTGTGGCTAATATAGCAGCCAGGCTGAGCCAGAGGGTGTTTAGCTGGTGTTGGACCATTGAAAAAAAACTCAGATTTGAGACTCTGGAGAGTCTGGACCGCAAATTTTATATTAAAGTGGTTTGTGGCATTAGCAAAATTCTAAATTTTTTAATGACTAAAAACATTAGGAAATTAAGTAAAGATTATGTTCCATAAGGATATTTGTTTGTAAATGTCCTACTGTAAATATATTAAAAGTCAATTTTTGATTTTGATTTGAAGTGAAAGGCATTTTCTTATTATTTTGGTTAGTTTTTTTTATTTCTCAGATTCCAGATTTTCAAATAGTTTGAATATCAGCCAAATATTTTCCTATCATAGCAATATCAAATGAAAGAAAGTTTATTCATCTTTCAGATAATGCATTTAATCAGGGCTTGACATTAACACCCGCTAACCCCCCCAAAATGTGGCTAGATTTTACCTGTGGCAGGTTGGGATAGACACCCCCACAACATTGTGATGTTAATGTTTACAATAATTCACAGTTATTATAAGTTCATAGTTTTTAAGTCAAATGAGTTGACTTAAGTGCCAAAATCTGGATTTTTTTTTCATGATTTACTTACCTTTGACTTGTCTCAAACCTGTTTCTTATTTCTGTCGACTTTGAAAGAAAATCTTTTGAAGAATGTTGGAAACCTTTAACCATTTACTCATATAATCATTTTTCCTACTATGAAAGTCAATGGTGACAGTTTTCTAACTTTTTATTTTGTGTTCAGTAGATACTCATAATCTCATAAAGGTTTGGAAACACTTCAGAATTTTTATTTTTGTGTGAACAATCCCTTTAAGATCTGGTTCAATTTCAATACGGTTCAAAATGGTATTTTAGTCATTATTATAATTATTTGCTTCTTTATAGCATCTGCACAGATAGACCATCTGTATGAATTAATATATCATTCCTGGCTATAGCAAAAACTGTACAAGCCAACTTTTTGCTATTTGTTTAAAACCCTATATAGAACTATTTGCAAAAACTGATGCTTGCCACAGCCACGTTTCTCCCTGCCTTGCTTAAGTTCGACATTAATTAAACAAGATGTTCAAGCACCTTGAACATGCTTGAGTGCAGAAGTAGAATCTGCCTATCTTGTGTTTTCCCGTCAGTGGTCTTGGACAATTTCTGAGCACTCCATTCTGCACCGAGAGTTTGCGCCTCAAGTAAAAACCCACAGGACTACCAGCGTGTAGCGGCGGTTTCAGTCTGTGCACCATAATCATCTTCACAGCCTGTTGTTATCTCCACAAAACAAAATCCAACCTGCTGTCAAATTACTCACCATTGAACAGCTGCTCCTGAGAGCCACAATGGCATTACAACCAGGCTTGTTGCCAGCCCCTGACCCAAATCACAGATTTCTGAATGCGCACATGCTTTGTTTTTTTCCTTTAAACGTTCTCCAATATGACCAGCTTGGCATTTCATTGACAGAGATGGAGTCGTAATTAATGCTCAGTCCCTGGACTTGTACAAGGAAGTTTGATATATTGTCTCAGTGCACCAGGCCAGTTAACTTCAAAAATATTACAGCAATTTCTCCTCACAGGGAATTATTTGGCAGTTTCTTCTGTGCTCAACAGGACAATCTGTCCTGTTGCTCTAACCAGAAAATAAAACTTTTTTTGTAAAGCCAACATAGTTGCATGCAGTGTTGGGGGTAACTCATTACAAGTAAGGTGAGTTACACAAAAATATAGCTTTTCTATGTAATAAGTAATAGATTTCTATAAAAGAATCAGTAATAATATTAGAGTAATATTAGAGCAATCAAAGTATTCTGCTGATTATTTTGAATACATTGACGAAAAGGAAAAGAGAATTGTCTTAATGGACAGTGATTTTATGTAACTAATAAGACAAAAGTACATAAATAGTAAACATATTAGGGCTGCAAAATATATCATTTTAGCATCGATATCGCAATGTGTGAATACCTAAAATCACATTGCAGGACTTGCAATGTGGAGTCAAGTTTATATTTCTCAGCCTACTCCTGTACAACCCGTACACACATGATTGTACAGCCAAACACAGCTCCAACGTCATTGTTAAATTTGCTGATGACACAACGGTGTTGGGCCTAATCACAGATAATGATGAGACGGCCTACAGAGAGGAACAGTGGTGTAAGGAAAACCACCTCTCACTCAACATCAGCGAAACCAAGGAGCTGGTGGTGGATTTCAGGAGAGAGAAGAAAGAACACACCCCATCACCATCAACAGAACACCAGTGGAGAGAGCCAGCTCTTTTAAGTTTCTTGGAGTCCACATCGCTGAGGATTTGACATGGACTGCTCACACAGACGCAGTGTTGAGGAAGGCACAACAACGCCTCTTCTTCCTCGGGCGTCTCAGGAGGTTTGGAATGAGCTCCCACATCCTCCGCTCCTTCTACACCTGCACTGTGGAGAGCATCCTGTCTGGCTGTATCCAGGGCCGGAGGTAGCTGAACTGCCGCTCTAGGCAAAGGACGATCACGCCACCCTCAAACCGAAAGTGTAAACGAAAATGACTGGTTATCAAAGTAAAGAACCCTATTCTGCCGCCCTAGGCGCGGGTATAACTGCAGACGCGGGTGGTGCGGGAGATGTTCGGATGTCGCCCTCTCTATTCTGCCGCCCTAGAGGCGGATATAACTGCGAACGCAGGTGGTGCGCGAGGTGCTCCGATGCCGCTCTCTTTGCCGCCCTAGGCGCGGGTATAACTGCGGTCGCGGGTGGTGCGGGAGGTGTTCGGATGCCGCCCTCTCTATTCTGCCGCCCTAGGCGGCCGCCTAGGTCGCCTCTATGTACGCGCCGGCCCTGGCTGTATCACTACCTGGTATGGAAATAGCACCAGCAGCAATTGCAAAGGCCTACATAGGATTGTGCGAACTGCTGGACGCGTTGTAGGAGGTGAGCTTACCTCCCTCCAGGACATCTACACCAGGCAGTGCATGAGGAAAGCCAAGAGAATCATCAGCGACTCTAACCACCCAAGCCATAGACTTTTCTCTCTGCTACCCTCAGGCAGACGGTTCTGCAGCATCCGATCACGCACCAGCCGGCTGAAGGAAAGCTTCTTCCCTCAGACTATCAGGCTGATGAACACTTAACACACCTCACACAGACTCTTCCATACCCCTCACTGCACACCATCAATATGTAGCATGCACCGCGCTTTCGCTGTTTTTGCACTGTCTGTATTTTGCACTGTCGTTGTATTTGTATAAATAAATCTGCTTTTACATCTGTATTTTGTACTGTCTGGAGCCAGCACCTAAGCTTTTCACTCATCATAGCACATGTGCTGCTGATGATGTGACAATAAAAGTGATTTGATTTGATTTGATTTGGTTGACCAGGTACATTTCAGAACACATACAAATTTTGTAGGCGTTTCAGTTTAAACATAATAAAGTGAATGTTTATCAGTTGCTTTTGCTTTTAAGGCCTGTGTAATCATTTTAAGCAAGTTTAAAGCTTTTGGGCGCAAGGCATTGTTACGTTTGTAGCTTTAACAGAGATTAATCATTATTATTTATTTGCACAATAAGGAATATACAGCTTTATTGTACATTTGATTATTTCTGTACCTGTATTCTTTTAGACTGCTTCATTTCTATATTTGCTCTACTTTATTTATCTCTGCTTGTAATTTGTTTATTATTTATATTTTATGCACTCCCTTACAAAATCATCCCAATCAATCACAAGTTATCTTGTGACAATTTGTCAAAAATGTAAACATTGCAATGTATGCATTTCCCAATATTGTGCAGCCCTAAAACACATTACTGTAAACATTTTATTTCATTTATTTGTATATACAGCATGTGTAACTCTGGGGTCAGGAAGTTATCAGAAGAAAACCCTGAATTATTATTTTTTTATGTGTTTTTTAAATTTAAATAAAGGTGTATGTTGTACAGTGCATTGTTAATTACAAAACTACTTAATAATGAGGAGGGAGTAACTCAAAGTTTGGGGGAGTAACTCGATATTTAAATGTATCACTTTCAAAAGTAACTTTTCCCAACACTTGTTACAAGTGAGGTATAGGTACCGTAGAAGTACATTGAAACTTGAAGCAGGTGAGCTACAGCAGCAGAAGATCAGACTGATGAAAAAGGTTGCCCTGTTCTGGTGAGATTATAGATTTTTTATACAACATTTATATGGTAGGGTCAGTAATTGATGTGAGCAATTATCAAGATATTATCAATGGATAAAGGATTATTTACACCATATACATTTTGCAAATCATCTCTGTATGATATGTAATCAAATACATTTGCCTAACAAATGTATGTACATTTGTACATTTTTCTGCCGTGGTCGGTTTGCCAAGTAGCTCCCTTTGTATGCTGCTCGAGTTCCAGTCAGGTGAAGCTCAGTTTCACAAAAGATGTAAAAGCAATGAAAAATCAAGGTAAAACTTTCTTCTGTTTGCTTTTGAAAACAATATAAGTTGGGTTCTGGGAAGAGCCTTCTCTTGGACATGTATGAGAAAGGCATGTATCTGAAACGCAATCAAATACACCCCAAGTAACAGATTTCAGATTCTCAAAAATGTAGACAGCGCCTTCTAGGAGATTTTTCATCTGAAACATGTAACGAAAGGTTAATGAAAGTGCAACATATTTTATGTTTCACAAAAAGGTAGACTGAGACATGTATTTGCAATAAGCTTGGTTGCGTAGTTGCCCTTTAGGAGTATAAAGATACCACCACAGTGACTGCTTTTTTTTGTACAGACAGTTTATTCCATTAGTTTGAATTCCATTTCTGTATAGAATTGATCGTAGCTTTTAGCATATTGACATGAAATCCTACACACGCCACTTGGAGAAGCAGCTTTATTCTGACATTATAACCTGCTTCTATTTCTCATTGCACAATCTGATCAGCCCTTTGTGTAGGAGGAATTCATTAACAAAACTTTACCTGGAATTGTCTATATGGTTGCTTAGCCTTGTGCACTGTCTGTAATGTCTGAACAAATCCCTATTTGCACAGCTTGGCTGCATTTATACTGCAAGAGCTGATATGCAGGTCCAATGCTTTGACGTATTTTTTCCTCTACTCTTTCTGGTTTTTACTCTTTAGTCAGCATTATTTGCCCATTTGCACTGTATAAGTATTTTTGTTAGGACTAAGAACATGCTTGTGACATTAGCTGTGAGTATTAAATTGCTTCATAAAAGCTCTTATAAATGTTCTTTTAGGCATGTTTTAAAACGCTTTATTTTTTGCCCCAAACAATAAAAGTCATACTTTATGCTTCTTTACACCATGTTCGACAGTTAATATTTAATGTACTAGTAAAATGTAGAATGTAAATTAGTATAAGAATGTAAAATGTCTGCACAATTTTGTGCATCTTGTGACAAATCAATAACACTGATGTATTTTCACAACAATAGGCCTATATAAACGCGATCATATTGACAACACAAAAAAAGTGCAACAGTCTAACAACCATATCATTTTTATAGTCATTTGATTTAATTTGATATTAACCTCACAAAAAAAGACTGGTGGACACAATGTTTTCAGCACAGGTCTATTCTTAGTTTAAAGTTGGAGATCACCATTTAAAGATCATTCTCAATGTTCAGTTGTGGCCTGTATTTATTTTTAATGTATTTGACTGCAATAAAGGTGTCAGAAATTTTAACCTGGTGCTATAAAATCAATCTGCTGCAGTTGACGCTATTGCTGTGTCGTTAATTTAACGTAAACGCATCAATCCTATGAAAAAAACTATTGAAATAATTTTTTATTTTCATTTTGCATGATGTTGTTCTTATAGGTTAAGGTTTCACTATTAACTACTGTTTTTATCTTGTGTGAATTATGGATAAACTGTGGTCATTCTAATAGTTTAATAAAACAATTTTGACTTTTGGAAATCACCAAGCGACCCCCTGTCATTGTCCTGCGACCCCCACTTTGGGAACCACTGTCTTAGACTAGCATTAAACAAAACAAATAAAACAATTGTCTCCTAAATGAAAAAGTCTATTCTGGTCTGGTATAACTTACCACTGAGAAAAGTCTCGGTCAATGTGCTTGTGACGGAAGTTTTAGTTGATCAACTTGTTTTTTTAATATTTCATCTTTAGACCCAGGCTTAAATTGATATAGTAAAATTACACCACCATTAGTAGCCTGCAGTGTTGTAAACTGCTGAGGATTTAGCAACCTTTTAAAAACTAAAATTCAGACATGGTGTTTAGGTTCTGACATGTGCTTCAAGTGGTAAACCTATAACAACAATCTGGGCCAATCAGAAAAGAGTAGACCCTCACAAAGGAGAATTTCAAAATCTTTGGCACCCTTTAAAAAATAATGTGATTATAAATTATGAGATGATTAGTTTTTGACATTGGATTTTTTTATTTAATTTCTTTATTTGGCCGGGACTGTGTACATTGATTAGCATTGCTGCAAATGCATCAGAATTAGCCAGAAGGCTATTTTTCATCTGTTGTCTCTGGACAGATGTTAAAATGCAACCCCCCCCCCCCCCCCCCCCCCCCCAATAAAGTTTAAAATCATTCAAGCATAATTAAGAAACACTAATAGAGACATCGTTAAATAGATATATTATGCATAAATATAAAATGCATATGAACAAAATAAACAAAAACACTAACATTATATAATGGAGATAAAGGATTGGGATAAATGACTTTTTATGAGCATTTCTTCAGGCTTTAGGAATTCTAAACCTGCGTCCTGATGGTAGCACTTCAAAAGCTGAGTAAAGGTGATGTGTATTATCTTTAAAAATCGCATTTGCTGTTTTTTCTATGAATGAGTCGAATAAAATCTACATCGAATGTTGTTTGTAACCAGTTATCTTATTTTTCTGATTGATAATTTGCGATACTTTCTTTTCCTGTTAAGAGTTGTGTTACCAAACCATGAAACAATATTATATGTGAGAACTCTCTCAATTAATGATCTATATGCCTTGTTTAAAATCTGTGGACTAACATTAAAACTTCTCAACTTGCGGAGGAGACTGAGGTGCTGACTTGCCTTCTTATAAACAGCCTTATAAAGCTTATTCGATCACAAATCAAAGTACTGTTAAGTTGTTTTGTGGTGTTTATTTGGTGTTATGCAAAGAACTGCACAACATTAACATTGTCACTGTCCCTTTTAGAAATGTGTTAGAAAGGGTTATCCAAGGCCAACTACAATTTATGGCGTCATTTTGTGCGTCTGTGTAAAGGGCTGTTTCATTGTCGCATGGATTTACCGTATCCGAACATTCCACTGACTAACTCACCTTGCTTTGTTTATTCGCTGTCGGCTTATTCTCCGAGTCAGTTCAGAACCACTTTACAACGTCACACAATAGTCAACAGACAAGAGATAAGCCTGGATCTCTCTCTCTCACACACACACACACACACACACACACACACACTGCTGCTTCTGGCTGCAGCTTCAAACACCTTGAATCTCTGATAGCGTTCCACAGATCCACCTCCGGAGCGTGCAGTCTGAGGTCAGCTTTACTCAGCCAGCTGGAACAGCTGTCCCGGCATTTGTTTCACCAGAGAAACACTGATCGCCTCAGATGTACCTCGCAGGTCCTGTCAGCTCTGTGCTGCTTCCCGGCGAGAAACATGCTGAGTGAGCGCCACACACACACACACACACACAACTTGTTTTACTTGAAATTTTACATTTTCAATGCAATAGCACATTGTATTTATGTTGAGCCTGTGCTTTTTTTAGTATTTTGTTATGGTTAGGGTTCAGATGTTATAGATCATTTTGTCCTTATCTGCTGTTTGTTGTAAGATGGGAGCTGTAGCATCTGCCTGCAAACTGGCACATGGAGACCTGTTTTTTAATTTATTTTTTGGTAACACTTTACAATGAGGTTCATTAGTTAATGCATTTACTAACATGAACTAATCATGAACAACACATGTAGAGCATTTATTAATCATAACTGAACATTTATTAATGCATTATTAACATTCAAGTCCATGCTTGTTAACATTAATGTTAATGCACCATGAGTTAACATGAACTAACACTGAACTACTGTATTTTCATTAACTAACATGAACAAAGACAGTAGTAAATGTATTGTTCATTGTTTGTTCATGTTAGTAAACGCATTAATTAACATTAACTAATGAACCTTATTGTAAAGCGTGACCTATTTTTTGTATGCTGGATTAGAGTTAACAGTGCAAGAGCAGGTTAAGGTTTTTATAGTTGCCCTAAAAGCATTCAGAAGTTTGGGGTTGGTTAGGCCTTTTAATGTTTTTGAAGTCACTTATGCTCAACAAGGAAATTATTTAACCCTGGCTCATTCTGAAAACGTACCTCTATATACATTTCTTGAGAGTGCCAAATACGTCGCATGAGCTGCGTTTTTTTTTGCAGTTTTTGTTTTCGCTTTTTGACGGAATGTTCGACTGACCCACCCTCCTTCTTCCCTAAACCCAACCAAGAGTGTTTTCAAAAGCACCGATTGCCCCACCCGCCCACTTCTCTAAATCCGACCGACAGTTTTAAAAAGCAATCCAGATAAGATAGGCCCTCGCCTGATTTTTACCACGTTTTCAGATTTTCCACATTTTCACACTGTTGTTTGCTTGTTTGTTTCATTGTTTTTCTTCTATTTTTGTCTTACCTGCTTTCTGGAACCGCTCTTCACTAGACTCGAACTCCGTTGTCGTGGTCAACTTCTCTCCGCGTCTCAAGTCCGCAGATGTACATATAGTGAGCTAACTGGACAAACTGGTAACTGTGAAAGCCGTCCAAATGGAGGTAAGCAGTCAGCTGGTGAGCACGAAAAGGAATGATGTCGTACCGCCTCGTAGCGTTCGTTTTAATGACGAAATGCAGCAATACGTTCTTCTGGATACATAACTTGTAATCTTCAGAAATGTATATTTACTATGTATGCGCTGCATTTTCCGAATTTGATTATTTGAATGCATTCTTATTGATTCTTAATAGCATTCTTAAAAATAAGAGTTAGTTAACTAATGAACTCTTATTGTGAGACCAAATAATATCGAACTCACATAGAACTTTTTTTTAAAAAACCCTTTTATTATTTTGTTTTTTGGGGTTACTTGTACCCATTTGGATTTTTGAATTATACATTTTGTTTTAATTTACAAGTAGGTTAAGGATTATGAATTTACAAATAAGTTTTATAATTAGGTGTAGCATATTCCTATTAAATACTGTTCATGGATTAGTTTTACCATGCATTTTTATGCAGTTCATTTATATATACAGATTAAAGTTAATTGTTTACTGTCAATTTATTATGATTTTTAGTGATGATTTTTACACGGAATTGCAGACTTTTTGACCCACAACATAAAAACTGTACATGAAGTTTGTACACAATAACGGTTCAACATCAGAGTAAATTATTACAAATTAGGATTAAGGAAAAACAAAATATCTTATTTTCCCGTGGGTTTCCTCCATGTGCTCCTGTTTTCCCCACAGTCCAAAGACATGCTGTACAGGTGAATTGAATAAGTTAAATTGGAAGGAGTGTATGTGTGTGGATAAGTGAGCATAGATGTTTCCCAGTACTGGGTTGCAGCTGGAAGGGCATCCGCTGTGTAAAACATATGCTGGATAAGTTGGTGGTTCATTCCGCTGTTGGCAACCCCTTATGAATAAAAGGACTAAGCCAAAGAAAAATGAATGAATGAATGTTTTTCTGCGACACATGAGGAAAACAGCTATAAAACACACTGACAATGGACCAAATGTGGATTTTAATAGAGGTTTTGGGCAATCACTTCAGGTTATTGTGTCATACGCCACTACATTTTATTCGCCCACCATTGTCAGGTGTGACACGAAGTTAATTTATGAGCGTGATTACTTTAGATTGAACAAACAGCCAAGCATCAAGCTGGTCAAACTGATTGCCAACTACTATCCTGCTGTCTATGATTGACAGCGTGTTTCAGACTGACTGAAAAATGGATGCTGACAGCTATTAGAAATCACTTCTGCACATCCGAAGGCTCTAATCAACATTATATTTGGCTTCTATCCAGCTGTTCTCCTCAGACAGATGTCTGCAGGCCTGGATGCTAGATTGAGTTTCTCCTTTGTGAACCCTGGACAAGGGAAAGTCAACGCAATTGACACTTTTGCTCCTAAAATGCACCATAGTGCTGTAATCCATTAACATCGTTATACAGTAAAGTCAAGGGTCACATTAGGGAGATCTTAAGGACGTGTTCATCTCAAACCAATCAATTTTCTCTAGGGAATCATCAGGAATCTTTTTTTAGTTCCTCACAGCCACTTTGTAATTGTTTTTGTGATCATTTAGCATCAATAGTCTTTTATCGATTATTATTACAACAATTTTTTTAATAACTTGATTTATTTGTCAGTTGCGTAATGCAGCGTTCTCTTCGTTATAAGATTTACTGCAATATTATTGCATTGTACAACTTGTTGCTTAGCAGATTGTTTTGTTCATTGCATATTGTTATTATACTTAGCTAAACTTAGCCATAACTACTCTAAAGCCTCAATTAATGAAATGCTAATTTTAAATAATCTGTTACTTAAAATTAAAAATAACTTAAACATGTAAAGAAAAAACAAACAAACAAACAAATACACACACACACACACACCCCTTAATGTTTTCAAAAAATTGTTATATTGCAGCCGTTTGCTAAAATCATTTTAAATTATTTAAGGTAATTTTTTCCCCATTAATGTACACACAGCACGCCATATTGACAGAAAAACGAAGAATTTGTGACATTTTTGCAGATTTATTGAAAAAGGAAAACTGAAATTTCACAGGGCAGCACGGTGGCACAGTGGGTACTGCTCTCACCTCAGCAAGAAGGTCGCTGGTTCGACCTTGGCTGGTGTAGTTAGCGTTTTTGTGTGGAGTTTGCATGTTCTCCCTGTGTTCGCGTGGGTTTCCTCAGGGTGTCGTAGTATGTGTGTGAATGGAAGTGTATGGGTGTTACCCAGTGCTGGGTTGCAGCTGGAAGGGCGGTGCGAAACATATGCTGGATGAGTTGGTGGTTCATTCCGGTGTGGTGACCCCTGATAAATAAAGGGACTAAGCTAAAAAGAAAATGAATAAATGAATGAAATATCACATGGTCCTAAGTATTCAGACCCTTTGCTCAGTAGTTAGTGGAAGCCCCCATTTGATCTAACACAGCCTTTTTGGAAAAGAAAGAAGTTTTTACACCTGGATTTGGGGATTGTCAGCTGTTCCTTTTTGCAGATCCTTTCCAGTTCTGTCAGGTTGGATGGTAACTGTTGATGGACAGCACTTTTCTAGAGTCTCTGCAGAGATGCTCAAATGGGTTTAAGTCAGGGCTCTGGCTGGGCCATTCAAGAACAGTCATGGAAATATAGAAATATATTTCTAAACTTTTTAAACTTTATTTAGTTTAAGATAAAACTAAAGCAGCTATAGTAACAAAAATAATTGAAAAAACAAACAAACAAAATGACAAAAATAATTGAATAAAATTAAAGGAATGTTGAAATTATTTTAACTGTTTAATGAAATGACTTTTGTAGATATTTATTTACATTAGTTTGAGGATAGTGTAATGTTTGCAAAACTGTGTTTGTGTGTGTGTGTGTGTGTGACAGAATGTAACAGGATAACTCATAACCCATAATTACATGACCAATGCACACACTTACATGTTCCAGACTCAATATATATGTCAAGTTATTAACCCTTTTGCTACAAAAAAATAAATAAATAAATACTCCATGATAAAATTAATTAATTTTCCTTTGGCTAAGTCCCTTTATTAATCAGGGGTCGCCACAGCGAAATAAACCGCCAACTTATCCAGCATATGTTTTACTCAGCAGATGTATTAACCCCTATACACACTCATTCACACACATACACTAAGGACAATTTAGTTTATTCAATTCTCCTGTACCGCATGTCTTTGGACTGTGCAAGAAACCGGAGCACCAGGAGGAAACCCACACCAACACGGGGAGAACACAGAAATGCCAACTGACCCAGCTGGGACTCGAACCAGCGACCTTCTTGCTGTGAGGTAACAATCCTAACCACTGAGCCCCTGTGCTGCCCCCATAATGAAAATTTAACACATAAACAAAAACAAAATGAACAAACTTTAAGCTGTTAAAGGATTTTTAATGGTGGTTAAGTGTTTTGCTGTGATTTTTACAGTGATTTCAATTACACTGGAACTGATTTTTTTTTTAGATAAAAAAAAAAGAGTCAAATTTAAACAACCTCAACACATTCATAATTTAGTTAACTATATCCTAATTGTTTTGCTTAATGATCATCAACCTAAGGAGGTTTATTTTACTTTTTTAAAATGGCACATAGTTTGGTATTAAACCTTTGACTCACTTTCTTCCAATTGCTTGCGTTTAACAACTGACAAATTTGGGGTGCTTACATTGTTAAAAATGGCTTGAGTGTTCAGCATGATAGTGTCTCATCATTAAATATATCTATTGCTTTTCAGCACATTGGACATTGTATTGATTTGAGAATTTAAAGCTTCACTCTGCCTTTGTAAGATTGCATTAAGTGCATTGGTCGGGTCTTATTCCGTATGAGGCTGACACGTATAAAAACAACTAGTGAATGAAAACGAACGGTGTTTCCTGTTTGAATTTGTGCCATGAGAGAATTCATATTGTTTTTTAATTTGACCTGAATATTAGAAAACATTTGAATGGCAGCGCTCATCTTTAGCTTGCATAAGGGACTCGACGGAAACCGAGGCGATGCATAAAATGTAACAAACTTCTAAACACAAATGTCGAAGTCACAAACGGAGTCTACGCTCTCTGTGTTTGTCCTATATTTTGCCGGAGCTTGGGGAGGCATGCCAGAAAGATCTGTGTTCCTCTGTAAGTGTGTATGAACATGTTCAAAGTTAATTTACATCTTTATCTCTACTTCTCTTTAAAATAATCAATCAGTGCTGCTCTATTTTCACTTCTGAAGCGCAGATATTCTGGCAGAGGCTGCAATCTTTCCTCCTTGTGATTTCATCTGTGGGATGTTCCCTATCAAAGCCAGCTATTCCTCAAACAAGCCTTCTATCCTTAATTTGATGCTGTTCCACATTTTGGCAGTGCGTGTGTGTGTGTGTGTGTATGTGTATGTGTGTGTGTCATTGCTCATGAAAGAAGTGACATGAGCACTGATCCCTGTTGCTTCATCTGTTTCATCATCTCCATTAATGTCAGGTTCAGATATGTCTTTTATAGAAGTGAATTTCACCCAATAGAGCAGCCATATCTTAGAAAACAGGATGTTTCTGGATCTTTTGAAATAAAAAAAAAGTTTCCTGTTGCATGTAGACATGCTCTGGCATTTGTAAAGCAAAGCTTTTTTTTCTCACCAACAGAGACTGGTTGTGGAGATTTATGCAGCAGAATTAATATTAATGTCACATCCATGAGCAGATTTACATATGACCACCTATATCAGCTCGCATTTGACATTCAGTGTAAAAAATAAAGGTCTTTTGTTGGCATCAAAGGTTACATGAAGAACCTTTACCATCTATTAAAATCTGTTCGGGCAACACGGTGGCGCAGTGGGTAGCACAATCGTCTCACAGCAAGACAGTCACTGGTTCGAGCCCAGCCGGGTCAGATGGCGTTTCTGTATGGAGTTTGCATGTTCTCCCCGTGTTTGTGTGGGTTTCCTCTGGGTGCTCCGCGGTTTCCCCCTCAAGTCCAAAGATGTAGTATAGGTTGTTGGTTAAGCTAAAAAGTTGTCTTCAGTGTATGCGTTTGAATGAGTGTATGGATGTTTCCCAGTGATGGGTTGCAGCTGGAAGGGCATCTGCTGCGTAAAACATATGCTGGATAAGTTGGCGGTTCATTCCGCTGTGGCGACCCTAGATTAATAAATGGACTGAGCCGAAAGAAAATGAAGGAAAAAAATTAATCTGTTCATACCACAAAAGGTTCTATATAGAGGGGAAAATAATCACTTAAAAGAACTGTGTTGTTGTAACGAAGTGGCTGACACAGAGGGATCCATTTGCAGTATTTTTATTAAAAACAGTTTAATAACAAATAGCACACAGATGTTGTGCGTGCGCAAACTTACATCAAACACAGTAGTATATCGTTGTTGGGCTGGCGGCAGGTAAACACAGAATGAGTATGCAGGCATGGGTCAGAGGCAGGCGGCTAGTATCAGAGTCGGTAAGGCAGGCTAGAGTTCAAGGCAGGCGGCGAGGATCAAAGTCGGAATTCAGGCTGAGGTACAAGGCAGGCAGCAGACAGGATTGGGTAAGTAAACAAAGCAAGATCACAACGGGAAAGCAGGCAAGGATGAGAACGCTCAGTAGTGTTAGCCGGGGCAGAACAAGACTGTGTGTGCTGCTTCTATGTGTGTGGAGAGTGATTGGGGAATGTGCTGCAGGTGTATGCCAATCAGTCTGTGAGGATGACGTAATGTCAATAGTCCGGTGATGATGACGTCTGCTGGCCAGCGAGGGGAATGACTGGGGCCGAGTCGGTGACAGTCGTATTTTAATATATTTAAAAATATAATTCTTGGCTAAGTTATTTAATTGTTAAAAAAGGTTATGCTGCTTAATTTCTATTTAAACTATTATAAACTTAGTTTAAACTTACAAAAAATTAGTAATATTTGATGAATAGAAATAGCTGATAAATGATAATGATAAATAAAAGTTTTGCAATTTTTATAATGACTTTGCTGCCAATTTTTGTGAATAAAGTATGTTTATTTATTTAACAACAGTTCTTTCTGGTTGGTCAAATCTGATTGCGTGAAAGCTGTGCATATTCTTCTCACTATAACAGCACTGTTCCAGTCTCATACGTGTCTCATTCCACCCACAGCAGTGTTGTTCTGTAGTTATTTAATTGTTTAGATTTTAAAGGAGCTGTATGCAAGTTTTTGACTCTTCTAAAGCATAAAAATTACCACAATATATTTGCAGATATTTAAGAAACATGCTAAGTAAACAGACTTGTTTAACTAAAAAAAAAAAATGCTGAAGTCAGTTATTCTGCTTTAAAAATGTGTACTACTTGCTGGAACGCTGTCTTTGTTTTAGTTTTAACCCACCCAATGCCAGTTTAGCCAATTATATTTCAGCACCTTGGGTTGCCTTCATGGAAAACAGCATATTTTATTCATTCAGTCAAAACTATTCTCAAAGCATGCGCCCGCGACCAAAAATGCGACCTCCGGTAGACAGTAACAGACCCGAAATGATACGCAGATTCAGAGTTCCACAAGAGGTGGTTATTAATTAGCAAATAATAAAAATATTATGAACGTAAATATTAGGTGAGCAGGCGAGCATCGCAACACCATGTTCTAACGACACACTATGTGAAGAAATACGCAGTGATGAGCAATTTGGCTGTTTGCACCAGACGAAACACGACAGAAATTTAAATACAGCCATTCAGAAGCACAGAATATGCACTCACTCATAAATTGGTAAGATTTATGATCTATTTAATACATATTAAATCTCTTTCACATTATTGCTGTTTTAAAACCAACTCAAGTAAAAAATAAGCCCGGTTGAAGTATACTTTGAGTTCAGATGAAATAAAATTTAAGCATTGCTGAAGTGCATTTTAAAACTAGTTAAAGTACATTTTAGGTCCAGTTGAAAAATATTCTAAGTTTCACATAATGTGTTATTACTATACTATACTATCCTATACTATACTGTACTGTACTGTATTTTACTGTACTATACTGTACTATACTATACTATACTATACTATACTATACTATACTATACTATACATTTGCAGAGTACTTCAAGACCTACTTTATTTCAAGAATAATCAACAAAATCATTCAGAAGAATGAATTTTAACTATATAAAAAATAGGCAGTAAAAGTACAATACAAACACAAATAACTGCACAGTTTTTGAATGCTTGAAAACTGTCATTTTCAACTTTCTCAATTGACAATTAACATATTATAACAGGGTGAAGTCAAATATCTTTAAATACAGGCTAAAGCACGTGCTCATTTGCAGTATTTAAAATATGGGTTACACTTTACAATAAGGTTCATTAGTTAATGCACTTACTAACATGAACTTATCATAACCAACACATGTACAGCATTTATTAATCATAATTGAACATTTACTAATGCATTATTAACATCCAAGGCCATGCTTGTTAACATTAGTTAATGCACCATGAGTTAACAATGAACTACTGTATTTTCATTAACTAAGGTCTATTAATATTAACAAATACAGTAGTAAATGTATTGTTCATTGTTTGTTCATGTTAGTAAATGCATTAATTAACATTAACTAATGAACCTTATTGTAAAGTGTGACCAAAATATGTTTCATTATGTCTAAAACAATTACAAATAACATACATATACTTTAAAAACACTCAAATTGGCACTTTGGTGTTTCACAATGTTATACATGTTACAAATTTTTTTAAGTATGTTTTGTGTGTATGTTCTCTGTAAATACATTAAAATGCTTTTTTTTACCAATGTAGTTGTAGTTTACTTTATAATAAATACATTAAAATGCAAACCAACACATTTAGAATGCACTTTAAGTAAATATGTTATTTGTGCTAATTGTGATTTTACCAAGCTATCTACATTTCAAATACATTTGTAATATATTTAAGAGCTTTTCTTTTTCACCTGGGTTCACTTTTTTCACCGCTGAAAAAACTGATACACATGTTTATCTGTTACATATTTCAGCATTATTTTGAGCCAGTCCTGGAAAACGGAGAAGCTGCTATTAAACGATGGGTCGCTGCCAACTATATTGTACCCGCCAGCAGTCCTACCTCCCGTAAGTAACCAGTTTCTTTTAAATATTTCCTCAGAGGCGGGCATTAAACATATAAATGTCATTTTAGCCTGACAGACGTGCGAGTAACTGAAATGACACAGTGACCCGAACCATTACAGTAACTCATCAGCACAGCGAAAGCCAGCAAATAATGCAAAACGCCAGTCACCGACACTTAGACTTATCTGGAGGAACTTAATAACAAGGCTTCGCAGCAATAAGCTCTTAGGGCTGTCAGTGCAGTATCACAATAGGCTGATGAAATGGCTTAATCAACCCCCTTCCAACCATTCATCTGAATCCTTCAGTATTATCCCACCTCGGCAGAAAAACACGCCATGGTTCCATGCGAGCAGCAGATACAGAGAGAGAGATGATTAGCGTCTTATCCTGGCTGAACACTAGCTTTTACCCAGACTGCCTTGCTCTTCCTGTTGACACGCGTGCTGTAGTCATCCATCCTGGCTCAAGTGATTCAGTACAGTGCCATATCCAATACTGCTGTGATCTGTTGTTGTAAAACATTTGTATTCGCTCTTTTTGGTGTCACTACAACAACTTTTTTTTATCAGCGTGTAGAAATATATTTTCTTGTCTCAAGCTGTCTTGTCTTTGTTGTACAAGCCACTCTTAAAAAAGAATATATAAATGTCCTGTAAATGTGATGCTTCAATTCTGCAATTCATTTTTTTGGAAAAAAATATTGTGCAATAGTGAAAACATTGCAATTTATAATATCTATAAATAATATAATAATGTTTTAAAATGTCATTTATTCCTGCAAATACAAAGCTTGCTAAAATATTTCAGAAATAGTTTGAAAACTTATGATTTGATGCTCAAAACCCTTTTATTATGTTGGCTTGATATGGAATCGTTATACTGTAACGGATGACAATGGACGTGAGGGTCCACATGCAGTTTATTTAAAGAGATGTCATGCATGTTACGAACCCCAGTTTTTTAAGGCTCGTCTAGGGAAGGGGTTAGCAACATAAAAGGACACAGAAACCAGAATTACAATTCTCTATTTATTTAGAGACCAGAAGATACGTGTCCTATCTAATTAAGGTGGCAACAGAAATATAAATCATTAATCAAACAATAACCAAGTCAAAGCAATTGCTTTGACTAACAAACAAAAACATATATTATAAAGAAAATATTGATAAAAAAAAACATAGATCAAAGAAACGGCACAACACCAGCATGGCTCCTCAGCAGCGGCTGCACAAGACGCGCACAGAAGTTCGGACCTTCTTCATCAGGGCAAGATACGGAGAGATTCTCAGCAAGTACGGGTCATACTCTCCAAAGAGAGACAAGATCGCGAGGATCAGTCAGACGCGCTGGAAATCAAGAGCCACCCCGACACACACTCAGCTTCCGCTTATAAAGGCGACAAGTTGAATTAGCGGCAGGTGCAAGGCGGAGCCAGCCTCAAAGAAAAGAAAAGAAATTGCAATTAATAAAACAATCTCCACCACAACACAAATCACGAAAATAATAATAAAGGAAGGCTAAATAAAGAATAAACCGTGACATGCAGGCAATGGTACGGTGGCCGAAAGAAAACACATGCAATTACACAAAAACGGCAGCAGAAAGATTAAGAAAGATCTTCATCCGTTTGACAGCACACATGCTGCAAATCCTCACTACGCAAACACAATTTTAACAAACACGCTGCATTTTCTCACAGCACAAACAAATCAGTAAAACTTTCAGCATTTTCTCACAATGCAAACAATTTACGAAAACATGCTACATTTTCTCACGACACTCGTTAAAACATCGTAACACAACTGAAATATTTTAAAGGGACCCAAAAACGTGACGGACTGCGTCTATTGCTCAGTGAAGTTGTAGGTGATCTTTTTGAAGTTTTGAGTTTTTTATTTGTTTATTTTAACATGTTATACTATACTTTACATTAAACTGCAACGCCATTTCACAAAAGATGAGTTAAGATGTCGTTCTTCTATCCTACAAGTATGCTATGAGGATAAACAACCAATACCTTAAGTATGGTGAGAATGAATGAATGACAGCTTTTAAAAGTGTCTGAGAGGCATCCTCTTTTTGCCCAGTAGGTCTACCTTGTGTTTTATTTGCTAATTTAATCTATTTTTTAAAAGATAAATATAATGTATAAAATTATACATAATTTGTATTACTTTATAATACAAGTAAGTCTACAAGCTGTTTATATTAATGGACAATGCACAGATATTGATGTTTCACAATGTTTTTACACTACATTATTTGAACCGGCGACGCAGTGGCGCAGTTCGCCTCACAGCAAGAAGGTCGATGGGTCGCTGGTTCGATCCTCGGCTCAGTTGGTGTTTCTGTGTGGAGTTTGCATGTTCTCCCTGCGTTCGCATGGGTTTCCTCCGGGTACTCCGGTTTCCCCCACAGTCCAAAGACATGCGGTACATGTGAATTGGGTAGGCTAAGTTGTCCGTAGTGTATGAGTGTGTGTGTGTGTATGTGTGGATGTTTCCCAGAGATGGGTTGTGGCTGGAAGGCCATCCGCTGCGTAAAAACTTGCTGGACTTGGTTCAAACCGCTGTGGCGACCCCACATTATTAAAGGGACTAAGCCGACAAGAAAATGAATGAATGAATTATTTGAACCAAGCTTAGTTGCATTATGTAACCCGGCATGTGACACTGACAACAGGGGTGAGGGTCCACATGCAGGTTTATTAGAATGGTCAGGCAAGCAGTGGTCAATACAGGAGCAAACAGATGTGTGAGGGCAATCCAGAATCGTAGTCAATAGGCAGGCAGTTGGTCAGAGACAGGCAGCAAACAGGATTAAACAAACAAAACAAAGCAATGGTTTAAAAACATAGCAAAGGCAGACCAAGGAAAACGCGTTGTAGTGTCACTTAACAGCTTACAATTCTTGGCAATGGAAGTGAGTGTGTGTGCTGCTTAAATAGTGTGTGTAATCAGTCTTTGACATGAATGAGGAATGAGGAAGCATGTGTGTGTGTTTGTAAGCAAAGTGCATGTATGAAACTGTAGTAAAGAAATGGCAGATTTGTAGTCCACAAGTATTGTGAGTGAGATCCAGCGTTCTTAAGAGTTACGATCGCTGGTGATCGTAAAGCATTACATTTTGCATTAAATCTAAATCCCAAATATCAGAAATGACAACAGATTGTTAAGATTTAATTCATGTCAGTTTTAATGTTATTAATGCACTTACTTTACAAATTTCATTCATTCATTTTCCTTCAGCTTTTCCCCCGGATTATCACAGCGCAATGAACTGCCACTTACTTGGCAGATTTATATATTTTTAATTTTAGGTGACTTGTGTAATGTGTTTTATGTTTGGTAAAATAATTTCTAATGGCATCTTTATATTCAACTAGTTACACTGTCTTGTTCCAATAGGTGGATTTAGAGGGTTTTGCATAAAAAGCAGAAGTGGGTTTAGCTAGTTTGGACACAAAAGAAAATCTACCATGTTAAAAAACAAAGAATTGTCTAAAGTTACTTTTTTAAAGAAAAAAATAAAATAAAATAAATAAATAAAATAATATATATATATATATATATATATATATATATATATATATATATATATATATATATATATATATATATATATATTATTTACTAGCTAATAACCTTTTTGTTACATAAAAATAATACATCTAAACTTAATCAGAGGAGCCTGATAGAAAATACTCATTTGCAAGAAAAGAGGTCTGATGGATTTAGAGGTTTTTGCATCTGAACTCTTCACATGTCTATAGATCAGTGGTTCCCAACCTGGGGTCCGCGCACCCCTAAGGGGGGCGCCAGAGTTCACAAGGGGGGCGCGGGAGAGGATAAGTGTTGAGGTAGAAAAAGGCATAAAAATGCTCCACTATAATATAGGCTGTACAATTAATCGAAAATCCGATTTCGATTTCAAACGACTATAAAAAAGCATTAATCGAGATAAACGATTATTGCATCATATACCGCCACATTTTCAGTTGTACACGTGTTGCTCTTAAAAGCGCGAACGAGCGCGTGCTTATGTGTGTGTGCAGCAAGCACACTCAGTCAGAATCATGCGGTCGGTCAGCATTCGCTCATTCGCACTCTGAGACGAGCAGAGGAGCGCAGACATCTAAAGTCATTAACGTGAGCATTTTAATGGTCAAATAGGTGTCACAACGCGGTGTTTAGTGATTATTTATATTAACCCTCATTTGTGTAATAAACAAGTTGAGAATCAAAAGACACGTGAAAGAGAAACCAAAGAGACAGCGAGAAATATTCCTGCTGCCGCCTGTTTCTATGATTATAAATCAAACAACTAGAAAATCCCTCACTAGTCTTGACTGAAGGACTGCTGTAGCTAAAGTGTTTTTCTTACCGTGAAGATGCTTAAATCACAGTTTGTTTAATATTTTTATTATATTGTATTTATTTCTCTTTCCTTTGCACGGTGGAAAATAACTGTATGTATACACTTGAAGTCAGAATTATTAGCCCTCCTGAATATTAGCAACCCTTTTCCTCCCAATTTCTGTTTCATGTGTAAGAATTGAAATATTACAAATATTCTGATATCTTTGACAATTCAAAACATGAGCTGAAAACAGAGACTGGTGACTTCACAACCCACCAGGGAGGAATGCGGGAAAAAACAGTTCCTGCTGCATTTGCATCTGACTATGCTGAGACTCAGCTTCATCCCCCAACTCACGCATATGGTCATTTCAATGTTTGAATGTTTTAGATTAACCAAACTGACTTTAATTATCATGTTTGATATCATTTGAAATGTCTCAGTGCGATTGGTACAATGGTCTCATTCTCTCAGAAATAGACATAATCAGAACAATAAATATATAACTTCAGGCATCTTTTGATCCACTGTGAGGGGTGTGACACTAAGTGTGAATGCCTTTTGTTATACATTCACACCCCCTTCCTTGAGGGAATTCTTGGATTATTTAATGTAAGGCCTAAGAAGGACTCAGGGCGATTCTGCCTACCCAGATCAGCCCATAACGTGGAGCTTAAGCTCCACGTTATGTAAAATTTACACGTTATGTAAAAAGTCAGGAATGCATCTTTTAATCTTGGATTTATCTTTGATAATTTGATGTTTTGTATTGATCGTTTATGAATTGACTGATTGAATTGGCATAATACATTTACCTGACTAATAAATTGTTATGTTTTGAACTATTCAAACCTCGTGTTATTATCACTGATAAATGTTGTTGTCCATAGCACTACAAGCCACTGTACAGGTTAGTAACGGACTAAAACATGTTAGACGGAGCAGCGTGGCACGCTATTCAATGTTGTTAGAGATCCGACTAACAAATTGGCATTATTTCATGTATACTTGGACTGTAAAAGGCCAACTATTTAGAACAACAAAATATTGTTGAAACTACTTTAAATGTGGATATTTAGGCCTTCATCTACAATAGTGTAATCCTGCGCGATTATTATTAAAATACTTTGTCTTGATTAAGTAGATAACAGATCTATGGGGACCACATAAAAATCTCCTAAATTGAGTAAGTAGGGTTCTGCCTTTTTAGGAGAGTGGTTAATCGCCTCTGTTTAATGACCAAGACTGACAAGCTTGTATTAAGAGATTGTATACCCGGCCGGTGCAAGACTCGAGATGCTATCGGAATCTGAGTAAATGAAAATAAGGTATAATAACAAATCAAAAGAATATTCAATCATAATCTAAAATAATGTGAAAGGAAACAAAATAATCTTATCAATGTTTTATAATTGGAGTCAGATAAAACGAGGATAAACATATTAATATTCTAAACCATCTCATACTAAAATTGGAGTCAGATATGAGTTAAGTTTAATATAAATCAACATTGTGCACTGGAAAGGCCGAACATGCAGTGAACCTTCATCCACCATTGGATACCGTCATTGGACCAACTGGCTGGACCCTACAAAATGGTGACCCATCTCCGTGATCTCCCAACTCAGGCGAGTTACGTCTTTCCAGCACAAAATGGATTTATATCAACCAAGAGGTTTAGATCTTCTATTCTATCTTCAGCTGCTGTGGTAAGTCAATTCTTCTTTGCCTATTAGAAATGTTGAGGGAAAGCTGGACGCACCCTATATAAACACATTGATAGAATGAGTCGGAAATGCTCAAAAATGTTAGACCGGAATGCGTTATCCGGTGGGGTTGAGAATTAGACAAAACCACTTTGATTATCAGGGACATGATAGCAGCAGTATAGATAAATGCCATCCCTTGCTCTGAAATCTCTTTGTCTGCTAGGCAGCAAGAGTTGAAGCTTAAAATTGGAATAACATCATCCAAATTATATTCTGGGACTCAGTGGAGAGTCATAAATTAGATCCTAAAAGTTTAAATCAAAAACTATCCATTGTTTTAAATCTACTGTTTTATAAAAAAGAGAAAAATGGAAAAAAGGAAAACAGGAAAAAAATGGTTTAAGATTTAAAAACAATTGTAAACTTTTAAATTGGATTAATAACAACAGTCTGTTTAAGGCATTTGCATGTGAAAAATAAAGGTGAGCAGAACAGAATGATTTAATTGCAAAAAGACAAATAAGCTCTAATGAAAACTCTGCCTTTACAAATCAGAAATTTGCCATTTAAAGTTAATGGTGATAAATTCAAATATGATGCTGATCAACTACACTGTAATCCCGAATAAGTTGACAAAACTCAAAAAAATTTGAGGCAATCAGTTATGTCAAATTTTTTAAGTTATGAAATTATCTATTTTAAGTGAACAGAAACATTCAACTAACTTAAAATACCCAAGTTACTCAACTTATACATTTTAATTGCAATTAACTTAATTATTTTAATTTTTCCAAACTTTAAATACTTAGTCACCCAGCTCATACATTTTAATACCAATTAACTTAATTGCTTTAATTTCTTTCAACTTTAAATACTTAAATCACCCAGCTGATAGCATTTTTTACTCATTAAGGTTAATTAAGATAAACGAATTTTAAGGATTTAAGTTAATAGAGCTCAATTCAATTAATTAGTTACAGCATTAGGGTTTACAGTGTAAAATATCCACTATACTTTAATTTAATCTCAAAACAGACTAAATATAAAAGAAATTCTAAGATTTTAACTTTAAATCAGCCCTTAGACCTCCTGATGGCTCAAACCTTTTCATATTCAAATGTCCTGACAGAGAGCAGAGAAATCTCACCTCAGTGATAATAAGATGCTCAGAATGTGTTTGCTGTATTTGCATAAAACAATAACATTATTCCATTTGGCCACAAGCCTTTGCTGACCCTTTTGTTCTCCATGCAACTTACAAGCAAACACAACCCTGATCACAAGATAAAAGCATTAAGCTAAATGCACTGTTGTTCTAAAAACACTCTCCAGAGACCAGATATAATTAAATTTTAATATTTACTATTTTAATATAATATAATTACATTAGGAATAAACAATAATGAACATTATATTATAATCGCCAATCATGGCACTAAAGACCAAGGGTGAAACATTCACCTTGAGGAGGTTTGCTTTCTTTATGCTTAATGAAAACACTGACAGAACTACTATAGCATAACTGATTGTAAACCAATAAAATCCTCGCTGAAAAACACCACCTACAATTAAAATTTGATCAGAGAATTAAACTCACCATAAAAATAATGAAAGGGGGATGGATATGATAACATTCAGAGTTACCAAAGTTTTTATGGGTCAAAAGATCTAACCTGTGAGTCACACCATAAAATGACAACCGTTAAGCAGAGAACACCAAAAGGGTGAAATGATTTCTGCCAACAGATCTGACTGTTATTGAGAGCAAAAAAATGAACTATGGGTATCGGCCCATTAGATTGTGAACTGAAATTAATGAAAAATCATTGATTGATTCAGAAAAATGTCCCCAGCGGAACTGGGAGATAATGCTCAGAATACAGCAGACTGTGTAAACAGGTGTTACACACTCACAATATGCTGAAATCAACAACAGCAATTCACATCTGACCAGCAACATCATGTGGCTTCCAGAATTAATATTGCAAGATGATGCATTAACATTAATTCCACATGATTGAATTTGAAACTGATGAAAATTCTAAAAATGGTTCTCTCTGCTTTTGTTCTCATCTTAGGCGGACCAATAACAAAGAACACTCCAGATCCGGTCCACATCAAACAAATACAAATGAGGGCAACAAAAGGTTAGGCCATAACCTGAGGCCAAAAGTCTCCCATCTTGCATCTCAAAGCAAGAACCCCTGTGGTGCTAACACCTCACCTGCAGTGAGTCCTCTGAAAAAGCCTTTGATCAGTCATCAGAATAACAATTATCCACAGCTGATCTTATCAATGGATTCAGCATTCTAGGAGGCTATGTGATTTCACAAAACATCTTTCTTCAACAAAGATGTAAATTTACATGTTAAATGAAACAGAGACACAAAAAGATCTCATAGTTAAAATCTTCCCAAATTGTTTAATAGCAATGGGACTAAAACCCTGGTTACCTAGAGGCAAAAATAAACTTCAATGCATTATCCTTGCAAGAACAATAGCAAAAGACTCTATTGTTAAGAATCCTGGTGGCATTTTTAAATTTGTTTTTATACTATACACATGTTAAACCACATGTCCTGTATGAAAATGGAATTAACTATGTTGAAATTCATGATATTTGTTTCTTTGATCTCCAAAAGTAGAAAACTCTGCTATCCCCTGTATAGCTGCAGTTTGAACTACAAACAGGAGTATAGAGTGTGATAATTAAGCTCCACGTTATGTAAAATTTACACGTTATGTAAAAAGTCAGGAATGCATCTTTTAATCTTGGATTTATCTTTGATAATTTGATGTTTTGTATTGATCGTTTATGAATTGACTGATTGAATTGGCATAATACATTTACCTGACTAATAAATTGTTATGTTTTGAACTATTCAAACCTCGTGTTATTATCACTGATAAATGTTGTTGTCCATAGCACTACAAGCCACTGTACAGGTTAGTAACGGACTAAAACATGTTAGACGGAGCAGCGTGGCACGCTATTCAATGTTGTTAGAGATCCGACTAACAAATTGGCATTATTTCATGTATACTTGGACTGTAAAAGGCCAACTATTTAGAACAACAAAATATTGTTGAAACTACTTTAAATGTGGATATTTAGGCCTTCATCTACAATAGTGTAATCCTGCGCGATTATTATTAAAATACTTTGTCTTGATTAAGTAGATAACAGATCTATGGGGACCACATAAAAATCTCCTAAATTGAGTAAGTAGGGTTCTGCCTTTTTAGGAGAGTGGTTAATCGCCTCTGTTTAATGACCAAGACTGACAAGCTTGTATTAAGAGATTGTATACCCGGCCGGTGCAAGACTCGAGATGCTATCGGAATCTGAGTAAATGAAAATAAGGTATAATAACAAATCAAAAGAATATTCAATCATAATCTAAAATAATGTGAAAGGAAACAAAATAATCTTATCAATGTTTTATAATTGGAGTCAGATAAAACGAGGATAAACATATTAATATTCTAAACCATCTCATACTAAAATTGGAGTCAGATATGAGTTAAGTTTAATATAAATCAACATTGTGCACTGGAAAGGCCGAACATGCAGTGAACCTTCATCCACCATTGGATACCGTCATTGGACCAACTGGCTGGACCCTACACATGGAAAGAAGTTTTTTTTTTTTTTTCTGAACATAATAGTTTTAATATCTCATTTCTAATAACGGATTTCTTTTATCTTTGCTATGATGACAGTACATAATATTTTACTAGATATTTTTAAAAATACAAGCATTCAGATTAAAGTGCAGTTCAAAGGCTTAATTAGGGTAATAAGGTAAGTCATTGTATAACAGTAGTTTCTTCTGAAGACAATCAAAAATATTTATTGCTTAAGGGGGCTAATAATATTGACCTTAAATTAAATATTTAAACCTGCTTTTATTCTAGCTAAAATAAAACAAATTAGCCTAGAAGAAAAATATTATAGGAAATACTTTTAAAATTCCTTGCTCTGTTAAACATAATTTGGGAAATATTTATATAAAAAAAATTCTCAGGAGCGCTAATAATTTTGACTTTAACTGATAATCGTTTTGAATAATCGTGATTACAATTATGACCAAAATAATCGTGATTATGATTTTTCCCAAAATCGAGCAGCCCTACTATTCTATATTTATTTTTAAGTACCAAAAAAAAAAAAATATATATATAATATATATATCAAAACACATGCTTAAAATTCCAACATAATAGTAAAAATAATAAATAATTATTTAAATTTTGCTCACTCACGCAATGTGCTTGTCAACGTGTCGTAAAGGCAAAATCAAAACAAAATCGGCAGAGAGACGTAGATGCAGTGATTCTTCAGAGGCGAAGAAAAAGATTAAACAGTATGACAGCCTACCTAAATTTTGGTTTTATTGAAGGCCAAGACAAGTTAAAACTGATTAATTTATATTTTCTATACATATTATATATTAATATTACACAACCACACACATACAGTATATATATATATATATATATATATATATATATATATATATATAGTACATATGTGTGTTCGTGAGTGTGTATTTTAATGGTGGGGGGGCTCCAATGTTTGTATATGCTCATGGGGGGGCCCCTAAGAAAAAGGTTGGGAACCACTGCTATAGATAACCCCAATAATCACCCGAAGTTATATTTAAAAATAAAACCTCTAATTAAATAACACTAGGAACTTACACTAAGGTACCGGTTTTATTTATAATGTTTACTCCACAAATCTAAAAGCATTATTGCGCTAAATAATCTTTCATTAATATTATGAATGTCTGTCAAAAATGGGAAAAAGACAATTCAAAAGACAACTATAAAACTATTATGTGCTTTAAACCTGCAATGTAAGTTTTTTTAAAGCATTTTCCCCTCTTCAAAATCATCCTGCATTACAGAAATTGTGTCCTAATTGAAGAATCCCCTACATACATTCATCGAAGTATAACAGGATTATGATTGGAGCGACTTTAGCAAACTGCATGCATACGCAGGCTAAGCGGTGTGCTTTATCAGCTTGTCAAAAGTGTGAAGCGCAGGTAATGTTCCCCCGCAATATCTTATTATCCTACTCCAAATTGAAGTTTCATTAAAAAAGGCCCAATGGGTACTCGCTTCAGTGGCTGCAGATTTTCAAAGTCTGCCCACCTACAAGCAGGCAGTTTAATCAAAGTTAAATCAAGGAAAAATGAAATCTTATCAGCGCCTCATTTCTCTGTCTCCCCTGTCCTTAAATCAGTCAGAGATCCCAGGGCATCACGGCTTTGTTCTGAACTGGCGGTTTGATGCGAGTTTTAATTTAAGCTTTAGCAGATGTTTTTTTTCTGCTTTGTGAGAAAGAAAAAGGGTGAATATACTGCCACAGGTATTTCGATGTTAGCTGGATTTTGGGGTGAAAAGAACAGGTGCAAAAGCAAAAATAAATACAAGGGGGAAGTAAGAAATATTAATTTATTTATTGGTAAATCTTGCTTTCAGCTAAGTGAAATTTGTGGAAGGCATGAAAAGGAATACTGAAGTTTAAAAAAATTCATAATTAAAATGTATTTTTTATTTATCATTTAAATAGTATTATTTAGTATTGGTATTGGTATTGGTAGTAGTGGTGGTGTTTAGACACTTACAATTTAATATTAGAATATTTACAATAGGTAACAGTAATAATAGTACTAATTCTAATGTTAATCACATATTTTGGTTATATCTAAATAATTTATATATTACAATATCTTTTTATCATATTTCTATTATAAATTGTCTTACAATATTACAATACAATAGAAGACTCCACATTGATCTATAGAATGCATGCATACAAGTTCAAGGATTAGCTAAACTTGTTTGCTTAAAGAGCCCATATTATACATGAAATAGGGTCATATCTTGGTTGTAAGGGTCTCCAACAACAGTCTAATATGCATGCACGGTCAAAAAACACTTTCATGGTCTTATAATCTGCATTTATTTTTACCTAATTATTCCAGCGACTCCTGTATGAATCGTCCAGTGATTCATTTGTTCCCAAACCCCTCCTTAGCGCGAAGCTAATCTGCGCTGATTGGACCGATGACAGTCTGTTGCGATTGGTCGACTGCCTTCAGTGAGAGAGTGAAATGCCCAACAGCTAATTAGCAATATAAAAGCAATATAAAAGTAATCACAGTTCATACACGCTCGATAGTGTAGGCATGGATTTTAGCTGCCAGTGGGTCAATGTAAATACAGACGATGGACTTGAAAATACAGACGACTAACTGTTTTATTGAGCAAAAACTCCAAAAACTGTTGAGGAGATCTTCTAGCTTGTCTCACTCTGCTCTTTTCACAGAAACACACACACACACACATATATATTGCCCTCGTCCTTGCGCGCGCGCGCACACACACACAAAAACACACACACACCTCCGGACGACAATGCGCGCACACACACACAAACACATACACATACTACACATAATACTCCTCCTCCACGGAGCTCCGTAAACAAAGCAGCATGCGTCACGTTTTTAACGTGGCTTAAGCGATATGAGAATAAAGCGAGTTAACCTGATATAAGTAACAAATCACAACTAAATACATTTGCAAGCTAGAGTAAATGAGGCAACAACTTTAATCGCACGTACTTACACTTGAGAAATGGAGGAAGAAACCCATCCTGACGTCCATCAGTAAGTTACTCTTTACTGATCCTTCCTTTAACAAACGCCGATGAAGTATTCTTTGTAGCATGTAGTTTCCAGAAGTTTCCAGTAGTTTCCAACTGCTTGGTTATAATGCTGAGGTTTCATCTTTGGGTAGAGACTCGATAATATCCATCTGCAGTGTGACTTCAATCGACCGGCATGTTTATGTGTGTGTGTTTGTGGGTGTGTGTGTGTCTGGGTTTCTGTGTCAGAGGGCGGGGCCGCAGGTTTAAAATCTCCGGGGTTTGCGCATGCACGTGAATAACTTGGTTTTGTTAGTACGTCATGGCGAAACACCTAATGACTCGTTATCAAGGCGACTCGTTTGAAGCACTATGAGTCGACTCTTTTATAGATGAATCAACCGTTTTAAACACTACTCTTACAGATTTAAGCCTTAGCTGGATACTTCACTTCACTTAGAGCTGTGTTACACACTACATGGAAGGGGATTTTCAAAAACCCATAATATTGGCTCTTTAAAAATGTGTTTATAAATAAGTAAATAAATATTACATTGTTTTTTTCATGACAATAAAGCTTGGATTGCATGTAAAGAACAAATACATAGGTTATTTTCTTTATTTTTTGCAAAGTCTCATACAGGCTTGCAGCAACACGGGGATGCTAAATAATGTCAGAATTTTCATCTTTGGGTGAACTACATTATTTTTTTTAAACCGGTACTGTCAAGAGAAAACGATCCTCAGAGAAAAGACTAAAAATGTTCTGCAAAAGTTCCTTCCTCATACAGCAACCCATTACTGTACAAATAAGATCCCAGGTGGAAGCCTTGTCTTCCATTCAACCAGTTTATGTAATATATTGCACTCTCCAGAATATTGAGGAAATGTGTTCCCCATCTTGGGTTCATCTTCTTCCTTCTGATGTCTATAAAGCTATAAACAGCAGCATTATGGCCTCCAGCCTTTATTATAGTTTTATCACAGAGCATCACACCATACCATCAAAACGAAACCAGTAGTGATTGCTTTGAAGGACCTTGAGAAACCAGTTTTTACATATCAGGAGCTTTTATTTGAGCTGTGATCAAATTGAGTTTTTTTTTTTTTTTTACAATTTCATTTGGGTTTTGAAGACTGTGCTAATGTGTCATTCATTACCTTCAGAATATGTCTTTCATATCACCAGTAGTTCTATATATTTATATAGTAGTTCTGTTCATGTTTAAGATAGATAGATAGATAGATAGATAGATAGATAGATAGATAGATAGATAGATAGATAGATAGATAGATAGATAGATAGATAGATAGATAGATAGATAGATAGATAGATAGATAGATAGATAGATAGATAGATAGATAGATAGATAGACATGAAAATATTGTAATAATTATTAAAATGTTGAGATGGATAGATATATATTATAGTATATATACATAATATATAAGTTAATGTGTAAGTATATATATATATATATATATATATATATATATATATATATATATATATATATATATATATATATATATATATATATAAACAGTATGATTTGACTGTACATCAGCAATGCTGTAAATCGGCTTTTAATATTGTGTTTATACAACAGTTCCGTGGCAGAAGTGTCTAAATTAAAACAAACCACCCCAGTGTCTTAAAAACACGTTCGAATGAGAAAACTGCCACATATTGAAATCTCAGGTTGTCTGTTTTAACAGTTCAAGCCAGCCTTTGCTGCCAATTTGAAAATGTCACTTTATAAATAGTAATAAAAGATTTTTATTCCCCTGATTACATTATAGTATTGTAATGTCTTACTGATGACAAAACAGAGGATTAGGCAAATGGATGTGCTATAACTCCAAATAGCTTACAACAAAATCAATTACTCTACAGAATGCAGGAATTTTCTTAACCCCACAAATGCCCAAACAAACACTGAATTAAAATAATATACAGAGTAATACACTGCGGTATTATGCAAGACAGAGAAGGAGACTGTGATCACCTTCACATATTCATTCTTCATGTCAAACTCATCTTAATAAGTATAAGCATTAACCTGAATGTCCGCTGAGACATCGCTGTTTCTTTTGAACAGCTATGTTTTGCTTCCTTTTGATAAAAATGCTATTGGGATTGATCATTATACTGATGGCAGCATAATGCAATGTCAACTGTAAATCATTACACTGTTTTGCAATACATACACTGAAAAAAATGCTGTCTGCAGAATTGTTGCAAACAATTTATTTGTGTTGAATTTAAACAAACAAATTACATTTATTATTGTTCAACTTGATTTTTTTTTAATTAAATTCAGCCCTGATAAATTGTTTACAGGCCCTTAACTTGAAATTTTTTAGTAAATTCAAGGAATCATTTTTAAGTGATTTTTTTCAGTATAATTGCCTTTAGTTATACATGTAAAAAAAAATTATATAAGAATATATAAATATATAAAAATTGTTAAGCAAATCAGTCAAAACAAAATGTTCTGATTTTGATATAGCATTTACACTCACTGGCCACTTTATTAGGTACACTTTAGGTGCCACTCCTGTCAGCTAAGAACAGGAAACTGAGGCTACAATTTGCACAGGCTCACCAAAATTGGACAACAAAAGGAAAAACATTGCCTGCTCTGATTAGTCTCAATTTCTGCTGCGACATTCAGATGGTAGGGTCAGAATTTGTCTTCAACAGCATGAAAGCATGGATCCATCCTGCCTTGTATCAACAGTTCAGGCTGGTGGTAGTGGTGTAATGGTGTAAGGGATATTTTCTTGCCACAATTTGGGCCCTTTTAGAACCTATTGAGAATTGTGCCACAGCCTACCAGAGTATTTTTGCTAACCATGTCCATCCCTTTATGACCACAGTGTACCTATTTTCAGCTACTTCCAGCAGGACAAGGCAAAAACGAATCACCTCAGACTGGTTTGTTGAACATGTCAATGAGTTTATTGTACTTAAATGACCTCTAAACTCACCAGATCTCAGTCCAATAGAGCACCTTTGAGATGTGGTGAATCGGGAGATTCACATAATGAATGTGTAGCTGACAAATCTGCAGAAACTGTGTGATGCTATCATGTCAATATAGACTAAAATCTCTTCGAAATATCTTGTTAAATCTATGCCATGAAGGATTAAGGCAGTTCTAAAGGCAAAAAGGGGTCCAAGCCGGTACTAGTAAGGTGTATCTAATAAAGTGGCCGGTGAGTGTTTATAACATTTATAAAACTTAATGTTGCATTATTTACTATTTGTTGCATTATTTTACTATTTGCTCTGGAACAAATAATAGGTGATCAAGACCAAATATTGCCCTTAGATACCCAAAACGAATTATATATCACATTTTAGCAATATAGGCGGTGCAGTGGGGCAGTAGGTAGTGGTGTCGCCTCACAGCAAGAAGGTTGCTGGTTCGAGCCTCGGCTGGGTCGGTTGGCGTTACTGTGTGGCGTTTGCATGTTCTCCCTGTATTCGCGTGGGTTTCCTCCTGGTACTCCGGTTTTCCCCACAGTCCAAGACATGTTGTACAGGTGAATTGGGCAAGCTAAATTGTCCATAGTGTATGAGTTGGTGGTTCATTCCGCTGTGGCGACCCCAGATTAATAAAGGAACTAAGCCCAAAAGAAAATGAATGAATGAATTTTAGCAGTATAGAGACATACAGTACACCATTTTCCAGAGGTTTTAGCAGGTTACGAACTGAATATGCTGGAAATCAGATATATGACATAATTGATGCACATTATTAAAAAAAGACATTATCCTTTGAAATAAACTGCATATTTTGTATAATATTTTGCATAACTCTGTGTAACCCTAACCCTAACAGAATACATCTGCATTCTGACGTAAAAAAAACCCATAGCGATGCAACAGCAGAAATATATATTGTAATTTGCATTTTTGCTAATCATATGACAGACCAATTGTAGCCGAATAAATGTGATCAGTGATTTTGAAGCAATACATAGTAGTGCTAAATTTTCGTAGCTCACCTTCACTCCTAAATTTCCCTTTGAAAAATGCCACGAAAGGGATTAAAACACCACACAGGTAATCATCGATTCCTGCTTCCAATTCACTCATGCAAGCAAAGTCGATATGAGCATCTGATTTCTTGACTCGTCTCCTCGGCCTCATCTGAATATCTTTCAAAGCCCTTCTGTCCCCTGAGGCTCTGGTTATTTTGTGTCTCCTGCTTGCAATCTCAAATTTATAACCCCTTATTTTTTCGCTGCTGATGTTTGCCTAGACAGAAGAAGAAGAAAAGGCGAGAAGTCTTCTTTTATTTCCTCTTCCCGGTATTGTTTTTCAGGGTCTAAATGCATTTGATGCTTTTCAATATGGTCTCCTAGGTATCTGCAATAAAGGCGATACAGTGGCAGAGAAATAACAGCTTTAGTTCGCATTATGACCCGTGCACCAGAATGATGAAACCTGCTATTGCCTGTCACAACCTCTGCTGTGCAATAGGTAATAGAAGATGGAATGTTATTTTTAAGTCAGACAGGCCAAGCATTTATGTAACATAATGCATTCAGCACAAACATTTAGAGAATTGCGGATGAAGGAAATGGTGGAGTAGACTTGATTACGTGAACGGCATTTTGTGTGCCTGTGTTTGTCGGATGCTAAGTACTATAAGCATATGAATAGATGATGGCTCATTCCTGCTTCAGAATGAAGGTTTCTTAGGTGACCTGAATAAATGTTTAGAGAAATTTGGTCAACTTTTTCAGAGTAATGGGAACTTTGTTAATCTTCCAAATATCTAAAGTATTCTAGAGTAATGCTAAAAGTGAGTTTATATGACTACTATATGATTTACAGTTGAAGTCAGAAGTATTAGCCCCCCTTTTATTTATTTTTTTCTTTTTAAAATATTTCCCAAATGATGTTTAACAGAGCAAGGACATTTTTACAGTATGTTTGATAATATTTTTTCTCCTGCAGAAAGTCTTATTTGTTTTATTTCGGCAAGAATAAAAGCCGTTTTAATTTTTTTTTTAAACATTCTAGGATTAAAATTATTAGCCCCTTTAAGATTTATATTTTTCAATAGTCTACAGAACAAACCATCGTTATACAATAACTTGCCCAATTACCATAACCTGCCTAGTTGACCTATTTAACCTACTTTAGCCTTTAAATGTCACTTTAAGCTGTACAGAGGTGTCTTGAAAATATCTAGTCAAATATTATTTACTGTCATCATGGCTAAGACAAAATAAATCTGTTATTAAAAATAAAGATTAATAGTTAATAAAACTATTATGTTTAGAAATGTGTTGAAAAAAAAATCTCTCCGTTAAACAGAAATTGGGGGAAAAAATAAACAGGGGGGCTAATAATTCTGACTTCAAATGTATATTTGACTACTTCTAAGTTCATAAATGCCACTTTAAAAAAAGTAATTTATTTGACCATTTACTGACAAGAAGCCATTTGAACAAAATCTTTGAGTTAGTGAGTTGAACCTGAAGAACAGATTTAGTTCAGTTTGTGAACACATTGATTCAGTTCCAAACGTCCACTTGAGTTACTTATAAATTGGAGATGATTATCTTATTAATAATGCAGTTAAAGTAGGTGTTAATGTATGAAGAACCACAAAGAAGACATTGCTGGTTAGCATTGTGAATTTGCATGGCCAATTTAAACACAAGAAATTTTGGCCAGACAAACTTTTCCTCATCATGCACAATGTGAATTTCTATTGGAATGACTGGATTTTGCATATAAAGGGCTCTATCATGCACTGGCACAATAAGACGCAAGTCATGTTTGTCGCAATTTGCTGCTAATAGCAAATCCATTTGCACCACTTTGGACTCATGGGTGTGCTGGTCTATAAAGGAGGTATATTAACCCCTTCCACAGCGCCCCGACGAGGTCGCACTGAGCCGCTGTTTTTCCATATGTCAATGTTTATGAATAGATTACACCAAAAAGGACATGAGTAATCTTGAAAAACTCTACATCAGTCTAAATCCCTTAAGCACCCATTACAGCTAGTTGTTTTTCAATGGAAAGCTTATAAATAATGTATTTGCTAAATTTGTGTAAGTTTTGCAGAAAACGCTAATTAGATATGGCGTACGTATCATGTAATAACAACACACACACACATTCATTGCTGTACATCACGGTTTATTTTGAAAGGTAAGAGTCCACAGAAAAACATCCCATCAAACACATTTAGTCCACCGACACAAAAGTGTTGAATTATGGATGGTTATTCATTTGTTTGTCACCATTTCTGCCGGAGACCTATTGTTTACACCGTTTTACCATGGTACTCACACGTGAAAACGCTGTTTTTGCAGTAAAAGGCAAGTTTATGTCAGCTTACAGTGTTTCAGATAAAACGAGACCACAAACTGAATAAAAAGTCAAAGTTATAGTTACTAAAATCTAAACAAAGCCGAGTGTTTTGGCCGTCTGCGTTTCTGTCACTGCTCATTCAGAAGCTACTTCCTTCTTCCCAGAAGGTTGACTGACAGAGAAACGAGCCAATGGCTGCATAAATTTTGATCTTATTGGTCGACTGCAATATTATTGCAGTGTTAGTGGCTCAGAGAGCTGTCAATCATCACTCGATCGCACCTGCCCTCTGAGCAACAGCTGCTACAGTTTAGGGCAGGCTAACGGCTAACGGCAGAGAGCGGCTCGTTTGCAAAAAGAAAACTGAAAGTGCATTGTCAAAAGTTGTAATCTGCTGAAGAGAGTTTTAAAAGATTGTTTGAAACGAACAGGAGAATATTTCTGAGGAGAGCTGATAGTTTTGGTTGATATTGCATTGATAAGCTGCTTGATATTGCAAACTGATATTTTCTTATTATATTATTTTACTTTTTATGTGTAGTAATGCAGGCAATGCAGTGGTGCAGTAGGTAGTGCTGTCCCCTCACAGCAAGAAGGTCGCTGGTTCGAGACTCGGCTCGGCTCAGTTGGCGTTTCTGTGTGGAGTGTCAGTTCTCCCTGTGAACGCGTGGGTTTCCTCCGGGTGCTCCGGTTTCCCCCACAGTCCAAAGACATGCGGTACAGGTGAATTGGGTAGGCTAAATTGTCCGTAGTGTATGAGTGTGTGTATGAATGATTGTGTGGATGTTTCCCAGAGATGGGTTGTGGCTGGAAAGGTATCCGGTGCGTACAAATGTGCTGGATAAATTCCGCTGTGGCTACCCCAGATTAATAAAGGGACTAAGCCGACAAGAAAATGAATGAATGAATGTATAGTCATGCAAACACTTGTTTGTAAAGCGAGTAGTTTCATAGTTTTCTGCTGTTTATTATTCCTAGTAATTTCTCTACTAGGAAAGTTCTAAAACAATCGCAAAAACGAGCGCCCTCCTACATTGAAGAATAAGGTCAATAGTCTGCTTGCAGAAAAACACTATTAGCAAGTAAAAAGGAAATCCAAGGACTAATGCCCTATTCACACGGAATTCACCGAACTGCATTGTGGATCCATCGGCGCCGCTTCAGAGGCATTACTCACTGCAGAAGTAGGGACCTGCTCAACTTTTCAAGCGCCAATCAGATCGCTGTATAAAATACACCAGCTAGATAGTGGCCTATTGCTGACTGAATTTCATTGGCTGACGCTTCTATCACGATCGCTTCAGCCCCAACTTCAGACACGCCTTCAGTCAAGCGTTGACGCTAAAGCCCCATGTGAATGGGGCGTAAGGGAGAAAATATTTTTTGTGCTTTTGATGTCAAAATTGAAATGCAAATAATTTTTATAGAACGCTGTCATCAAAGATGCCATTTAAAGGAAACAGAGACATTTAGCAGTAGAACTTCATAAATTCTATAACTGCTCGAATCACCTCAGCCATTCTGACGGAATTCATTACAGGCTGTAAATTGAAAGCCATTGCCATTTTACATTTAAAGCCCCTGTTGAAGTTTAAAAATGAAGCTTTTAATGTCTGTCTTTATATTTTATTATTTTTTCTGTTGTATCTAATTGTGGAAATCTGCTGCCATTGACAATACGTGCCTTGCTTTGTGTCTTTGAAATGGTAGTGCAACGTTTTTTCATCGTCTTTGAATGTTTTGAAGAAGCAGAATAATTTGTTGAGATAAACACTTAAAAATTTGGAAATGATTGTGTCTAATTTTACTGCATTTTACTTTTGGATTTAATGCACATGCCACATTTTTAACAAACCAACAATTCTCCTATTAGTGGTGATGCATTTTCAAAACATTTCCCTCTGAGAAGTAAACTGCTTCAAGAAATACAATCCATTAAAACTTAAACATTACAAATAATTCAGTATCTCAGAAAGCACAGAAAGTTTCATTTGATTTGGTTTCCTTTCTGAGTGCACCAATAAATGATTGGTCTAGAGTCCAGAACGTCATGATTTGGCTTTTTAAACCAAGCCAGACAATCATGTGCTGGTGCATTTAGAATGCAAACCCAATCAAATGAAACTTTTATTTTTAGGATTGCTCCAAAAAGCCAATCGTGACTCTCTGGACTCTGAACCATCATATCGTTTAACCACCCAAAGGCTTCTGGCTCCGTTCAGCATTTGCGGCGTCACCAAATTCAGTGTTTGAGCACTGCAGCTGTGTATCGCAGATAGCTTGCTGTCAAAAGCCGTTTTTCAAGCGAGGGACAATTATGCTCAATCAGAGATGATGCTTTACTGAGTGTTTTCCTCCCTCTCATGCGCCTCTGATTTGGTTTGCGAGAGAATGTGACTGATGGCGATCTTCCAGAGGTGTTGAGCGAGTGGGGTTTCAAAATTGCAACAGCAGCCAATTATGGAACAGACAGAGCACATGCTCATTAAATTTGCACGAGGATCTTAGCATTTGGAAGCCATTAGCTCTGAAACCTCATTCTCAATTTCAGATGTTTCTCTGATAATAGAAGTAGCGGTGTAAAGTATTATGGAAATTCTGTGTACCCGTAGCAGTGAACAGTTGAGAGCTCATATCAGTGATCATGTTGATACAGCAGCAATCACGGCTGAAATTTAGTTTGTTTGTTTTGTGTGCCGCATGGTGCCCATTGAAAGAGCTCTAAAGTGCACTAGTTTATGTTCAAATGTAACCTTTAAAGGAAACCTTTACCCAAACTTAACCCAGTTCAGGCTTCGTTTACCCACATGGATGTAAATTTTGAATAATTTAACAATTTCATTTCCAACTGTTTTTTAGAGACTCTTGCTACTTAGTGATCCCATTATTGATTATTTTAGTCCTTTTCCTATTTAAAGGTATAGTTCACCCCAAAATGAAAATTCTGGTATTAATTACTCTCCTTTATGTTGTTCCAAACCCTAGAGACCATCATTTGTCTTCAGAACACAGATAAAAAAATGTAGAGTTCTCTATCTACAGCAACTGTCCTAAGTCTTAACAAAGAACCAAACCCAATGTCAAAACATTTTGGGCTCTATTTTGACGATCCATGCGCAAAGTGCAAAGCGCAGGGCGCAAACCCATTCAGAGCGTGTCAGAAACCACCTTTGCTAATATAAGGACGGAAAAATCCGCTTTGCACCGTGGCGCATGGTCTAAAAGGGTTGAGCTTATTTTCTTAATGAGTTATAGGTGTGTTTTGAGAATAAACCAATCAGAGTCTCATCTCCCATTTACTTTAAGAGTCAGTTGCATCGCGCCATAGCGCATTGGCTAATTACATGACGGACTTTGTAAGTGGAAAAACTGATCACTTCACTAGCAAGAAAACAGTTAAGCAGAGCATCTACAACGCGAAAATGAGAGACAAGGCCTCCAAATTATCTACTTTCACTTTCGCTCCTGTGGATAGGGAAACAAATAAATAAACAATAATAACGAAGTGTGTTCAATTATATCCAAATACACGTGCCCCATATGGTCTGAAACCTGACAGATGGGCAAATCTAAGCTTGTTTTTAATAAAACAAATATGCATATAATAAATAATACTGCTAATAATAATAACATTATACAAAAGCAAATTGTCACAAATAAACTGAAAAAGCCCCCCGAGATGAAGAAGGCATGAAAGTATGATTTTTATATTCATGTAGGCTAGAAAATAATATGTTTTGTAATATTTTGATCCTTTATATTTTTATCCTATATATATCCTTATTATATCCTATATATATCCTTTATATTTAAATTCTTTTTATATGTTAAGATATTTGCGTATTGCTCTACATCAGGGGTTTTCAAAGTGTGAGGCGCGCCTCCCCTGGGGGGCGCCAGATCATGTCAGGGGAGGCGCGGGAAAAAATATAATATAATAAAAATATAATTATTAAGTTTAATTATTATATGTATTTTTATTATATTTAAATGTTTTAATTAAACAAAGCAAAAAAAATAATACGTCAAATATAAGAAAACCTTTTTTACCCAGAAGGCCATAGCTGTGAATTCGCTTCTATTTGGCAAGCCCGCCAATACAGGTATATGCCTGCTAATACAATGGGTCGGTTTCTGAGACCCCCCCCGATTCAAAGCTGTAATGAAGTTCAAGGACTTTTGGCCGCCGGGAAGAAGGAGGCGGAGAACCGACGCAGTTTTAAATTATGATTTATTAATAACAGTGACGGCAGCTCCTCACGGAGGCTGCCGTCAAACTGAAAGCAAAAGTAAAATATGTCTCTCGGCTTCCTCTGCCCTCGTTCCTCCTTTTATGATCCAGAGCTCCTTCCGTGGGATTCGAGGCAGGTGCGCACCGCAGGTGTATCCACTTACGCGGTGGCCTCACTCCGTTCCCACGGCTCTCGGCCACGCCTCCTCACCACAAAAGCCTTCAAGTTCAGGGTTTAAACCCAAAAGACGACGATATGATGATCAGTATTTGAGTTTAGGATTTACGTGGACAGGACCAGCTGATGAACCACGACCTTTATGTGTGGTTTGTCAAAATATTTTGGCTAATGACAGCATGAGACCTGCTAAACTTCGACTGTTTTGACTGGGATGGACAGTTCTTGGATCTGTTTTATTCATATTGAACCATCATCCTAGTTTTAAAAACGTTATATAAAAATACTTATTACTCTGTAAATAATTGCACTTTCATGCAAATGATGATAAAAGTGAGTTAACAGTCTGACATATATTTATATATATATTTATATATATATGTGTGTGTGTGTATGTGTGTGTGTTTGCGTGCGTGTTTGGGAGGAGGGGGGCGCCAATGGATAAGTTGTGTCAAAAGGGAGGCCCACTGTCTTAGACTTTGAAAAACCCTGCTCTACATCTTGTGTGTATTAAGCAGTGTGTAACCGAGGCACACAACTAACGTGCTCTGCGCTGGACTTTAGACTGGCTTTGTTCTGGTTTATAGAACAGACTATTATAGTTTCTCAAAATAGCAATGGGCCAGCAATGCGCCTCAACACGCCACCTTTTTTAGACCAGAACGCCTATGGGCGCACATATCAGCACAAATGCATTTGCTATTTAAACAGCGTGGTGCAAAACGTCAAAACGACTCTTGCGCCAAGCTGAATCTAGCAAACCAGGCTAGCTCAAACTAGCCTTGCACCACATTGTGCAGAGTGTATGATAGGGCCCACATATGACTTCAGTGGGATTCATATTAACCCATTTGTGCCCAAATTTTTAAAAATAGTTTCATGCATGTAGTCTTGGTAATAGTGTCCTATATGAACATGCTTTGCATTTATTTTCAGGTTTTTGATTTTCATATTTGAATACGCTCTTGATTTTTTTTTTTTTAAGGTTTTTTTTTTTTTTTTTTTGAAGACTTTTAAAGTAAAGATATCAGTTAAAAGGTTAACTTATGTTTAGATGGGGTATTATGAAAGCAAACATCATTAGACAAGACCAATAACCTTGATTTATTAACTTATCAACACATTATTCCCTAATTCCCCATGATTTATGTACTTACAAAGTATTTGCCCACCGGCAACTACACTTGAACATTTGACAGTGTACAAAAAACTATAGATTTCTTGAAAGATTTGTTTTTTTTAAAATGTATCTAGAGACCTTCATGATTATTTGTACATACATTTGTGAACAAATAAATTTTTAGCATCAAGAAAATTGCCTTTATTAGAGGGTGTTTGCATTCATTTTGCAATCTGAAATTATGGCTAGGAAGTTGAAGGCCTTATGTGATATGAAGTAAATCAACTTATTTTTTTCTTTCTTGAAATCTTTTATTTGGTTGATTGGTTCTGTGTCATTGAGAAATTAAACATGGATAACATGTAGAAAATTACTCATAAAAGGAAAATGGCAAGTATGAACTTCAGAAACTATAGTTGCCGGTGGGCTTAAGTGCAGTTTATTTATAAACTAATTTCAAGAGGATTGCGTGATTATGATCAAACATGGCTGGCTTCGCATCAGCCCTGTGATTTGCCCAATCAGATGAATACTGATGCACTATAAATAACCAGAGCTATCCGCTCAGTCTTCTTCGAAGAATCCCCCCTTCCACCTCTACTCTTCCCCCTTTCTGATGAGGCGGAACGGCGGCCCAGTGGTTAGCACTATTGCCTCACAGCAAGACCACAGCTGGCTCTGCCTCTCACCAGGCTGGTCGCGTTTCTGTGCGGAGTTTGCATGTTCTCTCTAAGACAACAATCTGAAGTGCATGCTTATAAAAAAGTCAAAAATATAATTACTGTTAGTATTGACTTTAATATAGTTAATATTATTGTTATTCTGGGTGGGATCAGGTCTTTATAAGTATGATGCGAAATTCACTGTTCTCTGAGCAGCAGTTACTATATTAATATAGTTAAGGCTTTTAGTTATCATTTTTGATGTGAAAGGGACTGTAATTTTCATGCCATGTGCATATGTTCAGTAATTTCCTTCCTAAACCAGACTGCATTAGACTCACACAAGTATGTGTTTGATTCAGCAAAATTAAATAATTTATCATTAATTTTATCATATTCATTTTTATTTATATTTATATTTAGTTTGATACTCTAAAAAGAGCAAAAATATTCCTTTATGAACCAGAATATGTTGATCTTACTCTGTTTTTGATTTATCAAAAAGAGCCACTTAATTAATGCTATTCTTTTGGGAATTGGACTACGCTGATCATGCTATATACTGTAGCCTACTTTTTGATTCTCCAAAAAAAAGGCTCATTACTCTTTCAAGAGTTGGAGTGCACTGGTTGCACAGTACACCATTAGAATAGTTCACATCATTTGCATTTCAGTCACTGTTGAGCCTCCATTTCAGCATAGCATGCTTTCAGCAGCTACAGTATGCTAGGTAGTCTTAAGTTTTGGATTCTCTGTACTATATAAAACAGCAAAGAACACTCTGTTTTGTGCAAGAAAAAAAATCAGCATTTTCCAACCAAGTTTCAAGGAAAAGTGAAGTTTTTTTTCTCGCTCTGCAGAGGAAAAACTGGTTTAATTCGTACTCCAAAGTGACAGCAACCGTAGATAAACACTATCACCTCACAGAGAACCACGTGTTTTCATTTTAGAATTTGATTTAATCCTGAAATCCTCGCTGCAAAATCTGTATTTTCAAACTTCAACAACAGTAAGGCAGTGAATTTTAATTAAGATCTTCAAGCAGAGGCAGAGATGAAGATTGATGATACCATCAGTTACAGCATGTCTGTGAAGAATGAGATGTATTTCTAGTTACTAATGTGCACAGTACGGTGAATTATTAAGACTGTGTTTCGGCTCTTCGTGCATTCGGAATAATATTCCATCACGTTGCAGTCATCCAGGCTCATTTGATGCAAATTATCATTGCTGCAATACATTAGCGCAAACATCAACACCATTTTATTTTGTGGCTTATTTATTATTTGCCACCCAGCGGAGTTGCATGTACAATTCCGCTTCCTATTGTGAGTGGAAAGAGCATTGTATTAGATCAATAACAGACAGCCTTGTGTGTGTGTGTGTGTATGTTTGAGCATACAGCGGGCAAAATAAGTATTGGACAAGTCACCATTTTTCTCAACAAAAAAAAAAAGGAAAAAAAAAACATATTTCTAAAGGTGCTGTTAACTTAAAATTTTCCCCGGATGCTGATAACAACCAAAAATATCATATATGCAAAGAAAACGAATCCAATTAGTTTACAAATTAAGTTAATTAATAAAATGAAATGACGCTGGGAAAAAGTATTGAACACATGAAGAAAGGGAGGTGTAGAAAGACAGTGAAAGCCCAGACAGCAGCCGAAATCTCTCATTAAGTCAGTGCAACCCTCTGCCCTTCATCATTGGAAATGAATATTAGCTGCTTTATGCATGTGTACACGTGTGTGTTTGTGTGTGTTTGTGTGTGTGTGTGTGTGTTTGTGTGTGTGTGTGTGTGTGTGTGTGTGTGTGTGTGTGTGTGTGTGTGTGTGTGTGTGTGTGTGTGTGTGTGTGTGTGTGTGTGTGTGTGTGTGTGTGTGTGTGTGTGTGTGTGTGCTTAATGTACCCACAAGTATAGCAATTCCAGTGAATTTTGACCTTGTGGAGAAATGTTTTGAATTCCATGAAAACTGTTCATAAATCACAATTCCAGTCAATTTTGACCTTGTGGAGAAATTTTTTGAATTCCATAAAAACTGTTCATAAATCACACACAATGAGGAAGTATTTTGAATTGCAGTTTGTTTAATTGTGAGGGTTTGGGTTTAGGGGTAGATTTGAGATAGGAGGACTTTATTCAATTATTCAATTATTCAGTATTTGTTCAAAATAAATATCATTGAGTCTATGGGTGTAACATCCTGGTTTCTGTTTTTATATATTTGGGTTTAGTGTTTTCATGTTACCCGATCACCCCCTGGACAGCTTGTTTAGGTTTTTGTTTCCTTGTGTATTTATACCCTGTTCTGTTAGCCCTTCATTGTTATTTGTTTTACTGTGTCACTTCAATGATGTTTTGCGTGTTTCGTTCATTGTTTTGGTTTAAACAAGTATTTGTTGGCTGCATCTGGATTCTCACCTCTGTTTATGTTCTGCACTACGTCAGACGTGACAATGGGAAGTTCCCATAAAGATAGTGGTGGCCAAAGCAAGGCTTCATAAAATACCGAAACAGTCGAAGCAAAAGTATCGAAGCTTTGAAACGTCAGGGTGATGCAGCTATTGATGTTAGTTTTTAAATGTTTTGTTCTTGTAACGTGTTTTGTTTTAACATCCAGTTTGACACTCTAATAAACACTTTGAGAATAAGTTTGTCTTGTTTTGGTCATAAAATACAACTAGTCATAACTTTAGAGTATTTGTATAAGTGAGGATTCGACTCGAGCCATTTGCAGCACAGGTAGTGCACACGCATGGTCTAGGCTACATGACATAGAGTTTTTTTCCCACCCTGTTAGTCAAACGGCGATTCGCCAGGTATCGAAACACTTCTAAAAAGGACCAATGCTTTTAGTTGCTTTAGTCACATGACCTGGTGTTACGAAACACTTTAGTCACGTGACCTGAATGTTTAGAATCAACTTAGCCTTGTGAAGTGGGTGTTTTGGATCCTGCTTTGGTGCAGTGTTTTGTTAACACTTGCGCTTCAAGATCTTGACACTGGGTCGAAACCTCAGTTTTACGTCAGCCATCCCTACATAAAGATATACTATGACAAAACAATAAACAATAAAAAATGACAAAACAATCAGAATTTGAATTGTGTTAATCACAATAAACTTAATAAAACTGAACATTATGTGCAATTAAAAATTGCTTAGAATTAGAGTTTCTTAATATGAATATTTAACATCTGAAATTTAAGATAACTGACCTACTTTCGGGATTTCAAAATCTGAATTTCTGACTTGGAATTATTGGATATTGATGTTCTGATGTTTTCAATATCTTGAAAACTGAAAATCTGCAGTCTAGGAATTCAGAACAAAAGAAAATCTGAAGTTTGATAATATGTCTATAAAAAACCGGCCTAAACTCAGTTGTCTTCAATTTCAGATGTTCAATATTAAAGTTAAATTTTAATGGCACATCATATTCAGTTTTATTAAAAGGGGTGGTCCACAGAGTATTTTTCAGGCCTGGTTGTGTTTATAAGATGCAAAGCATTGTGTGCACATGCTTCACTTGTAGATATCCACATTATTTTTTCATATATCTTACTTAAATATTTTCTTAAATACTACTTTCATAATCTTTTGATTATATACAGCTACTCAACTGACATGAAAACGACATGTCATATTTTTAAGTTCCTCTGAAGAGGCTCTGATTGCTCAGCTAACATAATGTGCTGTGATTCACAGATCGGATCTACGTCACGTGGAAGCGCCACGCGCCTTCAAGCACACGCTTTTGCGCTGTGTCAGTCAGAAAAGCTGTTAGCTGCAGCAGTTTGTGCTTGAATCTGGCAAAAAATTAAAAGCACACAGCTGAACCTCACGCCTTCTCTCTAAAATAAAATCTGACAAGTGTCTTTCACATATATATTAACAATAAGCATGTGTAAGTTATATGAAACGTTCACATATGTTTAGTGAGTTTGTTATTTATGATGTAGATCGCAGGGAAAACGGCCGCATAGAGAGACACTGCAGCGCTGCTGAAGATTGCAGGTGTTTACAGCGGTTTGACAGATAAATATGAATTTGTAGCTAAATTGTTAGCGGTGCCAAACAGCATTTTCTGTTGTTTACATCCTTGTTTACGTCCATGGCTTGATTTTAACAAATAAAAATACTTACAGGTTGTGACTCACAATCCACAGCTTCGTCGGTTGGAGGAATTTTAGTTGAATCCAGCACTAAACTGGGAGAGATACTTGAAGATGTCATTTGTCAAATGCTAGCTATATATTTTTTATAATTCTCTGGAACATAATTAAAATTTTATTGTATGCAATTCAATTGGAGTTTTCTCTCTTTTTGTCATGTCCTTTCAAAGCCCAAATACAGAAAAAAAAGAAGCTCTGTGGAAATAGCAGCGTTTGGACGGCATTTTAGCTTTCTCTGCTCTAACATTGCAGCACTTCTAGCCACACCCCTTTGCTGCACGGGTTGTATGTGCATGGTGAATGCATGTAATCAGAAGCCCCTGTAATCTCATTAACTCGGATGTATTTTTTGTAGTCCCCAAACTTTGTTCGCTGTAGGCTTTGCTAAGCTAACTCTGTAAAAGCCAATGTCTTACTTTGCATTGAACTTTGAGCGTCTAACATTCAGAGATGTGTTCACACAGCTACATTACATATCAGCTAAAGTTTAACATATGATACATTTAAGTTAGAGTTGTCAATAATTCATGATTTTTTTGTGCTCCATAGTAATCTTTACAAGTGTGTGTGATGTCTGCACAATAGCCTAGTGGTTAGCGTGCCGACATATGCTGCAGTAGCACATCAGGGCGTTGAGTTCATACCCCGGTTCGAGGACATTTTCCTACCCTATCTCTCTCTCTCCAACTTCGCTTCCTGTCTAAATACTGTCCTATCTAATAAAGGCAAAATAGCCAAAAAAAAACAAAACAAATAATAATGATAATACAAGTGTGTGTGTGTGTGTGAGTTTGTGTGTGTTTGTACTCTCAAATCTCCCCTCCACCCAATGTGAAAGTGGGAGGCGAGCGAGACCACTCAGAGGACTCATCTGTCTCTGGCTCCACTACACGCGTCTGTATTTCTCTCTCTAAGGAATACCATCATATGCCAGGATCAAATGGCATTCTGTCAGCAACCTGCAATGCATTTCTAGCTCCCCACCAAAAATCCCTTTTATTCTCCACAGCAGGATTTGTAAAAGCGAAAAAAAAAAAAAAAAAAAAAGAAATCACAACCATCAGGCAAGCTATTAAACTGCAGAATATCAGTTGTAAAGGTGATAATTGCATTTTACACGTTCCATGCTCGGAACAAAACATATATTGTGTTATTTTCTATTTATACGATGAGATTTATCTCTTAAGGAGCTGTTATTTTGTTTCACTAGAATGCGTTTTGTGTGCCAAACTCTAAGGATCTGGTGATTTTGAACTCCTATATAAGAGTGTGAACTCAGCGCTCTGCTGTTTTGCATTGTTTCCCTTATAAAGCACCGCGTCACCGAATCTTTTCTCGGAGCCGCTGACTGCATCTTTTGTAGTAGTACAATCAATGCCGTGTTTCGGCTCTTCTCTCACATCATTTCATGCTCTTGGCACAGATTCCATCAGAACAATGGAAAAATAAATATAAAACTGAGCTGTCTTACAATAGACAAGCACTGAAAGCTAAATTCATCCTCCCACTTGGATTATGTCGTGTGGAAACAGAAGACTGGAGAGGGAAGCGTTGTTTCTGTGTGGGGTTTTCCTGACTCAGGTATTAGCAGATCTCCAGAGAGAGAAAGCGAGAGAGGGAGAGCAGGCTTTAAAGTGTTGATTTGCAATTGAAACCATTTCTGTTTTTGGTGATAGTGGGAGAAAGGAAAGAAGACTTAAACTAAAAATCTCAGAGTTCACCTTTTGCTTTTTACTTGAATAGCTTTGTGATTAACGTTTAGCATCTGAAACACAGTATGATGAGATATAAATGATGTTGTTAGTTTCCAATCCACTTAGTGATTACGACTGCCAGAACTGGAAACGAAATCCATCGGTTAGGTTAAAAAAACACTTCAGCAAACGTTCAAGCTGAAAATCCAGAGGAGGCATTTCTGAGTATTGATTGAGATGCTTTTTTTGGTGCTCAGCAGGTTTTTGCCTTCAGCGCTGCTGATGGTCCAGAGGTCTCTTAATATATGAGCGTGTGCTGTTTAATGAAAGCCGCGTGCGATGCCTCCGCATGCTGCGATTGCTCGGCAGGTTTGCTCTTTTCATGACTCAAAGCCCTCCTAAGAGTTAATGTGCGGTCAGAAATTTTCCCTGGTTTTGTGTTCTTCGGTCCACCTCAGCTTTTACGAGCTATTCTGAGAAACAGATAATTGCTGGGTGACTAAATCTCGATTTCCTACAGTATAAAAATTTATAAATACATTTCACAAGTGTGGCAGTTTAGACTAGAAAAATCGTTGCTTTTTGATACTTGAGTTGCACTGAAAAAAATTATTCATTGGAATTACTACATTTCTTTAGGGTAAGTGGTTGCAACCAATTTATATGTGTTGAGTGTAAACAAATTATGTTTAGGGATGCTCAACCTAATTTGTTTGTAAAAATTCCTACTAAGAAATCAAAAGAGTTTTTAGTAAATTGTACAATAACATACAACAAACACAGCAAGTTTATTAAATCAACGATCCATTAACATTAGCATATATTATCTTCTGACGAATCTGTAAATAATACATTTCAATATAATCTTTTATTTACCTTTTAAAAGATCCTGAAATTTGTCAGATATGATTATTTATTCCAATACAGTTAGAAATAAGAAATCCACTTTCATAAAAGGTTGTTTTCCATGCAGAAATTGTGTCGCATGTCAGAATTTGATAAAGTGTAACGAATTTTTGAATCCAGCAACAGGTAAAAATATTAAAATAAAAAGCTGTATAACCTGCTCTATTCGTAATGTGGTCTGCATGTTAAAATGTAAGTGCCAAAAAATATGCATTCTTCAAGCCAGTTGAAGTTGCGAATTAACAAACATAAATCAAGTATACAACAACATGATATAACTTTGGCAGTAGCAAGACACTTTATAGATTTTGGCGTTAAACAACTAGAATGCATAGGAATCGAAGAAGTGTTTGCGTCACATAGAGGAGGTAATCTGAATTAAAGATAATTACAAAGAGAAGCGTTCTGGATTCATAAATTAAGATCACTTACACCAAAAGGAATGAATGAGGAGTTGAACATTTCTGTGTTTTTTAACAGTTTGTTGTTTAGCTATAATATTACGAATCATGGATTTTGAAGATGTAGTGATACAAATAATGAGATGAAAATGTTTTTTAAATGTTTTTAGACTGTCGGAATTTCACTGTATTGATGTACACATGAATAAATGAATGATGATAATTGATATGCTATTTTTAAAAATATTTCTCAAGTGGTTGATTATGATTTATTGAAATGAAACAGAGACTGTAGGTAATAGACATGGGCCGGTATAAGATTCTGACGGTATGATAACCTTGGATATAAACATCACGGTTTCACGGTATTATGATTACACTGCAAAAAATGCTTTTCTTACTTAGATTTTTTGTCTTGTTTCTAGTCCAAATATCTTACAATTTCTAAATCAAGAAGCATTTTCTAGACAAGAAAAACATATAGTCTTGTTATCAGAAATAATATGCCAAAAATAGGTGAGTCTTTCCTTAAAACAAGCAAAATAATCTGCCAATGGGGTAAGCAAAATAATCTTACGTCAAAAGAAAAAATAAGATTAATTTGCTTACCCCATTGGCAGATTATTTTGCTTGTTTTAAGGAAAAACTCACTTTATATTGGCATTTTATTTCTCAAAACAAGACAATATGTTTTGCTTGTCTAGAAAATGCTTCTTGATATAAGAAATGTTAGATATTTAGACTAGAAACAAGACAAAAAAATCTAAGCAAGAAAAGCATTTTTTGCAGTGTACTGCTCTAAAATGTATTCTTTTTAAATGTCTGGGTAAAAAACTAAATCATTTTCCCCTTTGTACAATATTTTCTAACAATAAACATGTCAGGCTAAATAATTCAAATGAATCATTGACTTCTGCTGTGTTCATGTGTTTCAAAAACTGTTTTTTTACAATTTAAAACAGCATGTTTGGAGATCTTTTCTGATCTTTCAGCTAGATCTTTTCTAGCTAATTGACACAGTATAACAAATGTATTTTTGAATGTTTTGGACTGTTGGAATTTCATTGTATTGGTGTAAATATGCTATTTTCCTGTGAAATGTTTTCCAAGGTAAGGGTAAATATTTCTTATATGGTTAGTTATGTGTGTTGAGGTGAAGGTGAGATTGTCTTTAATTATCGAGTGGCCGCCAAATGTATTTTTTAATGTGTTAGACTGTTTCATTATATTGATGTAGACATAAGCAAAATATGATAATTGATATGCTATTTTTCTGTGAAATAGTGTTTTAAATATGATGATAAATAGTCATTGGTTAATCATGGAATAATGAAATGAAAATGAGATTGTTTTTTAATTATCGAAAGGTTGTCTAACCAATGACCTAATGTGATTGACTGTGGGATAAAAGGGTGGAGTGAGAGGATAGTGTCACACAATGAGTAAGGCGTTTTGCCTAAACGTTTGTGTTTTTGTATCACCGAAGAATATAAAAATAAAAACAGCATGAAGCAGTTATTTAATGCGTGCGAATCAAGACTTTTTGTTAAAATTCAGCCCATATAAATTGTTTGCAACCACTTACCTTGAAAAGATTTTGTAAATCCAATGAATCGTTTTTTTTTTCAGTGTACTTCTAAAAGATTGCTTGTACTGTAAGTCATGAACTTTATACAACTCTAGAAAAAAATCAACACAAGCTCAAAGGGAGTACGTGCTTCAGCCTATATTTGTGTAAAAACCTAAAAACATATTGCAGTTTCTAGGTAACATTAACTCTGTGGAGCAGTATGTCGCTTACAACTATTGTTTCTTTTCACACTGATATGTAAAGACATTTAATCAATGAATAGAGGATTGTTTTCATACATTTTTTTGTGCACAACAACAAATAAATGTTGCAAAACAACTTAATGGTGTCTATGATGTAATTGAATACATTTGCCATTACAACTGTACTTGTGATGCAGAAAGCTTGGGTTCGAGTCCAGTGAAGCCCGGTTTCACAAAAGAGATAAAAGTAATGTAAAATCAAGGTAAAACTATATGAACTCTATGGGTTTAAGTCAGTCAGGGTTTAATCTGACAAGCTCTGCCTTCTTGTGGAAAGTACAAGAAGGACATGTAAATAAAGTTTTTCAGATTTAAAAAAAAAAAAAAAAACCTGAAACGGAGTATTTTACCTTTTGCAGAAATGTAGCCCAAGCCGCAAATTTCCAGCGAGTTTGGGAAAAAAGAAATCTCTTCAACTTTATTATCAGTATTTAGAATTTTGACATTCATTTATGTGTTTTGAATAAAATGTTAATTTGTGTTTGATTTCATAAACTGCTGATATTGTGTTTTAGGAATATTATTATTTAGATCATTTGTTCACAGAAAATGACAATAGGACAGTATAAAATATTCCATGTTTTCAGTCCTTTAAAATATATAAAAGATCACGCAATTTGTTTTATAGTTTAATTATTTAAAAAAAGTCACTTGGTAAAGCCTATGAACAATGGATAAAGACTAATTAGAAATGAATTAGTATTTTGCGGCTCCACTGTGATCTTAAATAGTTATCAGTTGATTCTTGTTCTAAATGTGTTTTTTATATTGTTACACTGATTTTTTTTGTGCATGTCTAAATAAATAAATGCATACATGCATACATACATATACATACATACATACATACATTCATTCATACATACATACAGTACATCCATACATACATTGGGTTGTGGCTGGAAGGGCATTCGCTGCGTAAAACATATGCTGGAATAGTTGATAGTTCGTTCTGCTGTGGCCAACCCTGATAGATAAGGGACTTAACTGAAGGAAAATGAAAGAATGAATGAACATTATCAGGACAGATAAAAACATAATCTATTACAGCTTTATTTGATTTGATTTGATTGAAAACAACATTTGAAAACAACAATTGTCAGAACTATAAAATATCCTAAAATTAAAAATTGTCCATATTTTCTGATTCATACTTTTTAGATTTTTATTTATTTGTGCTTTTAAATTGCATTGTGGGACCTAGATCCTTCCTCCAACGACTTTTGACGTTGAAAAGTTTGAAAAAAAAAAAACTTTTATTGACTCTGTTAATAGTTTGATGTAATATATTGTTTGTAAATTATGGTACAAAAACCTTTTAATAAACTGACAGTATTTTTCTGTTATTTTACAGACTTAATTCTCTATATATTGTTTATTATGCAATAAATAGTTTCCAACCACTAAAACTTTAGTAATAGTCACTTTGATAAAATGCACAGTTGACTTTTTGTCATCAACATCCCATAATACTATTCATAACTGTGAATAAACAGAAAATATGGAACCTGCTAATTAACGGACATGTTTTTACAGTGAAGTTATTAGGTCAAAGGCATGTAGTTTACAAACAATTATTATTTTATCAACTTTGATTTTTGTTTGGACAGCAACTTTTTATGTTGGCTCTTTATTTTTTTCAGGTTCAGCACTGATGAATGTTGTTGTTGTGTAACTAACTGAATGAGACATCTTGGCTCACAAAACTGTTAAAGGTTAACTATGTTTAAACTCAGCTGTCATCCTAATTCCCACTCGGAGTATTCCCTGTTCAGCTGTGCTGGTTCCATTAACTTTAGCTGATGATAATCGCTTCTGCTTTCTCTTTACCCAGCTGGCGAGCTCAGATAGAAGAACCGGAGCCTCATTTGAGCAGTCAGTATGCACCTACTCCATAGACAGTGTAAACCAGAGGAGGCTGAGTTCAGCCATCCAGAATAAAGCGTTATTGAGGATGAAATGGGATTTTTAATTGGCTAGGGTTACAGTGCCATGGAAGGGCTCTGAAAGGTCCGCTGTTGTCACAGTGACACTGTCCTACAATGTGAGGCTGTGGCATTCAGTTTTCCCAGCCACAAATGCGTGTCTCTTCACATTACATGGAATGATGGCATTTGTAGAGGAGAATGAAAGCAGGCCTTTAGGACATTAAAGTTGTGTTCACACTGCAGTTCTCAGTGTGTTATTTAAGTCATAAATACAGTGGCATTCAAGATATTGTTTCAACTTTTATTTAACGAAAACACATTTCTAAACATAATAGTTTTTTTTGTAAACATTTTCTTTTATTATTTCAGATTTTGTTTAATCTAGAAAGCATACAGCATATGACTATATCGTAAAACAACCTCGAATCGCCACCCCCCACCCAGTTAGACTTGTTCTAATAACAGAAGGTAAAAAATTGCTGTGTATATAAAAAAGAATAATGTTAAGCCAAATAAAGAGTAGAAGTTAAGAAAAAATAAATAACTATTACATCATGAGATACATAAAGTACATATAAAAAGAAAAGCTGTCCAGTAGAAGGTAAAAGCAAAACAATGACAGTATCAAAAGATAAAATCCAGGACTTAACAGTTTTTGACCGAGCTCCATGTGTGCGCACTGTTAAAAGCTCCATACAAATAATGTCCAGCAAAGATAGGCCCCATTGATGTCTACTCATCATGAAGAGGGATTCAGCGGCAGACCAACATTTTCTTAGCAGCTGTGAAGGCAGCTAAGAGTAAGTTCTTTTGTTGCATTTAGAAGAACATGTTATAAAAAGCGTTAAGAAAAAAAGCATACTAGACTCAGTTCTACATCTTTTCCTAACAAAAATGGTCATGAGCCAGCTGAGACCAAAAAGAATGAAGCGCAGGACATTTCCAATAATAATGAAAATAACTCGTTTCTAATAACTGATTTATTTTATCTTTGCCATGATGACAGTGAATATTATTTTACTAGATAATTTTGAAGATACTAGAACTTCAGCTTAAAGTGCAATTTAAAGATTTAAGTTAGGGCATTTAGGCAAGTCATTGTATAACGATGGTTTGTTCTGTAGACTATTGACAAATATTTCTTAAGAGGCAAATAATTTTGACCTTAAAAATTGTTTTAAAAAAATTATAAACTGCTTTTATTCTAGCCAGAATAAAACAAAATAAGACTTTCTTTAGAAGAAAAATATTATAGGAATTACTGTGGAAAAACTCCTTGCTTTCTTAAACATCATTTGACCAATATTTGAAAAAGAAAAAAACTTTACTGGAGGGCTAATAATTCTGAATATAACTCCATATGAGTACATTTCAGTACACTACATTTTCAGCAAAACTGTTAGGAATGGAATTATATACTGAATCAGAATCAGCTTATATTTTCATACACTATTGTACAGTACGTGAAAAACAGTTGGTATATGAGAAAAGTTTTTAAAAGATGTTTACATAGTAAAAAGTACAAATTTAGTACAAATTTTAACTTTTAAATGATATCTTATCTAAATGTAACTGGCTCTGTTCCATTGCGGGTATATTTTCTCCTGGTTTTTGGTAAGTAAGAGATGTTGAATTTATGGTCTTTATATATACAGTTGAAGTCAGAATTATTAGCCCCCTTTGAATTATTTTTTCTTTTTAAAATATTTTCTAAATTATGTTTAACAGGGCAAGGAAATTTTCACAGTATGTCTGATAATTTTTTCTTCGAGAGAAAGTACTATTTGACACTATACACTATACAGAACAAACCATTATCTTACATTAAATTACATACAGTAACCTAATTACCCTAATCTTTCTAGTTAACCTAATTACCCTAGTTAAGCCTTTAAATGTCACTTAAGCTGTATAGAAGTGTCTTGAAATATCTAGTCAAATATTATTTACTGTCATCATGGCTAAGATAAAATAAATCAGTTATTAGAAATGAGTTATTAAAACTATTATGTTTAGAAATGTGTTAAAAAAAAACCTTCCCTCCGTTAAACAGAAATTGGGGAAAAAATAAACAGGGGTCTAATAAATCAGGGGGGCTAATTATTCTGACTTCAACTGTATATTTAATTATTCTTTTTTTTTTTTTACTATTGCTACTGCTTTAGTTTATTAAAGAACAGATCCAGTCACAAAAATAAGAAACATATTCCATTGCTTTACTTGACTTTATCATTATAACATCATAAATGCGTCACATACTGTCCATTTTTGCTACCTTTGGCTGCTATATTCAAATAGAAAAGATCATGCAGAATAATAATGACAAAAAACAGACATAACGATTGACCTAAAGGCATCGCAGAGGAGTGTGAAATAGTTTTTTTTTAATTTTTGTTATTAATTTAAACATAACTGTTAATAACAATGGTCGCAATAACCTATAAAACATCTAGAATAAAGATTTCACTTAAAATAAAGGGTTCTTTATGGGCATTTATAGTTCCCATTAAGAGCCTTTAACATCAATAAAGCTTTTCCAATAGATGCAAGGTTATTTAATGTGTAAAATTGTTTTGGAGATTATTAAAATTTTCTTTTAAAAAAAAATTCTAAAAGGTTCTTTGACAAACCTAAAGTGGTTATTTATTATATTGCTTGGAAATGACTTTGGACCTTTGGATGATTATTTTGGACCTGTTGTTTTTAAAAGTGTTAAAAATGAAATATAAAAAGTGTTTAAATTTTACAGTATATAGACCATATTCCAGTCTTAAAGGGACATTTCGAGATCCACTTTCACATTCTGTAAGATAATGCGGTTGTCAATCTCAAACACGGAAATTGTGAACATCACCATAGACAGGATTATATTACCAGGACAGCAATTTCTCATTCATGTTTATTTAACACTGGAGACCAGATGTTCTGCAGAGCATTATGTTCTGTCAGAATAGAAGTTTTATTTTTCAAGTTCTGCATTGTATTAAGTTTACCTCTGAATTTATGATTAATGCAGGACTCCAGGGCTTAGCTATCACACTCCAAAGCCTGTTGTTCCTGGGAAATCAATATCTGAAAGGTGCAAGGTGGATTTCTCTTAGAGCTTCATGCATCGTCGGCTGCTCATTCAGGGTGTGTATGTATTTCTAAATGTATTGCTTATCGACCGGTGTAAGAGCAGAATCCAAAGAAATGCACTGTATTCATAATGCATTTTAACAAGCTCTTCTTTAACCAAAGGGATTTATTCTCTTGTAAACAGAGTTATGTTTGTATTGGTGTATTTGTTTTTAGGTAGGTTTTATCTTTGACTTTAGTTTTAATTTAAATATTAAGTTAGTTTTAGTCATTTTGTTGTGTTTTTGTATTCTTTTTTATTAGATTTAAGTCATTTTGTTCAATGTTCTTTTGTAGAAAGCTAAAAATTACAGTAAGTTTTTCTTACATTATATTTAACACTTTAAATTCTTAGACATATTGTTGTGTTTTCGTCAATTTTGCTATATTTTGAGTCATGTTGCTGTGTTTTTTTATTTTATTAGTTGTATCTGAATGTCTATATAGCCTTAATAGCCTTAAATCACTAGTTACTGTATTTTACTTTAAGTTAAAAATTAGAATTAGTTGCTTGGTTAAAAAATTTAAAGGTTAAAATTAGGAGGTTACAGTGTATATTAAAATACAGTAAAACATACTATAAAGTTAAAAAGTTCAGTAATTTTGTTGTGTTTTTTTTTTTTCAAATTTATTAGTTATTTTTTAATATGTCTATATAGCTTTTAATCAGTAGACTTTTGTTTTAGTTATTTTATGTATTTTCTTTCTTGGCAGCTACAGCTGAAAGTTTAGTTTGCCATATATACATCTTAAAATAGCTGTAAAAATACATTTTAAAATTACTGGTTTAATCACATTGCTGTGTTTTTGTCATTTGTATTAGTTTTTAAGATATTTTGTTGTGTTTTGACATTTTATATATTCATATATATATATATATATATATATATATATATATATATATATATATATATATGTATGTATGTATGTATGTATGTATGTATGTATGTATGTATGTATGTATGTATGTGCAATATCACATAAGTAGCAATGCGATGTGGCTGTAGCGTCCCACCAGTGATGTCACATCGCACTGCTTCTCGTGTGATATTGCATTTATACAACAGTTCGATGGCATAATCGTGTATAAAAAGAAAAATCAAACCCTTTTCTATTAGGAACTACTTTATTCTGCTTTTCATCTGCAGCTGACATCAGAACAGCAGAAGCCGCTACTAATTCACCACCGTCACTTTAGAGCTAGTGTTTGAATGATTCTCTAGCATAATATCTAAAGTGATGACAAATCAGGTGATTTTGCTCACATGTTAAGATTATATTGCTTAACCGCATGTGATCCTATCAATCTACAGAGATATCTCCTTACACTTTTGCAGTCTATTACAGTCTACAGCATTTCACTGTTGCAATTGGGATATCACAATAATTAACCCCCCAAAAAGCAGCGTATAAGATAAGGAAAAACGCTAAACACATGCGGGCTTTTCTTCTTTCTTTCTGCCCACAGAACACACATTACTGATATGTGAGTCCCATCTCACACTCAATACACTACAATTATATGGTATAAATACAGCACTACAACATACAAAAGAGAGAGAGATCGACTTAAAATATCACTTACCAGTGTAATAATGATTTGATCAGCTGTAGTTAAAAATTACGCTGTTTTAATCTTCTAAAGGCGTATTATGCAGTCTTGTCACCATCTTGTGGATAGATAACATCAGTATAGAAAGCTAATGGCCACTGACTAACTGTCTCTCAGAAATGATAAATATTTAAAATAGCCACTATCCTTATAAATAAGCTGCATAGTTGCAATATAAACAACTACATTCTCAACTAACAAAGCTTCAAAAGTATATTATGTTGCCAACAGCAGGAATATGTCAAACTGTAGAGTGTCCTCTGCTTGTTGCTGTATGTGGGTGGAGTAATACACAAAGGTCAAGGGTGAAGAGGTGGTATGAGTACTGTTACTAGAAGAAAATCACGGTGATCAGCCAAACAGAAGCAAGATCCAGACCTGTTGTGTATATAAATGTATTTGTACGTGTGTGTGTGTGTGTTTGTGTGTGTGTGTTAAGGGTTTCACAAATTTATGCTCAATTTCGATTATCGAATCAAAAAATAGAATCGTTGATGCGGCCACGCCCCCAATGTTCCCGCTTGCCAAGCGGGAAAAACAGGCTTGTTGAAGTGCTTGTTAAACTGTGCAGACGCAGGAGACCCGTCGACAGGGCTTAAACTTTTAGGGCTCGACAATAAGGACTGCTCGATGGCCCGGAGCCAGCGTGCGAGACGCTCGGGTCAGTGTACAGTGCTGCCTTGTTGCGTGCCAGATCGAGCCAGAGCTGCGTGCTGCTACTGTCTGTCAATTGTGTGCAAACACAATCTTACAGTGCTTTCACACATAGACGTTTGTTTCGGAATCTGTCTTGTTTTCCCCGTTAGCGCAGTTTGTTTGGCATATATCCAGCAGTTGCGCTCGCATCCGCGCCAAATCAATCAGTCCAAGATCGGCTGAATGAGACGATCTCTTTCCTATTAAGCGGATCGATTGTAGTGAGAAAATGCAACGAACTAACGACCCAGGCTATATCACAGTGTATTATGATCGTGTAATAGCCATATATACGGCTATATGAAGAGAGAATGATGACCAGGGCCAGATGTCATTCTTACCGGAAAATGCGAAAGTAAAAGCATGCTGAAATATTACCGAGAGCTGTTTATCCTGCCTGATCTCGGTTTTTTTAATCTTATAATATGTTGTGTTAGGCCAGTTGTTTTGTTCTTTCTTTCGAGCTGTTAGTGCGGAAATGATCAACATTGATCTGCTTCGCGATCTGATGGAGTCTCGGTTCATCTGCTATATATAACATATGTCTCTCTATAATTTAAGCCTAAAATGCAGAATTCTAGCCAATGTTTCTTTAATAGATTGATTAATTTAATAGATAGATATGGTAATTATGTGTGTAACTTACCTTTATTTATTTACTGTATGGTTTGTTTATGGGTAAAACAAAGACTATGCAGGTCAGGTAGTTTAAATGGTAGGCTACAAATAATTAATTTGTTATTAATTAATCAATTATTCATAATCGAAAATCGAATCGAATCGTGACTTAAGATTCGAAAATGTAATCGAATCAAGGATTTGGAGGCTCATGACACCCTTAGTGTGTGTGTGTGTGTGTGTGTGTGTGTGTGTGTGTGTGTGTGTGTGTGTGTGTGTGTGTGTGTGTGTGTGTGTGTGTCTGTTTATATAGCTTTTAATCAGTAGTCTTAGTTATTTTAGTTCATCAAATATTTTTTTTCTTGACAATTATAGCTGTACGTTTTGTCATGTATACAGAATATCTTAAAATATTGTACAATTCTTAAAATACTTTGTTAAAAATGCTGTTTTCTTGTGTTTTTGTTGTGTTTTGTCACTTTTTAAAAGTTGTTTTTGAATAAGTCTATATATATTTTATAATATATACGTCTAAAAATATAGCTTTTAATCAGTAGTCTTAATTAAGTGGAAAATTAGACATATTTCTTGTTAGCTAGCTGAATGTCAAGTTTATTAAAATGTCAAAAACAGTATAAATATTTTTTAAATTAATACATTTAAATAACATTTTAAACTAACCGTAGTTGCAAAAAAAGGTAATTTGTCCCTGACTTTTTTCCACAAACTTTATATAAATTAATTAAATTACACATTTGCTGTGATTCAAGGACATGTTGTACAGAAAGCAACTATGCTTAAAGGTTTATGTGAAGGTTATTGCCCGCATAAGCAGTGGGCAGATGGGATCTAGCCATTAATGAACCATTATACTGATTAAAGCCCTTGCCAGCAGAAATTATTGCTTTAATTATTGACAGCCTTTACACTAAAAATTAATTAAGGCAGGGAGAGGGATTCCTGTCAGCCGGTCCTTAACAAACTAAATGTTCTCCAGATGCAATTCTGATTATACTCGATGCATATTAATTAAGATTCCAAATTGTAGGGAGTGAATATGTTTGGTCCAGAGGGCTCGACAGATGACATAGAAATTTTATATCACTTCCCCAGACCAAGATATAGGCTACAGTCTTGCGAAATAACAGTTGAGTGATGCAAATGTTTTTTTTTTTTTTTTTTGTGAGGGATTGTATAGTAAATACATATTAAGGTATGTTTTTTATTTTTTTATTTGGTATTTTATATATATATATATATATATATATATATATATATATATATATATATATATATATATATATATATATATATATATATATATATAGTTGAAGTCAAAATAGCCCCCCTGAATTATTAGTCTTTGCCATGATGACAGTAAATAATATTAATTTTTATTAATGAATAGGACACTTCTATACAGCTTAAAGTGACTTTTAAAGGCTTAACTAGGCTAATTAGGCAGGTTAGGGTAATTCATTCATTCATTTTCTTGACGGCTTAGTCCCTTTACTAATCCGGGGTCGCCACAGCGGAATGAACCGCCAACTTATCCAGCAAGTTTTTACGCAGCGGATGCCCTTCCAGCCGCAACCCATCACTGGGTAACATCCACACACACATTCACACACACTCATACAATACGGACAATTTAGTCTACTCAATTCACCTGTACCGCATATCTTTGGACTGTGGGGGAAACAGGAGCACCCGGAGGAAACCCACGCGAACGCAGGGAGAACATGCAAACTCCACACAGAAACGCCAACTGAGCCGAGGCTCGAACCAGTGACCTTCTTGCTGTTAGGCGACAGCACTACCTATTGCGCCACTGCCTCGCCAGGTTAGGATAATAAGGCAAGTTATTGTATAATGATGGTTTGTTCTGTAGACTATCGAAAAATATATAGCTTAAAGGGGCTAATAATTTTGACCTTCAAATAAAAAAAAATTTTTTTAAAAATTAAAAACTGCTTTTATTCTAGCCAAAATAAAACAACTACGACTTTCTCCAGCAGAGAAAATATTATCAGACATACAGTGAAAATGTCCCTGCTAATTACCCTAACCTCTGTGTTAAACAGAATTTGGGGAAAAATAAACAGGTGGGCTAATAATTCTGACTTCAAGTAATATATATATAACATGATGTAAATTTTATTTATAAAGTAGCATATTATATTATATTATATTATATTATATTATATTATATTATATTATATTATATTATATTATAACATTTTATAAAAAATTATATTCATTATTGTGGAGGAACATGTAATCAAAATAAGTATTTATTAATGGATTTTACTTTAGAAATCTAAATTTGTAATCATGCAATTTCATATTTTGTGTTTTTATTTTTCTGTATGGAAAAAAAATAATGATGTTTTTTTCTTTAATGTTATCATTTACACAAAATGTATATAGCATGTAAACTGTTTTATTGTTTTTGAAATAATTCTTTAATACCCTATATTTTGCCACTGTCCTTCAAACCCCTTTACACGCTTTACACATTGGTCAGCACAAGATATTTCATAATTTTAAATATAATAAAAATTTGTGTTTACTAAGTGCAAGTTAAAAGAAAAATGAAGTTTAAAGACTATAAATGTTATGCTAAATCCCAGTGAAACATTTTTCCCCCATTCATCCAAGGTTATTTAAAACATTTATGTGACCACTTGCATTTAATATGCTTCATACGAAATCACTTTTGTTACTTTTATTTAATACGGATGGTCTTTGACAATTACATAAAATGTATAATTGCATCATAAAATAATATACTTCATCAGCAGGGAGACAGAAATACAGTCCAGCCATTATCCATGTGCACCACTTCTACTGCACATCACATTTACATTACATTTAGATTTGGTCATTTAGCAGACGCTTTTTTCCAAATCAACTTACAATTGCAGAGGCATTCAGCAATTCAACAAGAAGAGACAATACTAACAAGAAGTTTTATTCATACAAACAACTGTTATTATGTTAGATACTAGAGTTAAGATGTGTTTTTTCTTTTATATAGAGAGAAGAGTGCAGACACATCTACTTTTGCTTTCTTAAATAAATGGTTTTACTCTTTTTTTAAGTAACAGAGCTCATCAGGTAAGGGTTAATGGGATACTTTCTGAGGTCAGATATAGTAGTACAGAAGTGCCACAAGGTTGTGTTTCATCGCCTGTGCTTTTTGCCTTTTACATGAATGATTGCAGGAGCACACATTTTAATAAATACATTATGAAATATGCTGATGACACTGCCATTTTAAGTCTTTTACACTAAGACATGGACCTACTGTATCATCCTACCACTGTGAAATCGATCATTCCATTCAGTGGTGTGATAAGAACTGTCTTGTGTTAAATGTAAAAAAGACACAAGAAATAGTCCTTGACCCACGAAGTGTTTCTGAACACAGGCCTGTGATCATTATAGTGATACAGCAAATCACATCTTACAAATACCTGGGGTTTTATATGGACAGTGTTTTTTGTTGGAGAACACACATTGAGAGCTTATGGACACAACTACAACAGAGGCTTTATTTTTTAAGAAGGCTGACATTGTATGGGGTGGGTAGCAATATCTTGCTTGTTTTTTACCGAGCTACGTTTGAGAGTCTTATTCGCTATGGAATCACAGTCTGGTTTGGAAACCTGTCTGTTCAGTTGAAAAATAAATTGGTTCATATGCAAAAAAACAGCCATGAAAATTATAGGAATAAAACAGTACAAGCCCATTCAGACTCTATATGAACAGGCGGCTATGAGAAGAGCAATACGTATTAGCGCTGATTCTAAGCATCCCCTGTTCAGTGAATATCAGCTGTTACCATCACGAAAAAGACTGAGAATGCCAATGTGTAAAACTAATAGACTGAAGCTTTCGTTTGTTCCTACCCCAATAAAACTGTTGAACCAATAACACTGTTCCTGTAGTACGTTAGCACTTGACTGGGTTCTGTGTTTTATAAATTTATACTTGTATACGGTTTTATTCTGTAAACAATGTATGTTCTTTACTGTTTGTTCTTAATTGTTTTGTTTTATTTTTTTTTACTATCTGTTTATAGGAATGTTGTAGCACCTTTTTTGCCCAAGACAAATTTCCTCTCTGGGACAAAATAAAGTTTATCCTATCCTATCCTAAGAGTGTTTCTACAGGTGGTTTGTCAAGCCCACTTACCTGTGTGAAGCACACCTCATAAATGCACAGTGCTTTTTTGTGTCTGGTGCAAAACTGGTTAAAGTGATGGTTAAAGTGGCAGAGAGATATGAGAGTGTGCTTTCTACAGATGGTTTGTCAAGCCCACTCACCTGTATGAGGTACACTCAGAAATGATTATGTTTTGGTTATTGTGGTGCCAAAGTTCAGATTTTTCAACTCAAGCGGTTCGCATGATTCACGCGTTACGCATTTCAAATGCTAAAAACGATTAATTCACACCGTGTCATTCACTCGCTTTGCGTCATTCACACTGCATCATTCGCACCGCCTCATTTACACAAAAGATGCCACAGGATGTCTGATTACGTCTTTGCATTGACTTAACATGTAAATCTTGCGCTTGACATTTCATCTGTGTCTGTTGTGAACGTACTATCAGAGAGATGAGAGAGTGTGTTTTCTACAGGTGGTTTGTCAAGCCCACTCACCTGTGTGAGGCACTCTCTGTCTTAATATTCATACACTGTACTTATACATTTATCCATCTAAAACTCCAATTGTGCATGACATTTCATCATGTTGCAGGGCATTCCGTTTGAGCACTTTTTTCTTTTTCAGGTGAAAATCTACCGATATCTGAACAGCACATACTGTAGGGACCCTGTGAACTGGAACACAGCGTTCTCTCATTCCTGCAGGTTTGACCAGATTCAATTGGAAGCACATGGTTGCAGAGAAATGAGCTGGTAGAAGTGACCTCTAAAGTTTCTGAAAGAAAGAAAAAGCTGGTTGGCACAAGGAGACAGTGTGTGTGTGTGTGTGTGTGTGTGTGTGTGTGTGTGTGTGTGTGTGTGTGTGTGTGTGTGTGTGTGTGTGTGTGTGAGAGAGAGAGAGTGTGTGTGGGGGGCGATTGGCGAAATTGGGGAGGTGTTGGTCAGTCAAGTGGGAAAAGGCCTCAGTTTTTCATTTCATCAAGCAATAAAACCCTCAAGCCCTTGTGGCTCTTATCTGTGCTGTGATCTAAGCACATTATAAGGCTGAAAAGTCGGTGTTGAGAAAGCAGCTGGAGGAAGTGATGATGACTACAGAAAAGTCCAGGCAAAGTAATGAGAAAGTAGTGCCGGATAAGATCAAAACCAATTAAGTTCATCCTGGTTCTATCCAACCTTGGAAAAATTTCAACCTGGCTTCATCCATCTACTTTGAATCCTGTCTAAATTTACAGATTAATCTGTTTTAGAATAACAGGGAGGAATTCACTCAGGATGAAGTGTCCCGGCTGATTGTTTATTTGCATGCTGCATAGTTTTAGTGCCCAATTCACTAAAGGAATTATGCAAATCTAAGCAACAAAGCAAACATGTCTTCCAAAATGTGTTTTTTAGTGCACAGTTGTAGAGATTGCAGCAAACTCTCACATTCTGGCATACTTTACTGGAAGTTTCAACCCATGCTCACTATAAAAATCCTAAGAAGTGACACATACATAAGAAATGATGTAAACTATTGTCAGAGACAGAAACAGGACCAGACATGAGTAGTGTCAGAGCTCTGCCACCAAAACAAGAATTTCAAGACCAAAGTGGCAGAACCCTGACAACTATGGCCATGTGAGACAAAAAGAGACGCTCAGCAAACTGACCACACCAAAAAAGTTGTCCATATGGAGAAATACAGGTGAGCCAAATGTATTTTGATTACAAATTATAGACATGAATATGTTGTGCGGTTTTGATTGAGTCTGTTGTCTGATGCAGCTACGCTGAAAGGCACGGTAGGCGGCGAGGACTAGCCTTAAAGGCGCAGTACGACAAAACAACCCCCTGGTGGAAAAATGTAAAAAGTACAATCTTGTAAAAGGTATAATGAAAAAAATTATGGGTGTTTTGAGCTGAAACTTCACATACACATCCTGGAGATGCAAAACACTTCTGAAAAAAGGGGGTAATTTAGGTGTCCTTTAAAAAGCTGATACACAGAGATTCAGATTCTTACTTTGTTCTATGCTGAAGTACAATATTGAACCGATTAACATTGAGATTCTACTAATTATCCTGTGAATGACTAACTTTTTTAGAGGACTTGAATAATTTAGTGACTTTGTGCAGATGCACGATTCTAGAAATCACAGATTTGGAATGACCAACTTACACTTCCCGACAAAAGTCTTGTCGTTAATCCCAGTTGTAAGAGCAACTAATAATAACTTGACTTCTAGTTGATCATGCAGAAAAGTGGCAGAATGTAGAGTTTTTAGATGAATCATCTGTTGAACTGGATCTTAATCATTAATAAATACTGCAGAAGACCTATTGGAACCTCCATGGACTCAAGAAATCAGTCAAGTTTAGTGAAGGAAAAATCATAGTTTGGGGTTACATTCAGTATGAGGGCGTGCGAGAGATCTGCAGAGTGGATCATCAACAGCCTGAAGTATCAAGACATTTGTGCTGCCCATTACATTACAAACCACTGGAGAGGGCAAACTCTTCAACAGGTGAGCGCTCCCTCTCATACTTCAGCCTCCACATCAAAGTTCCTAAAAGCAAAGAAGGTCAAGGTGCTCCAGGATTGGCCAGCCCGATCACCAGATTCTGAACATTATTGAGCATGTGTGGGGTAAAATGAAGGTGGAGGCATTGAAGATGAATCCAAAGAATCTTGATGAACTCTGGGAGTCCTGCAGGAACACTTTCTTTGTCATTGCAGATGACTTTATTAATAAGTTATTTGAGTCATTGCAGAGATGTATGGATGCAGTCGTCCAAGCTCATGGGAGTCATACACAATAACAATTCTTTTTCCACTGCACCATGACTTTATATTCTATAGTGTACATTATTTCTTTTAAATAAGTGACAAGACTTTTGTCTAAGCAAAGTGAGATCTTACTGTCCTAATTAAATAATTAAAAATTAAGGCATGATCTTATTTTATTTTGGTAAACTAAGCGTAATCTAGGGCCTTTGCCTTTTATATAAGCCACTTCTGAATCCAAATGATCAACTAGAAGTCAAGTTATTATTTGTTGTTACTAAAACTTGGATAGGCGACAAGACTTTTTTCAGGTAGTGTGCTATGGCTGAAAGTGTCTCCCTTTAGGCTTCATCTGGATAACCATGTGTTGAAGGGTTTCAGTTCTACACTTAAAAAGAAAAAAACAAACTTAAAAATAGTTTTCCAGAAATGCAGGCAGAGTTATGTAACTCCTGTAAACACAGGTTGCAAAATCTCTCCAGCACTGAAACTCTTTTAAAAGTCCAAAAAAAAGTGCTTTTCTTCTGGAAACATGCCAGCTTATTGCACTCTTCTTCATCATTTGATCTTTATTTGATGAATTACCGCTGCCGGGAACAACATTCAATGTAAACAAGCATCTCTTATTTTAATAAAATTCTGTGTACCTCCTGCTGTCTGTGGGCGGTAATGGCGCCATGTTTTGTAAATAAGGCTCAATCTATAAATAATAAGCCTGATTTACATGAAAAGAGGCATATTTTAAACTAGATAGCGCTCGGCTTGTGAATAAGATGCACAGCATAGGATTGAAATGCCACAGAACTATTGAGTGACTTGGCCCCACGCCGCATAGTCTCATCTCATCCTGAATGCTATCTTACAAACACAGCCCTGGTGATGTAACCGCGATAACTAATGTGGATTTTTTGTCAGCTAGATGAGCTGTAGGATGACTCAAAGTGAGCATGTGATAAAGAGATGCTCTGACAAAAGCGTGACACACATGCTGTGGATTCATACCAAGTTGCGCTCTATTTTCAGTGAACGACACCTTTAATTGATGCAGTGACTGGAGACTCATGCGCCGCAGATGTAGACGGGTGCAGAAAGGCTGAGGGACGGAGATAGAAAGAGTATTGCTTGTGTTTTCCCTAAGCATGAAAAATGAGAGCAAGTCAAATTATCCCTCTCCCAAAGTGCTTTGCGGACAGCCATTCATCTTTGTGCTTTATCTGTCACTCCGGTCTCATCTTTCCACCTCTCATCCCGCACTTCTGTCCTCCTCCAGCTGAATATCATTTGCTAAAACTTTAGGGAAGCGACTCGTCTTCATTGTCTCCGATTGCTCCATTGTCTGATCATCAGCTGGGTAATGGCTCTGACAGACCTGTTACAGATGTAGTGTTTAATGACAAACAGTAATCAGGAGGGATTTGGTGACGCATTTAATCTCTGGTTTTACAGCTTTGTCCATGGATGATTTTTATCCCCTAAGGCGGATTCTTATGAGCTCACTTACTCAGCCTGACAGAAAGCGATGTTGAACAGCGTGATAAAAAAGAGCACCACACTGGGGAAGATTGTGCAAAAAATCACAATTCAGCTTTGTCTTACCAACCACCGGGTGGACTTCTCTTTGATAGCAAAGAAACCTTGTCATGTTCAAGTTCAGTGAAGGAATACAACTGAGCATCAGAATGTAGATGAATTAAGTATTATTGGAACATTCCATGTTTGATTTGTTAAAATTATAACAATTAATGAATTTTGCTTGGTGTAATAATTATTTTTGGCTTGTCCAACTCTATTGTACTTCTTAAAGGGATAGTTCACACAAAAATGAAAATGATTAATTACTCACCCTCTTGTCATTCCAATCCCTGATACCTTCGTTCATCTTCAGAACACAAATTAATAGGGATGCACCGATAACATTTTTTGGAACCGATCCCGATACCAAAATTCTGAGTATCGACCGATACAGATCCAATCTCGATACTGTGCCATTTATTATTATTTATTTTTTTATAAACTTAATACAGTTTCTATAGTTTTGGTGCTCAAATAATATATCTTTTTTAGTAAAAAATAACAGACCTATAGCCTACATTAAATGACATGCATGTCTGAATTTATTTATTTATTGTCTGAAAAATTTTCTTTTTGAAACAGACAACTAAAACTAATGCAATTCCCACTGTGCCGAGTGAGCACTTTTCTTCCTGTTAAACTTAACAGTAGCATTATTGATAATGTAAGCGTGCTCAGGTTCTGTAGGTAAAAATGCAGTATGAGTGTAGGCCATCGGGGAAGAGAGGAGGGGGGACAACTACACTTCGACACGATTCAAGGCAACCTAGTATGAGTACCTCCTTAGAGTAAACATTGTTGTAACATTAAAATAAATGTTTTCTAAGATTTTTTTGGAACATCTTTAGAACATTACAACTGTTCTTGAGGAATGTTTTGAAAATATTAATAGAAAATTTTTTTTGGACATATATTGTGGACAGAATGATGTTTTAAATAACATTCTGAGAACATTGTGAGACTAAAAAGTTATGAAAATGTTTTAGAAAATAGCCAAAAAAAAATAACAATAATACATAGTCTAAAAAAAAAAACAATTTGAACATTCAAAAAATAACATTATGTAAATAAATGGGAACTTTAAGGGAGTGTTTTTAGAATCTGAAATCGTTAGGTAGAAGAATTCATGCAAGACTCGTGCACTCAGTTGATGCAAAACAAAAGTCAATGAGTCAAGCAAATATATTCGTATTTAAAGAAATATGTATTTCCTCTCCACCACATCTTCTTGGTCCATTTTTTAGAACAATTAATCCCACCTGAAATCTGTATTTCTAAAACTATTTGGCCTCTTTTACAGCTACAGTACATCGCAGACAGAATGCAAGTGTTATCAGATGCGCCATGCTCTAATTTTGCTGACAGGATTATTTGTTGGTACATTAATTGTTGTTATATTAAGTGACTTGTTAGTATGTTTCTGCTGTAAAGCATGTTAAAAATGTATGATAGGCATTATGATTGTTGTATGTATCATATCATATTAGGACCATATGGGGACATATGGGGTTTTTTGAGCACACTTCGTTATTGTTGTTAATTTATTCGTTTGCTGGAAATTATGACTGAATTTAGAAATAGTTTTGAAACAAATCTTTGTGCTAAACAAACAAAATTAATTATGCAGGCTAATGGATGTCTGTTTCCTTATCCACGAAAGAGAGTAAGTGAAGGTAAAGAAAGAGGAGGTTCATTATCTCATTCTCACGCTGCAGATGGTCTGTTTTACTGTTTTCTCGCTAGTGAAGTGATCAGTTTTCCACTTACAAAGTCTGCCTTGTAAAATGGGGCAACGCAACTGACTCTTAAAGAGACAGGGAGATGAGACTCTGATTGGTTTATAGTCAAAACACACCTATAACTCATTAAGAGAATAAGCTCAACCCTGTTAGACCATGTGCTAGGGCACAGAGCGGAGTTTTTCATCCTTAAAGGGCCATGAAACCCCCTCGTTTTAGCAGGGTGTTTTCACACCTCTACTTTGGAAAAAGTCAGAAAAGTGGGCGTGTCTAGCTCTGTTTAGGGGGGAGTGTCGGAGGAACTAAAGTGGGATGGTGTGGGAGTGTCTATTTGGGCACGCGCGAGTTTCAGCCAAAATACTCACACACAGGAGAAAGTGATGGTGTTTTACCTACATGGACATCTGTAGTCGAATTATTTGCCAAATTATTAAATGGTGGACTTTAACTGCAGTTTGGCTCTTTCATTTAGGGAATTCATTCATGCCCCTTGCGACAAACGAGATATTTGATTCGAGGATCTGCTCTAAGCGTGTATTTTTCATGCAATGTTTGATACCGCACGGCGAATGAGAGGAAAAAAACTCAGCATTTTCCGGAAACTTAGATGCACACGGCAGGTAGCGTCAGAAAGCCGCGTGTGTTATTCCGGTCACAAAATGCGGTAAAAACCCTACACGAGGTTAAAGTTTGGTTGTGGTGCTAACATGTTTGCACTCTGTGCAAAAGTTAACTTAGTTCGATCCGAACAAACTGAATAAACAAAGAGCACTGGTCGCTCACTTACCAAATCTGTAGAGACAGGACAATCAACAGCAACTAGAGCCACGTCTTTATGAAGAGAATACTACAAGCGAATCCGGATCTCAGCGTTTGCAGATGAGAACAGCTCTCAGGTAAACAATAATCCTCCTTAGACACGTAAGTTATTGTTGTCGAGCGTCGCGTACACTGTTAATCCACACGTGATCCAGATGAGCTCTCACAGAGAGAAAATGAAAACGAAACTTACGGCAGCAAACTATAAAAGCAACACTTCACGCTTGTTTTGCCAACACAACGTGGCGTCTATGTCGCGTAAAAACACGGTGACAGTAATGAATATTAATGAAGTTGCACAATAGAGCGCGCTGATTGGTTTGAACCAAGCCTTACTCATGCATTAATGCATCACACTGTAAGACGTAATAAGACACACTCTGGCACAGACGCCCAGTCTGCACGCTGGAATACAATGCTATTATGTCATGACCGTGACGCAGCTTCAAAAATTCGTTTCAAACAGGAAGTACGAATTTGCTTGAAATAACGCAAAAACAACCAATTTACACTTTTTAGTGAAATATAGGTGTCTTAATAGTGTTTTTAGCAGTGTGGGACACATATACGACTGTCAACAGCTCAAAAAATGTGTTTTGGTGTTCTGTGACCCTTTAAAATAGCAAAAGTGGATTCTGACACGCACTTAATGCTTTTGCACCTAGATCGTTAAAATAGAGCCCCTTATGTGTTAAGGTGTACAACAACCATAGAAAATAGGGAACATATTTGCACATATCTCTCTGTTATTGTGTTTCTTCATTCTTCAGCACCATTCTCTGAATTTGTGGAAGGCAAGAGCTCTGTAATTGTCTCCTGTTTACATCTGTCCAAGTCAAAGAGAGCATGATTGTGTGTGTGAATACACAGGGCAAACACATCTGACAATATTACATTCGGAGAGATGAATGTCTTTTCTTTGTTGTTTCACCAACCATGACTATTTGTTGTGTGAGACAATGGTCTGAAACAGGATGTTTGCAGATCAGTGTGTCAGTGAGAATAGCAAATTCTCTGGCTTTGATGCTGCCTGTTAGCTTTAATAGTATCTACAATAAATTCTGTATGGGATTTTATTTTTGAGGCTTATCATTTTATTTTATTTCATTTTATTTTATTTTTGAGGCTCTATCTATTAGCTTTGCTGCTTTGTAAAGTGTGCAAATATGGGAATTTGTGTACTTAATATTATTTAATTATATACAGTTAAAATCTGTAAATCTGCCCCCCTTTGATATTTTTTTTATCTTTTAAATATTTCCCAACTGATGTTTAACAGAGCAAGAATTTTTTTACGGTATGTCTGATAATATTTTTTCTTCTGGAGAAAGTCTTATTTTTTTTATTTGGGCTAGAATAAAAGCAGTTCTTAATTTTTAAAAAGCAATTTTAAGGTCAAAATTATTATAAGCGATATTTTTTTTTGATAGTCTACTGAACAAACCATCGTTATACAATAACTTGCATATTTACCCTAACCTGCCTAGTTAACCTAATTAACCTAGTTAAGCCTTTAAATGTCACTTTAAGTGTCTTGAAGAATATCTAGTCTAATATTATTTACTGTCATCATGACAAAGATAAAATAAATCAGTTATTAGAAATGAGTTATTAAAACTATTATGTTCAAAAATGTGTTGAAAAAATCTCTCCGTTAAACAGAAATTAGGGACAAAAATAAACAGGGATGCTAAAAATTCAGGGGGGGTTAATAATTCTGACTTTAATTGTATATTTTTTAAGCTATGCCTGATAGCTTTGATGCCTTGCAAAGTGCATATAAGCCTGGGTTATTTTTTAAATAATAAAAAAAATTTTTTAGGGTATGTCTGTTCGATTTGATGTCTTGCAATGTGTGCGCAAGTCTGGAATATTTTATTCAAAATTTAATTTTATCACTTATTTAATTTTTTTTTTTTAGGCTATGTCTGGACTGTGTTGCTTAGCTTACTATGGCAAGGGAGGCGAGCGTGAGCACTTACACTGCTCCAACTACTTAAAAACGCAGAAGCTGTGCACAATTTCACTGCATGTGTGTTTGCTGAACAGTCTTTCACTGACACTTGCAGCAGAAGCCCCTATTTCACTGTAATTGAGAGAATGAAAGTAAACTCAATTTCTCTCTCTCTCTCACTGTGGCCCATTTGACCTGCTGGCGTGACTTTTCCTCTCCTCTCGGCTGTTACAGCAATACTTCTGGATACAGACACGAGCCTCCTCAGCGTCTATCATGGATCAGCTGTGATTTATCAGTGCCACTCGTCAAGAACAGCAACAGAGCGATAGAGCCAATCGCAGCTCTTTCTGTTGAGCATGTGACCAATCATAGGGCTGTAAGAAAGAACTTGCTAGACAAGGCTCAGAAAGTGAGCGGTATATTTATATTTGTTCACTTGCTATAAATGCTTGTGTTGTTCCGTGCATGTACTTGAGGTACAGTTTATATATCTGACTGTTTATATTGAAGGACAAAATTTTATCACGAAAAGTATGTACATATATCTATACATTTTTATACAAGAATTGCTGTGCTGTGAAGTATAAAATTGTGTATGGAAAACATCGTCAATGCACCGTGATGCACAGAGATATTAAATTGAACTGAATCAATGGCATAATAATCGTAACCAAACTGTCAGACCAGTGTAGGTTCACACCTCTATTTAATTTAAATGTATTTTATTTATATTTTAGGGTATGTCTGTTAGCTTTGATGTCTTGCAAAGTGTGCAAGTCAAGAATATTTTATTTGATATAAAATTTTGTTAATTTAATTAATTTATTTCATTTTAAAAGGCTACATCTGTTAGCTTTGATGCTTTGTAAAGTGCATGCAAATATGTTTTTTTGTTTAATTAATTTTATTTAACTGTATTTTATTTTTTGAGGCTATGTCTGTTAGCTTTGATGCTTTGCAAAGTGTAGTCTTTGATATTTAATTAATTAATTAATTAATTTGTTTGTTTAAAGCTACGTCTTTTACCGTTGATGCTTTGCAAAGTACACTCAAGTCTGGGATATTTAATTTCATTATTTAATTTTATTTATTTATTTTAATTGTTTTTAATTTGATGCTGTGACTGAAGGTGCTAGACAGCGAAGTTGAGGATCCATGTGCAGTACTTTATTACACAGAGAATGGTCAGGCAGGCAATGGTCGCAATCAGGAGCAGTGTAGTCATATAACAGGCAAATGGTCAACTGAGGCGGCAGGCAGGCTGAACAATAAAACAAGCAAGGGTCAAAACACGGAGAGACTAAACATGGAAATACTTCATAATTTTACAGGGCATGTACCAGCAACACTCAGCAATGTGTGTGAGTGTGTGTGTTTATATGGTCCATGAGTCTTGAGTAGCTCCCAGCCCTGTGTGTTTGTGTAATAAATGTAGAACAGGGACAAGTGTGTGTGTGTGGTGCCTGAAGGGAGTTGTAGTTCATATAGGCAGAATGGTAGTCCAAGTGAAAGTGAATGTTCTCCAGCAATCTATGAGGGTTAGATCCCTGGTGATTATGACAGATGCCATGTGGGATATTTTATTTTATATTTTGAGCCTGTGTCTTATCTTTGGTGTTTTATTACACTCAAGTATTTTAATTTTATTAATGTATTTCTGAGGCTGCATCTGCTTTGATGCGTTGTAAAAAATGCTTTGTTTAGTTTTTAGTTTAGTTTTGATGTCATATCTATTATAGTTTTGAGGCTTTCTAAATTACATGCAACAATTACATGTGCAAGTTTGAAATTTGTTTATTTATACTGTATATATAAGCTTTAAATTCCGAGCAAAGAATTTTCATGCAGGCAGAATTTTCAGAACTGATGCCTTTGTGCAAATCATCATCTTTATCATGTTGAACATTCAAAGTTTGCTGTATATATGTGAATGCGTGCTCTTAAATTCAGTGGGATTGTTTCTCTTCCAGTGGCACCTTGCCTGCTTTGCGGTTGATCTTTGCTGACTATGTGTGGAAAGCTGCTTGAAAGCCTCCCATCTTCCCCACCGACAGCTTCTCCATTACTTATAAAGTGCTTCATCTCTCTCTGCTGAGCCTGGTCTACTGTGCTCCTTCTGATTAATGACCGTGCCATTCCAGCTCAATTTATTACCATACATTTCGCCATGCAATACAATCCCGCACATTCACCCTGTACGGAGGTATTAACATCGTGCCATGATACTTGACACCATAATAGTGAAAATTATAAGAACTTATTTGTCTGCCGTTTGAAACAAATCCATTAGGCTGACTTGAATAATAGCAGAACTGAAACTAAAGCACACACCCAGTGGCCCTCGAGTGCATACACAAACGCATTTAATAGTCAAAAGAGCATTATAAAATAATCAAATCCTGTGAGCATTGGAAAATAGCTGACAGCGCTGAACAGGAATGATCCAGTTGTAATATATCAAGAATTACCTACTGCATGACTTATACAGTGCCCTCCGCTAATATTGGCATCCTTGGTAAATATGAGCAAAGAAGACTGGGGAGAAAATGTCTCTCTTTTTTTTTCTTTTTTTTTTTAGAAAAGATTTAGATCTTACTCAATATTTTAGCCTTAAAAGGCAGATAGGGTATGAAGTGTTTGGTTGCAAAGCGCTCTAAATCCAACAGACTTCTCTTTTTTTTGTAAATGAGAATTTTCTATCAGGCTTCTATTATTAGGTTCAGAAGTTTTATTTATTATATAATGAAAGGTTATTAGCTAGTAAATAAAATAACTTTTTTTAGACAAATCTTTGGTTTTTAACAAGGTAGATTTTCTATTGCGTCAAAACCATCTAAATCCACTAGTGCTTTTTTTGCAAAAACCTCTAAAACCACTGATTGGGACAAGACATTAATTAGTTTAAAAAATCAGTAAAGATGCAATTAGAATTTTTTTTTACTAAACATAAAACACATTACATAAACCACCTAAAATAAAAAATACAGAAATCTGTCTAGTAAGTGGCGGTTTATTCCACTGTGGTAACCCCTGATTAACCAGGGAGTAAGCGGAAAGAAAATGAATGAATGAAATCTGTCAAGTAAGTGCTTTAATTAATCACATTAAACTTTACATTAACCTCCTAGTACTTAGTGTCCACATACGTGGACAGCACATTTTAGCTATTAAGTGGTTATTTAAAGTACTTTGAATGTTTTATATTTTGTTACAGACATGCAGTGTCATCCTGCAACTGTTTTGTAGCATATGAATGTTAAAAAAGATGTTCCAAACACAATTTTTAACTGTCCAAAATTGGGGGAAAATTTAGTTTTTACTCTCTGTTAGTCAAAACCTGTTTTAAAAATTCCTATGTTAAATATGCATTACAAAACAATCAAGAAAATGTGTTTTCATATAAATTCGGACCACGGGTCCACATACATGGACATATTTTTTCTCTTAAAGTACATCTTATCAAAAGATTATACTTAGGTTTTTATTCTAATTAGGTTCCAATAAGCCCAAATAGCAAAGAGAAATAGAAAATGCATGTAAAAAAACACCTTGGGCCTTAAGAGGTTAATTAAATCTTAGCAATCTGTTGTTATTTCTGATATTTGGGATTTTGATTAAATGTAAGTAGAGCAATGTAAACATTGTAAACTAAGCTTGGTAGATTCAAATAATGTAGTGTAAAAACATTGTGAAACATCAATATCTGTGCATTGTCCATTAATAAAAAATATATTAACAATGGAATATAAATAATGTATAGTTTTATATATTATATTTATCTTTTAAAAAATAGCTTACATTAGCAAATTAAGCACAATTACAAAATAAAATACCTACTGGGCAAAAAAAAAAAAGGCTACTTGTCTCTTAGACAATTTTAGAAGCTGTCATTCATTCATCCTCACTATACTGACGGTCTTGGTCTCTTTTTCATCTATTATTTATCCTCATAGCATCCATGTGGGATAGTAGAACGGCATCTTAACTTTGTCTTTCATGAAATGGACTTGGCGTTTAATGTATAGTAAATCAGACTCATTCAAAGTAGTGTCGCTGCGCAAAAAAAACATCATGAATGCATGCTACACTTCTGACTGTACATTGTGTTTTCTTTTTCTTATAATGCAGTTTTGAGATGGACATTTTCATTTACCATTCATTGACAGTCGGTCAGGTTCATGCAGTTCATCAAACTCTGACTTTTAAAATCTAAATCAGAAGCGGAATCAAACAGTCTTCTCTTAAAAGCCAGCGTATCAGTGCGCTGCTACATTGAAAACATATGATTCAATTCGCGCCTTCTGATTGGTTCTCGGGATATAGCGGATTTTGCAAGTGGCATTAAGTGGCTTTTGCCAACAAACTGTTATTTCTGAATGCACTGATGCTGCGATTTAGATGATTTGAAGCAAATATATTTGTTGAACATGCACTACATGCCTAAAGCATTGCTCAATGTCATTAGCTCATTTTAAGTGGAAGTATTCACCTTATTCTCCGCGGACGAGCGGGCGCAGCCATTTGAATCTTTTTGGCACGGGACTTCCGGTCTCATTTATTTCCATTCATTTTTAGACATTAAAAACTGCTCGTTTCACTGTTTGATGTTGCAAACTGATATTTCCTTGTTATATTATTCAACCTGGTCTCTATAGTCATGCAAACATTTGTTTGTAGAGCAGGTAGTTTGACCTTTTTTTGCCGTTTATTATTCCTAGTCGTTTCTCCCATAAGCGACTGAAACGGAAGTTCTAAGACAATCGCGAAAACAGGCGCACTTCCGCATTTTAGAGTAAGGTCAATAGTGTTGAGCAGCTTTTGCATCTGAGCTCTTCATATACTGAGCACTCTATTGGTAATAAATGCTTCAGGCTACGTTTATGTGAAACCTCAACATGTTTGACCGCTGGCAAAAATGAACACTACGATGTAGTTTAAAGACAATAACAAACAGTTGTGTAGTGCAAAGCTTTTATTTTTGGAATAAAATAATTTTCACACTATAGAGAACACTATAGTTCAAATGAGCTGAATTGGGCTTAATCATGCAAAATAAACGGTGTGGGGGATATGATGACCAGGATTGAGACCTGCAGCCTTAAGTAATGTATTTTAGATTTGCAAAAATGTAGACAGCGCTCTCTAGTGGATTTGTCATCTGAAACTTGCAATGAAATGTATGCAGAGCACTGTATTTTGTCTTTCACAAAAAATGTAGACTGAGGCACGTATTTCCAGCAAGCCTGGGTTTTTTACTGTGAATTCTGCAGTTGTCTTAAGTGTACCGCAATCTGAAAAACATTTTTACAATATTTTTAATAGTAGATTTCTGACCAGCACAGCTGTCTTTTTTTTTTTTTGCTGTGAATTTTACATTTCTCTTAAGTACAATATATAAGTATTATGGTTATTACTACCATAAACTTGATCACATTTCTACTGTATTTATTTATGATATATTTCTGCCATTTTATTTTTCTTAATTTTCTCTTAATTTTTCTTTGTCTGACATTTTCTTTCTCTTTATTATACCATTATTTATAATAAATAAGTATTAAAGTTATTACTACCATAAACTTGATCACATTTCTACTGTATTTTTTATGGCAAATTTCTGGCAACCATATCTGCCAGTTCTTTGCCGTAAGTTTACAGGATTTTTTTTACAGTTCAGAGAAATGTATTTTGCATTTTCACAAAAATATTAGACTGCTGCCTGGCATTTCCACTGAAATGTAGTTTCTGACCTAAGATCCAACTAACTGCTGCGATTCTCTAATTCTGTGTGTCTTTTTCGGCCAATCAAATTATCCTCCAAACAATGTATTTGAACAAGATAGTGGCACATCCGCTTTCAGGCATATTTATGATACTTTCAGTTGACTTGAATTTCTTAGTTATTGCCCTGATGGTGGAATTTATAATTTTCTTTTTCTTTTTTGCTAGTGTCTTATAGCCATTTCCCATTTTGTAAAGCTTTGCCACAAATCACTGCTCTGTTCTTTGGTTTTCTCCATTGTGATGAATGATTGTTATATATAAACTGTATATAGCCCTTTAAAAAGAAGGCCATGATTGAACAACTTTCTGTTCAATGGGAATACACTTCTTTTTATATTACACACAATTTCAGCCTTAACAGCCTTAATCAGCCTTAACAGAGCGGGGTCACGTGGCTCCATACACAGTAGGGAAAATAATCCACCTGGGAAAATTAGATTGCTTTTAGATTCTAAATGTCGATTTCGATTATTTTTCGATCAATCGCCCAGCCCTATATACAGTTGAAGTAAAAGTAATTCGCTCTCCTATTTGGTCAATATTGTTAGCCTCATTAAGGATTTTTTTTTCGATTGTCTACAAGACAAACCACTGCTATACAATGACACAAACTTGCCTAACCTAATTAACCTAGCTAGTTAAGCCTTTAAAAAGTTGAATACTAGTATCTTTAAAAAATATATCTACTAAAATATTATGTACTGCCATTATGTCAAAGAGTTAAAATAAATCAGTTATTAGAATCAAGTTATTAAAACTATTATGTTTAGAAATGTATTGAAATTTCCATTTCCGTTAAACAGAAATAGAAAAATATACATACAGGAGGGCTAATAATTCAGTGGGCTATAATTCTGACTTTAAATGTATATTGAGTAAAAGATCAAGACTAAACAATAAAGTTATTAATATTTTCACAACCTTTTTTTTTGCTCATATTTGCCAGGGGTGCCAGTATTAGTGAAGGGCACTCTTATACAATTGTCGAGAGCATGAAATGAAAAATAGAGAAAGGTTATCTGCTCTTTTTTACCACACTGGATCATCATTAATTGTTGAAACTCTGGAAAGCTTCGCAGGCAGCTTGTGAAGGTGTGAAAGTATGTCCTTGTTAGCTTTCCACATTCACTGTGTCTGAACAAACATGCTTGGACTTCTCACCCTCAGCCATTTATTCTGTTATAGTCAGCTTTTTTTCCGATCTTCACAGTTCGCTAGACAAGATTCATCTTGCACTTGTGGAATCTGACTAAGTCTCTGTTCTCCCACAGTCCTGCCTCCGCTTTTTCCTTTCCAACATCCAAACATGCAGAACTGCCTCATCACCTGTCGCTCTGCTTATACTTTAGAGCTGCGCTGGCATTTCTGCACACTCACTGCCAAGAACAGCAGTGCATTTTACCCATTTTCTCATTTATTTTGATTTGAGTTATTTATTTATTTTTGCGCCCACTAAGATAAAGCTTCTTGAATAATGTAACAGGATTCGTCCACACCATATCAGCAAACTTTCCAGCACAACATACTGAACTAACACAAAGTTTTTTAGTAAAATTCTATTCTATTCTATTTAGGTTTACTATTTATTTATTGATTTATCAGTATAATTTTTGATCGTCGGTTATTTCAATATATCAACGCATAGAAATACAGTCTCAGCTGAACAGTAGGAAATAATAGGAAAGAGTCCCTTAAAAAGTGCTTGTAGAAAATTATGTATTTTCTACCCTACTACTTGTTTTTAAAAGTGGTCTGTATTACAAAATCAGATGATACATCGAATACCAACATACATTTTAATCAGATTATTTATCATTTTAAAGTAGCGTTTTAATTGAAAACGTTTGTAATTTATATTTAATAAATTAAAAATAATTTAATTGACAAAATGGTAGTTAATTATTCATGGTTAATTAACTCTGTCTCATGTATTAATGTGTCTTTTGAAGTTTTCAAGCCAGGGCTATTATATCATAAATAAATCTTGTGTAATTAAAATTAAAATCTTGTGTAAATAATTAAAATATAACTGGCAGATTTTTTTTTATTGTTTATTATTTATGTAATATTATCTATTATTTATTTAATATTTGCATCAAAATAAAAACAAATATGCCATGCATTCAGACACATATTTTAGACAACACCATATCAGTGTTGTAACATCAATTGTTAAGAAATGAATATTTGGTGAAATAACCCTGATTTTTCAATTGAACACAACAAATGAAAACACATTTTAATCAGACCAATTGACATTTTCTTAAAAAAGCTCTAAATTACACAACTTTTTATGTGAGGTTTAAATAAAATTTTATCAACTTTGTAGAATAAAATGTTAATAATCACAAACAGGGGTGGTGCAGTGTGTGGCGCGTTCGCCTTACAGCAAGAATGTCGCATGGTTTGAGCCTCGGCTGGGTCAGTAGGCATTTCTGTGGGGAGTTTGCATGTTCTCCCTTGTGTTGGCATGGGTTTGCTCTGGTTTCCCCCACAGTCCAAAGTCATGTGGTATAGGTGAATTGGGTAAGCTGCGTATATAGGTGAATCTGCTGCGTAAAACAAGTTGGCGGTTCGTTTCGCTGTGGCGAACTAGATTAAAAAATGGACTAAGCCGAAAAGAAAATGAATTAATCTATGAAGAGTCGGGGAAAAACGGAGTTGAGGATCCAAATGCAGTTTATTAGGAGAAATGTCAGGCAGGCAATGGTCAAAACAGGGACAATCAGAAGCATGCAGATAATCCAAAAATCGTAAACTGAGTTCAGGCGAATGGTCAAGACAGGCGGCAAATCGACGATAACAGCAAAGCAAAGGGCAAAAACACGGCAAGACAAAGCAAGGTTTGCTCAAACACTTTATTTGCTCAAAGTGAATAAGATTTAGCAACAATGTGCGTGTGCTGTGTTTATAGTCCATCTTATTAGTCCTGAAGAGCTTTAGCTGAGCGTGTTTGCAATCAAGGGGAATCTGGGCCAGGTGTGTTAGTGAAGTGCATAATGGGATCTGTAGTTCATTAAAGTATCAGATTTGTAGTTCTCCAGTGATCTGCCAATTCTAGATCGCTGGTAATTGTGACAATATCAGTATACAACAAGATTATTCTATTCTGAAAAATGTAATGAACAATATAGTTCATTAATAATCTAAAAGGGTGACACAGTGGTGTAGTGGTTAGCACTGTCGCGTGGATCTCTTCCGGTTTCACCCACATTCCATAGACTAGGTGAACTGAATAAACTAAATTGGCCGTAGTGTATGTGTGCAAATGAGTGTGTATGGATATTTCCCAGTACTGGGTTGCAGCTGGAAGGGCATCTGCTGTGTAAAACAAATGCTGGATACGTTAGCGGTTCATTCTGCTGTGGTGACACCTGAATTATAAAGGGACTAAGCTAAAAGAAAATGAATAATAGTCTAAAAGGATTCATAAAGCAGTCAGATCGATTTTTGTAACGCATATCTTAATAATACCAACTCATTTCTGTTGTGTGGTGTGTTCAGAAGCGAACAACAATCTAGCCAGCCCTAAATATTAAATGATATATTATAATACAGCACAACAACAGATCTTAATTGACTGTCTTCAAATGGAAAACATAAAAGTGTTTCAGTATTTGACTTATTATTTTCTTTACAGCGCGCTCGTTCAGACACTTGAAAAGACCAGCCGTCCTAAATGATGCTCTCAGATGTTGTTTCTCTCTTCACGCTCCTGTTGGCTTCTTTTTTGGCCGTCCGCTGTTATCGACCCATTAGACAAAGCAAAATGGAATTTCTAGCTATCTGCACCCTCTTAGTCTATTGTTTCCCTTTCAGTCACGCTAAGGTAATTCGTTTTTCAGGGGCCGTGTTTCGCTCCCCTTTCACTCCTGGCTGATTGCCTTGTAGAACAGAACTGTCCATGTAACATTATCCTTGCTCTATGCTCCTTTCCTCTAATTTATCTGTCTGGTGAATGCCAGGATAACCAGGGCCTTTGACATCCGCGTTCCTCTGAAATGCCATGTTCTGGCGGACTCCTTTGTTAGTCTGTCGCATTTTTGCAAAGTGCTGGATTGTTATTTGAAATCCATAAATTACAACAGTGAGATGCAAGTTCAGTGAATAGTGGTTTATGACTGTCACACCCATGTAGCATTGGCAACACCAAGCACATCCTTTTGTTTCTCAAACTCTATTCACAATACTTGAGAATATACTCAAAATTCAGCGGTAGCAGAACTAAGGCAGCTTTTCAGGTTTCTGTGAAAATATTCCCTGAGCTGCATATTCAACCTTTGGCATATGGCATAAGAGCTAATTAGAACTATGCTAATGTGCTCCCTCAGGCCCAGCGACTGAAGAGGAAACCAACTATGTGCTTTGATATATCTGTCATGCTTCAGCAGACACTAACAAGAATGACTCGGAGACACTACAGACCCTGCATAATATAGGTCTGTATTGTTCAAACCAGTTCCTTACAGGTGCTCTTATCAGTTCTTTTTGTGACTTTTTGAGAGTTATTTAACTTCTGCAGATTTTAATTAGGATACACTTGTTTCCCAAGATATTAAAAAAACAGTGTAGTTATTAATTATTGAAGAGTTATAAGTGTCAGTTTTTGGAAATCGAGATTTATACATCGTCTTAAAGCTGACTAAATATAAGTAGGGATGTCCCGATCAGGTATTTTTTGCCCTAGAGTCATTTGATTTTGAGTATCCACCAATACCTAAACCCGATCCCATACTTCTATTACACATAAAACAAGAATAAAAAAGAAAGAAGAAGCAGATCCAGGATATTCCTTATTTTTTATTTAAGTCACCTTATTTTAACATTCAACAACTCTGCACAAACAGAGCACTTTTGTGTGGTAGCTTAAACAATGAAGTAATAAATAACATAAATTCCTCACCTTTGGACTAGTACAACAGTAAATATAAAAAAATATATAGCACCTCAAACTTGACTTTTTTTTTTTAGTGGATTAGTAATTCACAAATACAGCAAAAAAGAGGCAACAGATTTCAAAAAAAATTTAAAAAATAAATGAATAAATAAAATAAAAAATGAGAAAAAACAAAAACAAATGTAAGACATTCATAAGAGGCCAAACAGAGCTTTCACATTTTTACAGCTTTGAGAGACTTCATTAACTGAATAAACCTTGTATAAGGGAGAAAATTTTATAAAGTAAAGTAAATGTTAAGTCTACATTTGTGGATAAAGAATTTACCATGTAAATGAATCACGTAAAAAAAAAAAAAAAAAAAAAAAAAAAAAAAATATATATATATATATATATATATATATATATTAATCACCATTTTTAGAATAACAAATAATTTCTTTTGCATTCAATGTTATCAGCTTGGGGTGTGAGGAGACGCTTACTCCACAAGATGAGACGAGACGAGACGAGACACGAGATTGGGTTTACAAGATCGAGATGAGATTTTTTACCCTATTTTAAAGAAATCTTCAATGATATAATATATGTATGAAAAATATTTTATTCAACTGAAAAAATAAATAAAAAAAACCAAAATGCAAAACTATTTAGGTGCTTTTCAAAAAGTTATTTTACTTCTATTTTAATGAATTTAAAGGACATGCAAACCCTGCTAAATATTTTGCTTATATATGAATGGAAAATAATGTTTGTATATCATTTTAAATATTGGGGAAAAAAAGATTTTTATTCAACTGTGGAAAAAAAGTAAATAAAAAAAATCACAAAATGTAATGCAACCTGTAATGAATGTTATTTTATTTCCAGTTTAATGAATTATGTGCAGTAAAGGATATGCAAACACTGCTAAATATTTAGCTATGAACTAGACTGACTGGCTTCTCCCATCTACAATTTCACTTGTGAAATCGAACTCCTCTCTCCAAATTGGACGCTTTTTAACGTGTGTTCGTTCAAGGATGATGATGATGATGACGAGTGTGTGTCTCAAGGAGTTCACTGTGTGTGTGTGCACTCAGAGATGTGTGTGTCTGTGGTCCTTTACTGACTCGATAGGTGCAGACAATAGTGTCAAACAGCTGTGCGTGTATGCCTTTTCCTGTTGCAGAATTTGGCTAAAAGTCCTACATGATGCTAATAGTGCTCAGTGGGTGCTCTTGAACGTCTTTTGGGTGAGATGTTAAACCAAAGTCCTGACTCTCTGGGGTCGTTAAAAATCCCAGGATGTCCTTCGAAAAACAGTAGGGGTTTAACCTTGGCATCCTGGCCCAATTTGCCCACTGGTCTCCGTCTATCATGGCCTCCCCATAACATAATTGGGTTCATCACTGTCTCCTTTCCACCAATCAGCTGGTGTGTGGTGGGCGCAAAATGACTGCCGTCGCATCATCCAGGTGGATGCTGCACACTGGTGGTAAATGAGGAGATTCCCGCCAATGTGTAAAGCGCTTTGAGTGCCCAGAAAAGCGTATATAAATGTAAGGAATTTTTATTATTATTATTATTATTAGTTTGATTACTGTGTTTACATGTTTGTATTGCACTTGATGTCAATAATTTTGCTAAAATAGGAATACTCCACATGTCTTGATTCCATTTGTGTTTACAATTATTATGACTTTCAGCATATCTAAAGTGCTATTCCATCACATGGTTATGAGCCGTGGCTAGTTTGTGTAGCTGCAGTTGTTGTGGCCTCTGCTTTTGGATGCAGCAACCTTTGAACTAATGAAAAATGAAGAAAAAAAAAAGTGTCACACCTGCCCAAGCAGTTTAAATCCAATCCTGCCTCCAATCTTGAGTGCTAAATTCACCCTCACGCTCCATCATAACATCACAACTCACGAGATAGCTTTGCACTTCGATGAGAAATCTTGTTGCGGTTTCGTTTTGTGAGATCTCATAGCCCAAGATCTCATCACACCCTTATTATCAACATATTAGTATTTCCAAAATAATTGCACACTCTGACAATCAACAAATACGTGACATAAGGATTCCTCAGTTTTTACCAAATGAACATTCTTTCTCAATATCTGAAAATTTGGAAAGCAACACGTTGGTTTGGTATATTTTATGTCAAATTTTTACTGAATTTCTCTTTATTTGAAATGTAAAGTTTGTATGGTGGCAGCCATGCTTTTCTCCAATTAACCTCCCATAATAAAGAATTGCAGTAAAATTTCCCTCTTGAAATAACTCTATTTTTATCTTTAAATACTTGCCTTATGTCATTGTTACCACATTTTTTGTCAAATATATTTTTACCATTTACTAGGAAATTACATTCTTTATTTTCTAGATTATAATAGGTCAAATGACTGCACATTAAATTACTGAGTCTCGAGAGGATAGCTTTGATCACTGTCGAAAATTCTTTAAATTTAACAGGAAAACTGAACTTATACAAAAATGGTTCTTAGAAATTGATCCCTAAAGATGAATCAAATAAATCACTTACATATACCAACCCATGTTCCAATCATTTTTTCCAAGTATAAACTCTTTCCTTTAGCAGTAATCAATACGTTATTCCAAATTTTTATTCTTTGAGGAGAAAAATTATGCACAAAGCAAAGTTTCCTAGCCAAGAGTATTTGCTCATAAAATGTAGATCATTTTACTGCTAATTTTGATGGTGAAAAATTTTATGTCAAGTTGCAAGTTTACATATCTCACAGTTGTATTGCTATGGCAATGTTGTCGTCATCAAATTGACATTACCTCCAGACCGCAGACATACTCACACTTTCCGCTTCAAGCTTTTGTGTTCTTCTTTGTCGCAGTTAACCAATAGCTTCTCTACAACAAAGTAATGTCATGCCGCACACGTTGCTGTTTCTGGTTGAAGTCAAGAAAGAGGTATAACTCTGTGCCACCGCATAACTATAGATATGTTAAAAAATAATTACTATATATATATATATATATATATATATATATATATATATATATATATATATATATATATATATATATATTTTTTTTTTTTTTTATTTTTTTTTTTTTGGGTCCTGTATTGTACTGAATGTATATTCTATTCTTGTTTTCTTAAATAAATTACTAAAACTTGTTACACCTAAAAGGACTAACTTAATTTAATACTGAAAATTGTCATAAGTTAAGTTTATCAAACTTAATTCATTTAATTGTAACAAGTCGAAGTATTTTGATTAAGTTTTACATTTTTACAGTATGGATTGAACATAAAACAATTAAGTTGTCCCTCCAAAAAAAACTTGGGACAGTTGTGTTGTTTCAGCTCAATTTAAATAAGTAGTTTGAACAAACAGCAAATGTCTTTTTTGGTGTGTAATTTGTCATTTAGCTATTATTTATAGTCTTCACTGTCTAGTGCACATCTTTCAGGCACAGTCCTCCTGAGGTAAGGTGCTGTTTCAAGGGTAAAACGGTGATAATGGATCAACTGAGCATCAGAGCCACTTAATTTTTATTTTTTTCAAACTGACTGACTGGTACTATAATACAACACCTACAGTATATGATTCAAGGAAAATTGTCCATGTGGAAATTAAAGGTGTAGATTATACACAAGATTTAATTTGCTCACTTACTGTAACAATCCAAGATATAGTGGATGTTTTTCCATGCATGCCTGTTATTATGCTGTTCTTTTATTAATGTTAAGTTTCTTGCTTGGTTGTTTTTCTTCCTAAGATCTCAGTGTAGCATCAGGAGTCACATGTGTTAATTGTCTCTTGCCTGCATTTTTATTTTATTTACTTTTTTGACTCTCAAGGTGCTGGTAGCTGTTACCTTGCCAATTATGAATCAGCAAGGATTGCAGTCACAGCTGAAAATCCTCTTTAAGGTTTTACTGAAGATGAAAATTACCTACAGTACATCTTGAATTGCCTGATGGTGAGTTAACAGCAAGTTTTTTTATGTGAATTATTTGGGTCTAGAAAGAGTGGAAGCTGCCTGATAAACAAACGAGTTGATTATTTAGGATATATTATTTTATAAAATTACATTCTATGATGTGTATCATAATTTAATGTTATATTTGGAAACAGTAACCTATTAATGACAAATGAAAACAACATTTCTTCCAGAACTTACTATCAGCTTGTCCATTTGATGCAATTTACTTATTATATCCATATATTTGCCCATTTTAAACGATTTGCATTTAATTGATGTGGAATGTGCAATAATTACATGCTAATTGGATATTTATTGGTTTAGTTAATTAGATAAATATAATACAGTTAACTTATATAAAGTGTAATCTTTTCAAATGGAGATTACTTACATTTTCTGACCTCTAATGTTTTATTAATTAATATAGCTTTAATCATAGTCATTTTAAAATACCATTGAATGGCTTTACACTTTAAGTTTTAGCGCCTTAATGGCTTGGAACCGCATAAACCTTCATAAATTATATTTACTTTCTCTCTGAGTGGTTTCCATGGCTTGTCTTGCTCTAAAAATCGCACAAAATCCTCTAATATTGCCAGGCTTTATATGGTAGGTGTAGGGCTCCTGCTTATTGTAAGCCCTTTACCCAAATAACCGAGAGAAATTCAAAGCGAGTCAATATGAGAAGCGCATCAGGAACGGGCAGGTCCGTGAAAGCGCCGTTCCGCGGTAGGTGGTGCTAAACTCATTCACATTTTGTCAGTAGCTCGGCGGGCACACAGGATGATTTTAATCGCGCTGGACAGCGGCCAGCGTCACTCACGGTCTCAGCAAGTCAGCGCCCTGCGCACGAGAGCAACAACCTCATTCCTGGATATACGGCACTAGAGGCGAGTGCGCGAGCGCGGCGCGCGGACACAAATCGCCTTCCGCTGGCTGAGAGGAGCAGAGCGCGCGAATGCTTTCCAAACTGAAATGAATCGTTGACGGCCGTTTGAAAATGAAGAGGCTTTCTCGAAAGCTGACTTTAGCTCTGGCAGCGCTCTTTTGGATAGCAGCTTTACTCTATTTCATACTGCTGAACAGCCGGAAAATACTACCTGACCAAAGAAACGAGCAACCGCAAGTCAAAGAGGTGAGTGAGACATTATGATATGTTGAAAATTGAAGTCGCGACGATGATTGTTTGGCATATTGTTTTTTAGGACCTGTCACAAACTTATTTTTTTTTCCTCTTCCAAGAGAAAATATAGCATGTGCGTCATTTTTACAATACCTTTGTCGATAATAAAGGATAAAACTGTCTAGCTTGCAGTATCTTTTTTATCATATTGAATATGTAAAAAAGTAATATTTTGTCTCACGAATTCCTCTTCTGAACTTATTCTGAACCTGCAAGAGAATAATTTAACTTACTTTTCCCTCAGAAGACGAAGTAATAGGTTTTTGATAACCTTTTCACATTTAGTTTGTTGACAAAAATGGTCAGTTTGGTCTTTCTTTATATGCAAGCTTAAATTCTTATCTTTCAGAATGACGGACGCATGGTTACAGCTTTCATGTAAGTGCGCACAAGAGGGAGCACATACTCAATCTAGATTATTGAGTAGAAAAGTAAATATTTAAATAGCATGTATAAAATGTTCCTAATTAAGGCTATAAATACATCAAGACCATTGTATCCTCGACATTTTACCCTAGAAACAGTTCAACCCCTTTCTAACTTCCTACTGAATGAGAAATCACTGTAATAAATCTCAGTTGTTTCTCAATTCGTTTTATTAGGATTTGTTACTTAATACTTGCTTTTCATGAGAAATAATATTCTGACATGTGGTTCTATCTGACCTGGAGTTTGAGAACAGACTAAACGATGCCAAGCATCTGAGATTTTAATATAAACTCAAAAAAACTAATTCCATCTAAAAGCAAAAGAGTTGAGCTTTGCTGTTCACATTCATCTTAAATCTCTGTGTTCTCTATTTTATTTTATATTGTGTAATTTTTCTGAGAGACATGTGAGGAGAAAAACTATGCCAATGTCTTCAATACTATTTTCTCTATGTGCTAATTAAAAAACACATCTCTTTTTGTACTTCATTCTCCTTGACTTTTAAGATAAAGCAGTGTACTGTATTAAATAGTTAATTTTATATGCATTTTGGATTCAATCCCGAATGAAGAAATAGTTATCTTGCAGCGGATTTTACCAGGAGCCACTATAATCAATAAATAATTGCACTGTTATGTGCGCTATTCAGAAAGTAAGGGAACAGAAGGTCAAGGATATTCACAAACAGCATAGCGGGATGATTCTCATATCTGTTGCATTAATAGTCTAGCTGCTGTATTGTTGCTGTTTAGATGCGTAAATCTGCTTGTACATCTTGTAAGTCAGTTTTTCATTCAAACAGCGGCTGGTATATGACAATAAAGTATCACCGAGGGTAATGGGGTATGAAACATGATATATGGCGCAATATATCTCAACACTGAGCAACACTCTATAGGAGCGGAAATATGAAAACACGTCGCACATGCTCCTTACATCTGTACTGAGACAATGATTGAGTTTTTATGACCGGATTTATCTTCAAGAAAGCATTCAGGGCTTGTAAATGCTTGGATTTGACTTTGCATTCTTTTCTTTTTTGAGGGGGATGTGAAAATAAATCAAAATAAATGGTTTTTGTGACCCTGAAAAGTGAGAAGTGATAGATTTTGCAGACACTCCTCCCTTTAAACACAACTTAGTGCTGGAAGAGAAATGCCTGCTTTGGTATTCTGTGTTGAACATCATGTTTCAATTTGCTGTTTGCTTCAATATCTATTTTCTGTAATAACCCTGACAGGGAAGGCCAGACCCGCAATAGCTGTTATTGGCGAGGAGGAATGTGAAATACAGGGTTGGCGCAGCGGCTGTTGAGGTGAATGCGCTGTGTGTCACCGTGGCCAGTGTGTTCAAACCATTCATCAAATGGTGGTGACATCTCACTCAGATTCGATGGGAAGATACTCCCCCATCAGCAGAGTGATGCATTATCTTTATAATGGTAAGGGAGGACTCAGATATCACCCGTGACATCTGCTATTACCATGATTCATGGCTGATATGTCCCACAATACAGATTACACAAGCAGACAGTGTTGTTGTGCGGTATATTCGCGGTGGCTCGGTGTCAGGTGTTAGACCGGACAGATGGAGTTTGATGGACTCATCATTTGCCTGCACATGAATTTTGACACAATGTTGGAATGAATCATTTTAATGCAATACTGATTTTACAGTCGTGCACGACTTGTGTACCTGCTGAGCGTGTGCTGCTGAGGCCTGTGAAAAGAGAGCAGGATTTCAATAGAAGTTCGGTATGTGTGGTTTTGTGCTTTGCAAGAGGGCAGAGAGGCTTTGGTGGAGTAGCGCTCTATAAAAAGGACCCACACATGCAGAGTTCAGACGACAGGACAGGGAGGATCCAATTACCACTTCCTCAGTCTGTCCTCCTCCTCTCATTAGAAGGCTGAGCTCTGTGGGAGCCAGGGGAAACACTGAGCCCCAAACGTGGCATGGCTCAAATGCCCTGATCACTGACTGTGGAGCATCAAGGAGCTAATGATTTCAGCAGGGAGCGTGGGGGTGGCTGCGCGAACGCTGCTTTTTTTGAAGGCGGATGAAATTGTAAAGCAGATAGGAAATTTGACACATGGATTCAGAACCTGTCATCTTTTTTTTCATGTGCTAATTACATTCAGTTTCTATGCTTAATGATTAAAAGAGTTCATTTTGGAGTGAGTCATTGTGCCCTAATGCAAAGAGTTTAATGTTACTTTTTTATTTGCGCCCTTTTGTCTTTTGAATGGTTTGTTTACTCAAAAATGCTTTTTAAAAATGAATTCTTCACCCTCACTTCATTCCAATCCCCCAAGACCTTCGTTCTTCTTTTCAACACAAATGAAGATATTACGCCACTTGATGGGATCCAAGAGTTGTAAAGAGATGATACCAGCCACAGGCCTGTTGCCAGCCTAGTGAAAAGGGTGGTTCTTTTTTCACAAAAAGTCGACCTTTTTGCAGTTATGCACCTCATTTTCTGTTTAACTAGGAAGTTAACTATTTCTTGTTTAAGGGATGCATGATATATCGGCAGCCAAATTGTTATCGGCCGGTAAATGCTATTTTTAATGGTATCGATCCGATATCAAAATTAGTTCGATATCAAGGAGAGATAATAAGTGTATGCCATGGGCATTTCTAATTGCACTGTAGAAAGTGCTACACTCACAAAGTAGGTTTTATATACTTTATATAATTTCAATCTAGTTTATTTTATTTTGTTTTTTACCAGAAATATATTTATTTGCTTCCTCTTTACTTAAAATATATACGTTTTTATACAACAGTTTACTTTGAATAAAACTAATGCAATTTATTTGTGTAGATTTTTGTATGTGGTTATTGTGTAGAATAAATGTTATAAAAGTGAGTTGACACAGACAATTTATTAGAGCAGCTGTCGATGTGTGGCAGGTCTGTTCATCAAACGTGATTTTAATAATTTGGCGTGACCACTTTTTCACTGCCTGGGACTTTGCAGGGATATGCAGCATCTTCAATGGTTGACACTAACTGCTGGCAGCAGCGGATCAACACAGTAAGTTGCAAATTTTGCTGATTGATAATAGTAAAGTCATGCTAAACTGCCCTCTTCGCTAGACAGGTGAGGTTTTAGCTTGGTAAATTGTATTGTACATCAGGTAGACTGCTCTCACATGGAAAGTAGGGATGCAACGATTATAAATTTTGGTTGTACGAAATAATCTCTGTTTCATGGTTATCACGATTATTTGCATTCATTGATTTCAAAACCCCACTAGTTTAAAACTAAAACTAAAATTATTTAAAATTTGGTTTTGTAGTTCAGGCCTAAAAACATATTTGTTGCTTTTTTAAAAGTTCAATTAATTGACTATATAAAAATCGGTGGATATTACTGATGCATTTATTGGGTAACTTGCTACTTTTTACTGTGATTCAATCTGTTTTTGGTCATTATCAATGCATTCTCACCTTAATTTAGCGTGTGCAGCATGGCAAAAATAGACATAGTGCCAAAACTATCACGGCACTGCTGCTTCAGTGATGCTCTTGCTGACACGCCGCTTCTGCATGCAGTATGAAGCTCTAATCTGTTAACATGGACGCCAAAAAAAAAAAAAAAAACATGCGCTGCTCACGCTTGTGGTGTGAAACAGGCTTGAGTCTTTCAGCACTCTTTCCAAGAACACTCACTTAATCTCGGCTGGCGGATTAACACTCGCCACATGATAGCTCTCATCGGCGCCAATATTTGTAAGTGGGTTTGCAAACCCTTTGTACTTTCCATTGCTTCTTCCTCAAACTTCAGCCGTATGCAGTTCCCGCGGTCACAAATGCCCCCTGTCATCTCAACTAGGTGTGCCTGAAAAGCATGAACACGTTGCGTTGCGTGGGGTGAGGTTGTGCAGTGGGTGAGGCAGTGTTCCTTCATCTCCACCTCTGCCTGGGCACAGTGTGGGTCAGGGGAGGCAGGTGAGGCAGTGCCTACCAATGTAATGCTTTGTTAAGATGTTTTTATACATTGTGGACATTTTTTATTACTGTATATGTCCTCATTTTGCATATATTAGGTAATGTATTTCACGTATTTTTATCACTTAATTACTGTTAGAATCTGACATAAAGCGGCACTGATGACATGAGGTGAGGCAGGCAGTAGCCCTGCCGCAATGAAGAGGGCACGCATGAGCTCAAAGTTATTCTTGTTCTGTGGTTGCTCTTCTTCTAGTAAAGTTTAATAGAAGTTAGATATTTTATGTTTTGCTCTAACTGACTGAAAAAATCCTGGGTGAAGCTTTAAGATCTCAGCTTAAACAATTTCTCAAAATTGGACTATTATTCAAAATGTGAATAAATAATGGACGACCAATGCGGGAGCTAAAGGGCGTGCTTCAAACAACAGGACAGGAGATAGCTCGATCATTCATTCAGACATTCAAGACATAATTTAATGTAAAGTGTGTGTGTGTGTTTATGTGTGTGTGCACATCGCTTGGTACAGGCTGTCTGTAGCGTCCACCTTTGTGTTTTTGGGGGGCATACTGAATCTCTATACATTTTACATTGCTTCTTTGCCCAATATGTACCTGCCATGTGTGTAGAAAGAATATATTGGGTGCATGTAAATTTGACCCTGAAAGAGTCATGCCCCACCAGCCACAAACCTCACCGCATGTCACTGGTGTGGGCAGTTGCAGCTCTCTCTGGGTTTACAGTTCTCTACAGTCAGACTGAGCACTCAGCCTGTATTTGGTCATTGTTGTTCTTAATTTACTGTCCTTTTCCCAAACTCTGATATGTTGCTGTCATACAATCTCTATTTAGGTTTAAATAACATTTAGGTTTACTTTGTTTTCCTGCTGCTTTATTCCAATAAATCAGATACTCTTCTTTACATGCATTTATCATTTGATTGGGCATAAATTTGTTCGCTGTTAATTAAGAAAAAAAAAGGGCTGAGTCAGTTGTTGAGGGTGCCTTTTTAACACCATCTGAAACAAGTTGTAATGTTTTTTATTATTATTATTATTATTATTTAGTGTGCTGTGCATCTTTAAATCCATTTTCTAGAATGCTGAGAGTTATTGGGCTCTCTTTTGACGACCCATGTGCAAATCGCAGTGCTTAAACGCATTAAGGGCGTGTCAGAATCCACTTTTGCTATTTTAGGGGTAGAAAAAGACGCTTTGCGCCGTGGCGCATGGTCTAAAAGGGTTGAGTTTATTTTCTTAATGAGTTATAGGTGTGTTTTGAGAATAAACCAATCAGAGTCTCATCTCCCATTCCCTTTAAGAGCCAGTTGCGTCGCGCCATAGCGCATTTGCTGTTAACATGACGGATTTCGTAAGAGGAAAAACTAAGCGTTTCACTAGCAAGAAAACAGTTAATCAGAGCATCTACAGCGTGAGAATGATGAACCTTCTCATTATTTACTTTCACTCTCGTGGATAGGGAAACTTTACTGTATGTACACACAGACATCCATTAACCTATAAATAATTAATTTTGTTTGTTAAGCGCAAAATTTTGTTTCAAAACTATTTCTAAATTAATTTCTAATTTCCACCAAACGAATAAATGAACCATAATAACGAAGTGTGTTCAAAAGCAGTTATATCCTAATACATGTGCTGTGCTCCATATAGTCTAAAACCTGACAGGTGGGCAAGTCTAAGCTTGTTTTTAATAAAACAAATATAAATATGCATATAATAAATAATACTGCTAATAATAAAAACATTCTTAATAATAATAATAACGTTATTAATAATTCATATAAAAAAAATTGGGTATTGCTGTACCCCCTGTGTGTATTAAGCAATGTGTAAGCGAGGCGCACAACTAACGTGCTCTGCGCTGTACTTTAAACCGGTTTTGTTCTGGTCTGTTGAACAATCTATTATAGTTTCTCAAAATAGCAATGCGCCTAAACGCCTCCTTTTTTGCAACAAAACGCCTATAAGCGCACATTTGAGCATGCTGCAAAACGTCAAAACAACTCTTGCACTGAGCTGAAACTAGCAAACAACAATTGCATCGCGCCTTGCACCGCATTGTGCCGGGTGTATGTTAGGGCCAATTACGTCTATTCCAAGAAAAATTATTACTTATCCTAAGATTACTAAAAGTGTGAACCTATACTGGTCTCACGGTTCGGTTCGGTTCGGTTACGATTATCATGCCATCGATTCGGTTCAATTCGATATCTCGGTGCATCACGGTGCATTGACGATGCTTTCCATACACAGTGTTTTTATTTTGGGGGGAGGCTATAACAAGCTTTCTGTATAAACACACAGGCGCACAGCACCACACTGTCTCTCATTCATACACATACACAAACATAGACAGCACCTAACAAACAAACAAACAAACACACACACACACTTAAGTCCTCGCAATATGCGTTTAGCCGGGAGAGCTCGCGCTGAGCAGAGCAATAAAAAAAAAAAAAAAGAAACACTTTTCCGACGGTCCCTTAAAGAGAGCTCCGGTCCGCACGAGCTCTCCCGGCAAAATGCATATTGCGAGGACTTAAAGAGAGCAGTGGTCGTAACGTTGAGTGAAAAAAAAAAAAAAGACAGCTGTGAAACAGAACTAGCTTTGAATTTTTGTAGGAAACACACTTTATATCTTTTTAGGGTAAGAGGTTTTTGAGTTATTGCCACTAAAACTGAATGTGTCAGGAATATCGAAAAACAAAACCAACGTAACCGTGCTCATTTCTGGTGCCCCCCTGGATGTACAGCACCCTTAGCATTTGCCTATACTGCCTATGCCACGGGCCGGCTCCTAGAGTGTTGTAAATACCCCCATTCACCTCCCTCGCTACATAGTGCATAGGAGATAAATGACATAGGAGATAAATGACATAGGAGATAAATGATGTCAGTACATATTAACCGGTTATGATTATTACTGAACCGATACCGAATTGTCCGCATCTGCATCGCGGTGCACCGAAAAAACAATTAATTGTCACACCCCTAAAGATTACATATGCTGAAGAAAATGTATGCCCAATATTATGCAATATTATGTACTTGTTAAATAATCTGTCAGTAACCATTTTGTGGAAAAATAAATGTTTGTCTGCTTTTTTTTTTTTCGTTTAACTTTTGGCCTTGTACGCATGCAGACAGATGGTTTACACTGCTCTAATACGTCATTAACTACTAGTTGTTCTTCTAAATGTTGTTGTCACTATACCTGAAATTGTAATTAAATGTGGTTGTCATTCTGCATTCTGAAATACAGAAAAAGATTAAGCATTAAAGAATGAATTAACCATTAAATTCTACAGTGTTTGCACGTCTATTTTATTTAAACACAAAAGGTTGATTTTGAAATATGCGGTTTTGCACAACCATAATGAAATGTATCACAATGCATGAATCTGCATTCTAATATCAGCCTCACTTTAAAACAGACAGAAAGCGATTGTTAAAGAAATTGTTAATGTCATCTGATACCAAAATGACCGGGAAGCTGAATTGAAAGCCCAGTCATTATCATGTTAAGCAGTGGAAAGAAACAGACATGTGCAATTACCAACCTCTATTACTGGCTGTAAAGATGCTGTTGTGGCTGTTGTAAAGCAGCGGGCCATGACATCCCAACCACACAAGCAATACTGAGAAAAGACATGTGGGCTCACTGGTTAATTCTTAACTCATCGTGTTTACAATGCCCTCAAGTTCACTCGCTCCAAAGGACAATTTAATAGCTCAGCATTAACATTGTTGTTATTTTATTGATAAAAAAAATACAAAGAAAAAAGAATAAGGTTTCGTAAAATGATTCCACTTGAGAACTACATGACTTGGTACCCTTAGTATAAACATATACATACTAAGGTATGCTTGTTTCTTGAGTCCATTTTCAATAAAAGATTACTGGTTAAAATGTAAGTATAAAACAAGTTTAATTAAAAAAAGGTAATGTATTATTCAAAAAGTACTCAAGAAATTAAAAAAATAAATAAATAAAAGTCACGTGGTCTCATGTTATAGTAAAAAGTCTCATGTTTTGAGCAGGGTTCCCACGAGTCATGGAATTTCTGGAATATCATAGATGTTTAAAAGGTCTGTTCCAGATATTGGAGAACAAAGGGGGTTTCATATATTTTTTGTCCAGATTTTTGTTATTAGTTTTACATTTTACTATTCAATTGTCAGATGTATATATGCATGCCTAATATCCGATGGCCAGAAAGTGATACATTTTTTATAAGTTGTTAAAATATTGGAGATCAGTGTTGTGCACCCAGAGAATGTTGTGTTCACAATGATTTTATGTAAAATTCACTTTGTGTGATATGTCTAAAAAGTGGTCATAAACAACAGTTTTTTCAATTCAATTGAGTAGTGGCTTGTACCTGGAAACAGTATTTTATACGTCACCGAAATGTCACAACTTAACAAGCGTATGGGTAGCATGAAAGGTCACTGACAGAACTGAAAATATAGCTATAAGTAGGATGCAGTCTAATTACTGCTAATTTTGGACATTTGTTTGTCTCTGCGGCCATTATTTGATCACATATTTAAAGACTTAGAGTACTATGTAAAATTTGTGTTAATGTACGAATCAGTATTGTATTAAAATTATAATCAAGAATATTAACTAACCTTTTCATTTAAAAAAAGGCAATTCAATTTAACTTTCAGTTTATCAATGTCTCCTAAACTGATGTGACATGATAACATGTGATTAAATATATATAGGCGCAGAGTCTAAAGTGCATGGCAAAAGCATTAAGGGTGTGTACGGAACGAAAAACTAAAAAATATGTTCTGTGCCCTGGCACATGGTCTAACAGGGTTGTGCTTATTTTCTTAATAAGTTATGGGTGTGTTTTGACCATAATGTGCAATAAACCAATTAGTCTCATCTCACTTTCCCTTTAAGAGTAGGTTGCGTCGCGCCATGGTGTATTTGCTATTTACTGTACATAGATGACTTAGTAAAAGGAAAAACTAAACGCTTCACTTGCGAGAAAACGATTAAATAGACCATCTGTAGCATGAGGATAAAGAACGAGCCTCCTCCATTCAGCCTTTTTACTTTCTCTTTACTTTTACTCTTTATTTTACTTCTTTCCTTTCATAGATAAGGAAATGATGGAAACTCACTCCACTGAAGACATCTATTAGCCCACATATCTAATTTCATTTGTTAAGCGCAAAGATTTGTTTCAAAACTATTTCTAAATTCATTTCTAATTTCCAGCAAATGAATAAATGAACAATAATAAAAGAAGTGATACTAATAAAGAAGAATTCTGTCCAAGCACACGTCCTGATAGGCCCCATATGGTGATGCATACGTCTCCGAAACCCGAAAGGTGGACAAATCTAAACTTTTTTTATTAAAACAAATATAAATATGCATATAATAAATAATACTGCTAATAATAATATTATAACAATGCAAATTGTCATGAATAAACTGACAAAAGTCCCCAGAGATGAAGAAGGCATGCAGGTAGTGGTTTTTATATTTATGGAGATAAATAATATTTTTTGTAACATTTTCTTCCTTTCATTTTTTCATATGTAAAAATATTTGTGTATTGCTGTACATCCGGTATGAATTAAGTAATGTGTAAGCGTTTGGGCCGTATAGACCTATACCTAACACAATCTGCGCTGGACTTAAGACCAGATTTTAGTTGGTCAACGGCATGATTTATTTCAGTTCCTCAAAATAACAACACCTCAACAATGCGCCTTAACACACCTCCTTTTTAGACCGGCATGCCCATGAGTCCACAAAGTGGCCTAAAATGGATTTGCTATTTAAGCAACGTGGTGCAAAATGTGAAAGTTTATAAGCCAGTAATAGTCAAAGAAAAGTCAGAAAATTTGACTTTTGGCTTAATGTTTTTTTTTTTTTTAAGTTTTATTATATTTAAAAAATAATGTAATAAGAGGATCATCGTGTTCTCTATACCCCCTTGGTTCTAATTAACAATTCCTCTGAAATCAAACCTGTCATGAACATGGGTTATTGATTGATGATGTGTGTTTTCATAACAACAACCCTCTCCATTATGTGAAGCCGAATTTCTACACAGATGTGAACGTTAGTGGTGCTTATTTCCATGGAGGGCAGTAGCTGCATTTGGAAAGGCAGGAGAGGAGGAGGCATCATCATCAGTCAGCATTCATACAGGCGTCTGGGGAGAAACCAGCAACCTGCTGGCATTGGTAATCACCAGCCTCAACTATAACCAACAGCCTCCAGCCCCCTTAATGGTCTAACATCAGCAAAAAAAGCTCTAGGAAATAATAAGTGGGAAAACATGGAAACTCTCAAGCTGCTGTCGGTGCAGAATGTGGAGGTTTATTAAATTATGATTGATATGGCCTTATGGATTCTAAGACGGGGTGTGTTCAGCCCTCAATATTTGTGACTACAGTATCGTATTTCGAGGGGTTTGGTGGTGGGATGGTGCTGCAGAATGCTGAAATATTAATGCCTTTTTTATGATAATTAGGAATATTGCCTATAGCAACTCTTTTAAGTAGTTTACTGAACATGTCTTTGCACCTAATTAAAATACTCCTATTAGAGCATGGCTAGGCATAGGAGGGGATCAAATTGTCTTACTGCAAAAATTGCTGAAGCTTTTATCATGATATATGGTATTAGCACAATACTAAAAAAGGCAATAAGGAAGGATTTTTTTCTCAAAAACATTTTGCACTCTTGCACTGTTTTAGTACAGCCTTAAATTAAGACTACACGATGTTGGAAAAATCTTGCATTGTGATGTGTGTATATATATATATATATATATATATATATATATATATATATATATATATATATATATATTTGTTTCTCCTTGGCTATTTCTAGGGAGTCTAACCAATATTTGGTCACACTTTACAATAAAGTTCATTAGTTAATGTTAAATAATGCTTTTATTAACATGAACAAACAATAAACAATACATTTACTACAGTATTTATTCATGTTAGTAAACATAAGTTAATGAAAATACAGTAGTTCATTGTTAAGTCATGTTAATTCACGGTGCATTAACTAATGTTAACAAGCATGGACTTGGATGTTAGTAATGCATTAGTAAATGTTCAATTATGATTAATAAATGCTGTACAAGTGTTGTTCATGATTAGTTCATGTTAGTAAATGCATTAACTAATGAACTTTATTGTAAAGTGTTACCAAATATTTAGATACAGAAATTGAGTTGTCACAATGCAAAATACGTAGGGCTGCCTTGTTTCTTATTCAAATATAAAAAAAAATAGATTTTTTTTTTCACCATGAAATGTAATCTTTACTCAAGAAATTGGTCAAATTAATACATTGTTAAGTTGCGCCGCTGTTACCATAAATCCTTGATCTTTATTTTCATCTTCACAGGCAAAACTTTTGCATCAAGTATATTTTCTCAACCTCGTATGAAATTTCCAAAAAAGTTTAATATAAATTATTGATAATTTTTGTATGGCCTCAGATTTGCATTAATAAAGGTGATACCTTTATACTGAACCAAACCCAAAATTGTGTTTGCATTACTTTTCTTTAAATATTGGACATTTGGTGCTGCTCATCTTCTGGGATTTTTTATTATCTGCAAAAATTATTATTTTAATTGGTATAATTGCAAAAGTAAATCGTGTGTATTGTTTTATTGTACATTAATGTGCATTAATATTTTTCCCACAGGCCATATCCTAACTGAACCACCTTTTTAAATAACATAATTATGCATTCTGTTTATAGGAAACTTTATTTTTTCTTTATTTATTATGCTCATTATGCTTATTATTGTCAGTTTTTCATGATCTTTTTTCTCTTAATGTTTGTATTTGTGGTACTCTCTGTACTGGAAGCTCCTACCACCAAGATAAATCCCCTGTGTGTACAAGCAGACTTTGTAATAAAGCTCTTTTTGATTCTGATTTTGATTAAAATTGCAAAAGGGCTATAAATAGATAATAAGGTCTCAATAGTAAAAGTTACTTACTGTGTTAACTAACTTCACTTCACTTAGTTATTGTTAACATTTGCTTTAAAATTACATCTGATTTTATTAGTTATTAGCTGTATTAAATAAAAAGGTTTCAACGTATGATTTTAAGGAACTATTAAACATTTAACTAAGAAATTAACATCACCCAGGATTAATAAATGCTTCACACGTCATTTTTAAACACTGTTTAGAGTAATTAACTAATGTTGACAAATGGAGCCTTGTTGTAGGTGTTTATGAACAATAGATCTATAAAAAACAGAACTATTTTATAAACATCTCTGGCATGTCGTAACTCAGATTAACACATGGAAATGTATATGTTAAAAATAAATGGCCAATTATGTGTTCAATCATCTGGTGCATTGATGAAAATCACTGTGAATAAAACAATCAGAATATTCTTTAAAAGCTTTTGAAGTGGTTAAATGCCCACAATAAAAACAATATCATGCATGTTCTTATCACAATATTATTTAATATCAGCTCATGTCTCTAAGCATGTTTTGAGTTATTGTTTATGCTGAAATTCAACTTAATATTCAAACATACATTTAACCCGATGTGCCTTTGACGCCCAGTATTTCTATCAAAGGAGACCGTGTGAATAGAATGAATAGGCTTAATACATGTAAAACCAATCTGACCGCAGTGTTTTCATTATGTTGTAGATCTCAGATACTGAGTGGGATGACCTGCTGGAAGAGTTTGAAGAGAAAAGCTACCTCAGTTCTCACAGATGGAAACCGGGCCAGGACCCATACAGTCTGTATGCCTTCAATCAAAGAGAGAGCGAACGAATCCCCAGCAACAGAGCACTTAGAGACACCCGACATTACAGGTGTGTGTGTGTGTGTGTGTGATCTATATGTAATGCCCACACGCTTCATATTAAATTAATGAAGGTACATCTGTGAGTTCTTGAAAACTTTAAGAAACTGATGAAAGGTTTGCTGTGGTAAGAGGAGTTGGGATTAACATTGGCATTTTTATATGTGGTTTAAAGCAGTGTAGTGAGTAAGGTATCTATGTTTTGAAGTATTTTAAATATATGTAATATATAATAATTCTCCAGGTGCTCCTGTTTCCCACACAGTCCAAAGACATGCGGTATAGGTGAATTGAATAAGCTAAATTGGCCACTGTGTATTTGTGTTAATGAGAGTGTATGGGTGTTTCCCAGTGCTGGGTTGCGACTGGAAGAGCATCCACTGCGTAAAACATACAGTTTACTAGATAAGTTGGTGGTTCATTCCACTGTGGCGACCCCTGATTAATAAAGGGACTAAGCCGAAAAGAAAGAATGAATAATATATAATATAAATAGGAACTAGATTTTAAAATGAAATTTACTCCTGTTCAAAATTGAACCGAATCTTCTGCAGCCTGTTTTCAGTGCCACATGATACTTCAGAACTAAGTGTAATGAGTTGAAAACAGTTGTGCTGCTTCATACTTTTGTTGAATTTATGATCTGCATATTAAATTGACACAGTAAAGTCATTTATAATGTTAAAAAAAACATTCAATTGTTCATAAATTGTTATTTTGAAGCCTCCATTCATCACATAATCCTAAAAAGTAAAATATATACAATGTGACATAAGTTTTGCACTAAAATATGAAGCAAATGCTGGATTGCTGGGTTGTTTCAGCTCAAATTTAGGTAAAATTTGGAGAAACTCCACTGCTGGGTTATAAATTTCATTTTAAAATTGAACTTTTGACCTCTGGATATTGTCCAAATTTGGGTTGAAACAGCCCAGCAATTTTTTAACTTTGTTAAAGTTGCTGTAAGTTTTTGGCCCAATCCCAATTCTATTTTTTTGTACCCCTACCCCTTCCTCTTGGCCCTTAAAAACGAGTGTTTAGGGAAAGGGTTTCAAAATTTCACCCCTAAGAATTGGAACAGCACTACAGCACCTGCACACTTCATCATACAGTATGTCATCACGATCTCATTCTTCATATGAGATCAGACAATCGTGACTGCTGTAGTTATTCCAGTTGTTATTTTTAGTATTTGTTATTGTTATTATCCAGTGTTATTTTTAGGTATTTATCTTCAGGAAATCAGAAAAGGCATATAATATGTTATCATAACGATAATGTGGCAATAAGACCGTAAATATACTATGCATTTACAGCATGGCCAAGTAAACACACCAAAACAACATTAACATTATAGCAGACACTGTAAAAAGCCCACTCCCTGCCAATAGACTTTTCTGACAGGGTATTTGAGCGTCATCGAGTGTCAGAATGTTGTGGGACTATTGTACAGGATTTATGATTATGGATTTTTTTTATTTTTATGAATATATTGAAACGTGCTTGTTTGTTGTAAAAATTCATAATAATGACAAAAATACTAATTTGTGGATCTCCTTATTATTGGTGTATTGCTGGTGTATTCTGGGAAATTTTCTTAACCCTTGGTTTCGAGTGTGGTCCTAAAAAATCTTTGTTCGAAAGGGTATCTACCCCTTGCCCTTAGCGCTACGCCTTCAAGCCAAAGAGAATTGGGACACCCCTACCCCTTCACGGGAATGCGCAAAACAAGGGGTAGGGGAAAGGGGAAGGGCTAAAGGGTAGAATTGGGATTGGGCCTTTGACTCTTCTAAAGAATAAAATTACCATAATAGGTTTGCAGATTTTTAAGAAACATGCTTAGAGAACATTCTTGTTTATCTGAAAAACATTGCTAAAGTAAGTTTTTCTGCTTTGAAAATGTAAATGAACGTCTGTCTTTGTTTTAGTTCTTTTAATTACGATTAATCACGATTAACTCATCCAATGCCAGTTTAGTTGATTATGTTCCAGCACCCCAAGTTGACTTGGTGGAAAACCCTGCATTTCATTCGTTACAGTAATCGCCTCAAAAATGGTACGCACATTATGAGTTCCACATAAGCTTATTTATTAGTAAATAATATAAATATTCAGAACATACACAGTAGGTGAGCAGGTTACATTATAACCCAGTGTCCTAACAACTTGCTACATGACAAGATTTGCAGTAATAAGCAATTTGGCTGTTTGCATCAGAAGAAGAAACACGAGAGAAATTAAAAAACAGTCATTCAGAAGCACAGAATATATGTGCACTTACTGCACTCCAACGAAATGATAAGGTTTATAATCTAATTTATACATATTAAAGCTCTTTAACACTATTAATTGTACATGCTGATCACTGATATGTATTGGCTTGCACTAAGCCACAGTTCAATTTCCAACAGTTTATTTTAATTTCAAGATCTGAAGTAAACCATCTGCTGCTGCTTTCAGTAGTATGACAGGATTTGTTATGTAAAATGCCATTCAAACTCACATTATTAGCATTTAATACTGAATAAAGCACATGAGGTCTACCTGAGATGATCATTGTCAGTTTATCCTGTCGTTTAGCTGCAAAAAATTGCTAAAATATATATTTCAGATGTTGGTTAGAACAAAATCTCCTTTTGATTTGAATTTATTATCGCGTGCCTTTGCTTTTATTTAGAACATGATTTAAATCAGCCATTAGGCTCGACAGTCTGGCACGCTTCTGTTGATGTCCTCAATCTGGCAACCTGTGGTTGCATATGTTTTGAACCAGGAGTGCAATACCTAGGTCAACCACTGAGTGTTAAACTTACATACTGCACATTTAATTATTGAGCACAAATAATAACTTACAATAGAACAATCAATCTAGGTGTAAATTCATCAAAATGTAGAGTATATCAAATTTAGAGAACCCGAGAAGCGCTCTCTATTTAAACATGAACTGCTCATAAAGTAATGACCACGAAATGTAATCTCAACTCTTTACAAGAATTTAATCAAGGTGAATTCTTTTAAAGCTGTATTACTCCTACCATGAATCTTTGATCTTTATAGTCTTCTTCACACACAAATCTCTATTGTAGTGCAGTATATTTTTCTCATGCTCTTTAACATGAAATACCCAAAATGGATTTAAGTAATTATAGAGATTTTATTCATTCAGCAGATCGAATTAAGCTGTTTATTGACGTGATTTTTCTTGCATTGGTAATTGCATTTGCGATTTTCCTAAAAGCACTGTTTGTGATAACTGACAGTGTCAACATGACCTCGTGGTATTTGTAGCTGCTAAAATAAGACTGCTCCTGGCCACAGTGCATTTTCACCCTCTGCAGTGCTGTGGGAGGTCGCTCACTCATTAGTGCATGTCACTTCAGTCGAGCAGAGTGGCAGATTTCATTTCGCAGCTATTTCTGGAAGCTTATCGTGTTTACTCTGTTTACACCTGGTATAAACATCCGTCTTGGATAATAAGATCACAAGTGGTCAGCCATGACAGATTTTCTCATGTTTGCGCCTCCTCTGACCATGTGTGATCATATTTTGGTGAGGAAAGTGTTATGCTGATAAAGTGCAAAAAAAAAAAAAAAAGGTATCAAATGTATTTAGAATTTTAAGTTTACTGCAAATATTACACATACATGTTTCAGATGTTATAGATTTTTACAGTTATTTTGTTTTAAAGGACCATCGAGTATGTTTTATAAGCATTTTCCACATCTGATCAAATGATAAATCCAGGTAAGAAAAAGATCAAAGTTTTGTGTACACATGTAAAATAATTTATTCATTCATTCATTTTCCTTCAGCTTAGTCACTTTATTCATCAGGCGTCACCACAGCAGAACCAGCAACCTTCTTGCTGTAAGGCAACATCAATGTCCACTGAGCCACTGTGCCACCTATATGAAATAATGATGATAATAATAATAATAATAATAATAATAATAAAGTGCAATCTGTTTCTGCAGACATTGTTTACTTTTTTGTAAAAAAAATAAAAAGCAGTATTGTGCAAATAAATGTTCTTTTATTTTTTTATTTGAACAAAAGTGACTGCAAAGACATTCCTAAAAGTAAAATGTGTAAGGGTATTCAAAAATAAAAATAAAAAACATTCAGTTTGAACAAGTTTTTAACATTTATGATATTAAGGATTTCTTTATTATTAATGATGGCACACCAATAATTGATTCTAATGTAGGAGCAAATGAATATATTAAAATGAATTATGAAAATCATGGTGGTGAAAATTCAGCTTTCAATTACAGTAATATTTAAAATTTCACAATGTTACTTTTTTATTATACTCTCTGGTCAATTAATTGTCTTGGAAATTTAATGCATCCTTGTTGAATAAGCGTCAATTTCCTTTAATGTCAAGTGCTATTTTGGAGTATTCAAAATTAAAAGCTTCCCAAATCCACATGCAAAGGTGTAAATGCAAAAGTTTGCAAACTCAAATTTGAAAATATACCTTTTAAGTTCTGGGGGTATTAGACCAGTATCGATCTTTAAAATTTAACGAATTTGTTATGAAGTAAAATTTAAAATAAATAAAGTTTAAAGTAAATAACGTCACAGACCCAGTGCCAGATCCCAGATTTTAGGAGATTTAACAATATACACTATAAATAATATAATAGGCTGCTAACTTAAATTTTTAAGTTGAACCAATTTAACTTTACAAATAATTTTATCTTGCATCAATTAAGCGGACCTAAAAGATTGTTGAATTGTGTTTAACTTAAATGGAAACCTTATCAACTTTATAAGTTAAGTTAATGTAAAGACAATTTGTCATGACTTTTTGTTGTCATTTCTTACAATGCAGAATCATATCAAATAATGTAACAAAAATAATATTCCAAATATATAATTATTAACATACAAATAGGGTGTCACGGTGGCTCAGTGGTTAGCACTGCCACCTCACAGCAAGAAGGTCGCTTATTCGAGCCTCGGCTGCATCAGTCGACGTTTTCTGTGTGGCCTTTGCATGTTCTCTTTAAAGTGGGTTTCCTTCAGGTGCTCCGTTTTCCTCCAGAAGTCCAAAGACATGTAGTACAGGTAAATTGGGTAAGCTAAATTGTCTGTAGTGTATGTGTGTGAATAAGAGTGTATGGGTGTTTCCCAGTGATTGGCTGCAGCTGGAAAGGCATCCGCTGTGTAAAACAAATGCTGGATAAAGTCTGGTTTATACTTCTGTGTGCTGTTTGTGTTGCTCTGCTTTAACACTTCCGAAACGTAAGCTGGCAATAGGTGTTTATGTTGCTCTGTGAGTTTCTTCGCTGGTGTTTTGTTTTTTCTGAACGCTACCTAATGTACAAGTGCCTCAAATTTGCTCATTTTGATGCAGGAATCAGCAGATGTGCAACAACTTCAATCATAAGGTAAACCCAAAACAACAGTTTCCATCTAGAGCTCCTTCACGAGACTCCACACTTGTAAGCACTCGCTCCAACGGGCTCGTGCGGCTCTCACCTCCGCCCACGCTCATCAGCGATACCAAGCCGACCAATCACAGAGCTTGCGCTATAAGTCTTTGCAATATGTAGTTAAATTTTTTTGAGAAGTGTTCATCAGCGTCGTCGATGGATGGCCACAGAGAAGGCTATGCCGGAGTATATGCATGCGCTTGACGCAGAAGTATAAATCAGCCTTAAGTTGGCAGTTCATTCCGCTGTGGCAACCTCTGATTAATAAAGGGACTAAGCCAAAAAGAAAATGAATGAATGACTTCACATCTCAGCATTAGACCTTCTATAGTTTACAGTTCAATGACAGATTTCCACAGAATTAACAAAGCTCCTAAAAAACATATTGTGGTTTATAAACCCTCCTACAGACCCCTCTGAGGATTGCAGGCACGTCTCATAGCATGGTCCCACTCTTTTTGTCAACAGAGAAAATTATTGATGAATGTGTCTTGTCAACCAAAACCTAACCATGGGTTATTCTCAGTTGCACAGTCTCCACAAAATACGCAGGTAGATGCCAAGTTTGTGAGAAATCATCTAGAGAGCTGCTGAAACCTCTGTAGCAGCGCAGTATTATTCTCTATAAAATAATTCATGCCAGGGCTTGGAGACAGTAGAGAGAATCTCTGATAAAAGGTGAGGAGGCGGCTCATTATGCAGGCCCACAGCTCTAATGTTGTACTCTCTCTCTTTCTCTCTCCCTCTCCCTTTTTTCGATGTAGCCCTCGTTTCTTCCTTCCTCTTACATGACTCAAATGCCTTTGTAATTACAGTAGGAACACCACACTCATTGTTCATGCCGTTGTTGACCAGCAGCAATATTGAAATTTCAAGGGAAATGCAATCAAAGTGCCAGCGTTACCTCTTAATTAACTTAAGCTTGAATTGGACAAACAAAGGATAATTCTAACGTTCCAGTGGGAAAAGCGCTTTGATTGTGGCTTTGGGTGTCAGTATTGACGCAAGGTATTGTGTTGGTGTTGTCGACTATACCTGTATTTGCTCAATAAATATAACCTTGCTGGATTCTTTTTTTGAACCAAGTGCAATTTCTCATCCTGCGTGATCGGATTAGAGTGCATTAAGCAACCTAATGTGGTCTATGCATCCGCACTCACTTTGCACTCAGTTTACACGTTTCTTCAGGTGTCTTCAGGCAAGCTTAGTCCTATCTGTGTGGGAAAGGCAAAATACTTATATATTCTAGGTCTCCGGCTGAACTGGTGGAGCATTCAGTCAAATGCAGAATGAGACTTTGACTGCTATCTGTGGCAAGACCCCGGTCCTTTCATTTAGCCCTAGTGCCCGGACCTCATTTTGCTGCAGAGAAAAGAGCCACTAAAAGAGGAAATTAGCATCAACCTCGATTCAGAAGGACTTCCATTCCTTAAGGGCTAATAACTGATAAGCTCGGGCGCCAGGAGCTTTGCACACGTTGTTCATTAAAAGCTGCCATTTATTCAATTCATCGCTGTGATGAGCAAGTAGAGTTTGGTTGTTGTAGACAGTTATTTTGAAGATTACTGAAACACTGCAGTCTGACTTGATGAGTTTACCTGAGAGATAATGTAAAAGGTCACTTTTGTTTTTACTGAACGCAGGATGTTTTTAGAAATTCCAGTGTTGATTTGCATTTTTGCTCTGTTAGTCGCTGTTAATGGTGGTTGTGATATCCTCTAATAACATACAGTATAATAACAAAAGCATGCTCATGGTTTCCGCTACATCATTCTACCATGGTGGGGCGCCACACTAAAATTCATCCCGCTATGGCTACATTACAGCTTCTCATTCAAAACATTCAGTCGTTTTTATTTTAATAGCGGGTTATAATCACACCAAAACATTTTAAAAGGTAAGTGAATTATAAGAGCACAAACTTTTCTGTAATCGTAATAGTGCTGTGTGTTATTTGTTTAACTCTTTAGGGTGACATGCTGACTGACTGACTGACAGGTGCTTGATGCGTGTGGCTAGCAAACATGATGTAGCTTTCAGTTAAGATGAGCACAGTTTCCATAATTATACTTTATAGATAAAGGTCTATGGCTTTGCATAATGACTTTATCTTGCTGGAGTTTATAGCCGTATTACTTTACTTCAGGAGTAATGCTGCTCTGTAAGTCTATTGGAGACATTCATCAATATTTATAGCAAATCTAATCAATGTTAGAGACATTTTCGTTACATAAGCGCCCTAACTTGCACTTCAGCAGCATTTATTTGAGAGCGCACACGAAAATCTGCACTTGAGCAGCGTGTATTTGAGAGGGCGTGCAAGAAGTTTTGTGCACAACAGAGGAAATCGGCGTGCAAGCAAAAAGGTTCGCATGCTCTATTAAATAGATGCGATCTTGACTTGTAATACTTCGCTCATGACATTTGTCATTAAAATAACGCCATAGGTAGTTGGTAGATCTGTGTAAAAGGAGGAAACACTGAATGGTGATATAACAGTCAAACAGCACTCGAACTGGAAGTTTACACAACAGTAATATACAGATGATAGAAGTGCTGACTTTTTGGTTCTGAAATTGAAAATTGTACATTTCCATCTAACATTTGTGCGGTTCTTAAACACTACTGATTGGTTAATTGTGTTCATATGCTCAATAGATATGACTGTGATTGGCTCCAATGATCATGGCTTGACTCTCCACAAGCATTTTTGTGTTTTAAATGGTCGTCCAATGAAGCTAAGCAGGGCTGCGCCTGGTCAGTACCTGGATGGGATACTGCAAGGGTAAAGCTACAGTAGGTTGCTGCTGGAAGTGGTGTTAGTGAGGCAAGCAGGGGGCGCTCAACCTGCGGTCTGTGTGGGTCCTAACGCCCAAATATAGTGAAGGGCTCTCTATACTGCTCAGTGATCGCCATCTTTCAGATGAGACGTTAAACCAAGGTCCTGACTCTCTGTGGTCATTAAAAGTCCTTCGAAAAGAGTAGGGGTTTAACCCTGGCATCCTGGCCAAATTTGCCCACTGACCTCTGCTTCATCATGGCCTCCTAGCTATCTCCATATCACAATTGGCTTCATCACTCTGTCTGCTCTCCACCAATCAGCTGGTGTGTGGTGTGCGGTCTGGCGCAATATGGCTGCCGTCACATCATCCAGGTGGATGAGGAGATTCCCCTCAATGTGTGAAAAAAAAGCTCTTTGAGTGCCCAGAATTTTTTTTTAATAAATGTTAGAAATTATTATTATTATTATAATAATAATAATAATTATTATTTTATTATTATTATCATCCAATATGATTTCGCTAAAACAAAGCTGTCAAAAATTAGCTGTCAGTGAAATCTAACAGACTTTAAAGAATAGCCTAAAACTAGACTAGTCATCAAAAAAAAAAAACATAAGTTTTGCTACTGATTGGTACTCAAGTCATTACTGAAGTCATTACTTAGACATTTTGCTTCTTCATTAAGCATTTATACACACTGAGTTGTGTGTGAAATCTATGTACAGACATTTTCCTTATTAAATCATGATTTTCATCAAATATTTTATACTAAGAGTTATTCATTAATTTATTCAATAATCTTCCTTCAGCTTAGTCCCTTTATTTATCCTCGTTCGCCACAGCGGAATGAACCACCAAGTATTCTGGCATATGTTTTATGCAGAGGATGTCCTTACAGCCGCAACCCAGTACTAGAAAAGAGTTATCGTATATTTACAAAAAATAATGGAACATCTAAACTCTTTAGTTGACAAAAAGCACACACAGTTGGCAACCTTACAATGAAATAAAAATTAAATAATTATATTTTATTAATACTAATGTTATATTAATATTTTCATAACTTTGTGCACCTGCAGGTGGAACACTTTAAATTGAATATGTATATAAATATGCATAATATGCTAATTTATTACTGAATGAGCATAGATTTGTGAAAATAGATGAAAATTTGTTTTATGCATGGATTATGTTAAACGCACACACACACACACACACACACACACACACACACACACACACACACACACACACAAAAACACTTTGCTTTTTTTACACAAATGCTCTAGCAGTTCATCAGTGTTGTTTTGGTCTAGGGTTTGCAAATATCCACACACTTGACATGTAATATGCCAACATTATAACGAAACCTGTTTCTTTTTTTCACAGTATATCTATATTTTTGTCAAAAACAAGCACTTTGGAACCCATTTAAATGCACTCAAATCCCAGTTGTCGTATAAATGAATGGCCAAGATAATATTACTTCTAAAAATGCTAAACTAACAAACTGCTTTATGTTAACATACATGTAGAAGTGAGGATTTGTTGCAAGTTTCTTGTTTGCAGCTTACATGGCCACTGAATCATTCATTCTGTAGATTCGTTGAGAACACTGGCTTCATCCAAAGCACAGACAGCTGACTTGTTTACTTTGCTGCCCTTTCAAGCCATGCTTTTCAAGCGTTTGTGCTCTAAAATACTAAATGGAACTGCTTTGAATATGTGACTGCCTACATTTTGTAAACCTGTCACAAATCCATACTTGTTAATAAGAAAAATCGTCTTTATTATAACATACCAGATCCAGTTACATTTGAACACCCCTAAATAATAAAAAGTACATGATATTACCCATTTCAACCTCTGCCAAAACAGATTAGGTATACCATATCATTTTTATGTATTCTTAGAAAACCACATTTGGCCTGTTGTTGTAAATCTATCTTCATTTTTTGATGAATGCAGTCAGGGAACCTTTTGCAGCCATTTATGAGTGAAATGTTCCTGTAATTCAGTTACATTGTGAGTTATGGCTGCTGTATAATGACATTCAAATAGCCTACATGGCAATGGTGAAACTATGAATTTGCAAATCAATACAGCGTTAGCAACTACGATCGATCGATCTCTGCAATAATAGGACACTATTACGCTGAGCACCACAGACATTTTTAACATTGCAAGGACACTGTCATGAATAAATAGATGTTATTTATTTAGATGTAACTATCCACTATGGAGCCTGATGTGTTTCACATGAATGATTCAAATGGGACAGAACAATGAAAAACTATTATTTCCTAATTGGCAAATAGCTTGTTTGTGTTTTGCCTTCCAAAAACACAGTGCAGAAAATTTTTACTAATGCCTTGATGGCTTGTGTTTTTAGGCTTCGTATTAGAAAGGTTTAATTCTTAGATTTATTTGCTCAGTAATGATGTGCATACGGCAGGTCTGAGAGGAAGTTCCTCAGAACATCAGCAGGAATCAATTAGACATTGTCCTCATACAAGCAAATCAAGCACAGGCCCCTAATAAAAGATGATCTAATGCTCATTATCAACTCAGAGAAGCATGATATCTTTAGAAATCTCTCTCTCGTTTCCTGTTAGGTCTCCACTGCACACGGTGCATGGTCTAAGACACATTTTGCAAGACCCAATACAGGGTTTAGAGTACACTAGGGCTGGGCAATATGACAAAAATCTAATTTTACAGTCTAATCTCATATGCTGATACTGATGTATGTCACAATATAATCCCATTTCTTTAATTTGAATGAAATAATAGTTTCTATATACTGACCGCATGTAAAGGTTTATTTCTTTACAATTTAAAGTATGTACTCAGAAATGTACTCGTTTTTATGTGATGAATTTTCTCATTTTATTTAGAACTCCAAGGCAAATGTTTTATTGAAAGTGTGGGAAAAAAAAACGTATAATAACATATAAAACATTTTTTTTTCAGAAACTACAGGTCCAACATGGACAAAGAAAAAAAATACATATATTGCAACTAGTGCTTGTCCGGCGGCGAGCAAGCCAAACTGACATGCTATTTCAGAGTGAATATTTAGAGTTGCATGGTAAACAATATAGGGAGAGACTAGGCGGAATAGCGCTATTTACTTGTGTTTTGTTGTTAAACTAATTAAAATCTACATTATAGTTGCTGTAAAAGGTCCCTTATGAAACTGAAAATAGTCTTATCAATCTTTTATGGGAAGATTTTAATGGCTGAACAACACTTCTGTGAAGATATAACCCATTTGTAACAACAACATCTATAGTTACATCAGCTTTGCATGAAGTTAAAATAGTTTTAAAACAAAACATCACCTGTCTAAGAGAAATCCTTCAGCCATTGTTTCATCCTTTCTCCAGCGTGCAAAGGTAACTCCAATATTGATTCAGGTTTTTAAAAAGTTTTGATCAAGCAGATTTTCACAGATCGCGCGCATGCGCCCTCTCTCGTGAATGCGCAGTGCCAACAGCAGTCTGCGGAGATGCATAAAAAACAGCTGCACAGTTGTTCAAATCTGCATTGGCTGACAGTTTCGTCTACTTATCGAAATTATGAGAGATGTCGGTCTGACTCTATTTCATTGGATGAACGTTTTTTAGTTTTATGCCTTACCCAAAATATAAAAATACATATAAATACATTTAGATCATTTACTTGAATCATTACTATTAGACTGTGAAGAGACTTTCAACCAGCACAACAAAAAATGCTTCCGTAGACAATCGCCTACTGCACCTTTATGATTGCAAATTTCTTACAATGCTGTTACTCACCAACATAATGGCATGTAATATTGTGCTCATAATTTATGAAAAAAGTGTTACAGTAAACATTTTTTGTGACATCATAAAATAGATGCTAGAGCATAATATAAGGTGATAGCCCTTTTTATTTTGTCCATATGATGCATTGTCATATATTGCACAGCTCTAGAACATACTATATTAGGCCAATTTTGGCATGATCTGTTTGACGTAGAGTTTTTTAGTTATTCATAAATGATAATGGGCTTGGAGATGTCGTAGTGGAATGACAACATACCGGTCAATCACTAGTTCAGCCTTTTGAATCAAATCCTGTCATTAATGGCTAACAATGATTGGTCAGTAATATGTAGTCTAAAATATTTCTTGTCCATAAAAAATGGCAATCTTTAACGAATTACATACGAATTATTATCTCTGTAGACAATAAATCATCTGATCCCAGGACAAATATGTTTTTATATCTAGTTTACTTAAGCTTAAGCCAATGTGGCTTTTTCAATAAATGTCAAATCAAGAACCTCAGAACCTAAAAATAAAATTAGGTAACAAATAGTCTCTCCACACAGAGTCTTTGTATTAATTTTCCTTTTTCAGAATTGATGCTAAAGATGAATCTCTTTCATGATTGTTTGATCTTCTTTCACTATAACGGATCTGTTATAGCTAATATTCTCTATTCTTTTTTTCTACTATACTTAAAATGCTCAGGCTTTCCAATTATATCTATTCTATTTTCTATTCTGACTTTTATATCTACAGTACACAGTGAGCCAAACGCTCAACCCCCAATCTGGAGGACCAGGACATACACACATACGTTATGAACAATTTAGTTTGTGGGGGATATCAGAGCACCCGGAAGAAACCCACGTGAACACAGGGAAAACATGCAAACTCCACACAGAAATGCCAACTGACCCAGCCGGGGCTCGAACCAGCGACCTTTTTGCTGTGAGGTGACAGCGCTACCCACTGCGTGTCACTCGGTGGGGCAGTTTATTTCTATACAAATAAAAATTAATCTGCCATTACAATGGTAACACTCTCTTACAGCATCAATCTTCATTCTATCTAAAGATGAAATGCACTTGTAAATGTTGCTAGAGACTCTTTTTTTGTTTTCCTGTCCATTATTTCGAGTCTCTATGTGACTTAGAATTTTTTAAATTTGGGCTATCTATTGTACAGTATGTGAGTGCTTTTAATTCTTGTTGTAGCTAAAGCTTAATGAAAGGCACGTTGCCTCATGGGCCTTGCCTCAAGGTTGGAGCAGTGTCAGTCGCTTCCCTAGAGCTCCTAGACATCCTATTGTGTGCATAACAAAAGGAGCACCTGAAGGACATCTGCGTCTCCACAGATCATCTGAGACATGAATGCATATTTTTCAGATAAACTTCTTTATCAGGTCCAATCTTTGTTCTGCATATAAAAAACAATCAAACATATGCAGAGCAATTACTCACTAGAGTAGCTTATTTAATTAGCTTATACTGACTTTTCCTATTTGTCAAATGCAGTATTTCCATTGGTACAGCCATATGTTGTTGTTTTTTTCCCTCCTTCCAACAGTAGCACTCTCAAAGAAGGCAAGTTGGATACATCATAATGAAAAAATGCTAAGACCAAATTCCCAGTTCCCAATTTTCTCAGGGACGCATCCATCATTTTGGCGAAATATCAAGTACACAGCAATATGCTTCCTGTCTCCCAGATGTTGTTTTCTGACAGAAACCCTAATGATGTGCTGTGTTTTGCTGTTTAAAGCATCCCCTATCTCAAAAGACCTTGGGCTATAGCTGCATTGAGCGATGGATCCCGCTTCCAGGCTGGCTTCAAACAGCATATAAAGCTTTGAAAACAGCCCACAGCTTATAAAGTGTGTTTAAGGCAGATCTAACTGTATTCATGAATGAATAAGCAATAGCTGGATATATACATGTACTTAACTCCAAAGTAAATTTATAAAAAACTTTTAACCCTCAAATTGTTTGTCATGGAACATAAATACATCTGCTCTTTACAGTATGTGTAAGTGTTGCTCTAACAGAGCGTTGATGCTCTGATTAAACCGTTTTAGAGGCTATGGCTTGTCTAATGAATGGTAAAATCTATATCATGTTATTTCACAGTTTGACTCAATATTTAAATGATCGCATTAGGGCAAAAAAAAAAAAAAGATGGAAAAAGCCTAAATTACACTCTGCTAATGCAGTAAACAGTCAATTTCAGTCACTTTGCACTTTTTCAATAGCAAGCTTTCCAGACAGATTGGCTCTGTTCCAAAACCTAGTGAACTGCCTACGTGGGCAACATTATGAAACATTATTCACAAACTCTGTGATGAGAGGATTAGTCAAAAAGGAAGGCAGCATAAATTGAATAAATAATTGACAATTTTGTACTAATTTTTGATAAAGCATTTTATGCTTTATATTTTTTGTTTAGTAGTTTTTGATTGTGAGCTTACAGATTGTTTTCTTATAGTGTTATTGCATACTTTGAAATACAATTGGTTCAATCTAATATATGTGATTTGTGCAAAAGTACTGTTTTAATAGTATAGTCTGAAATTGTATTCCTTAAAGAACCCCTTTTATGCAATTAAAAAGGTCCTATTTTGATTTTGGGGGTCTCCAACAACAGTCTGATATAATCTGCATTTATTTTTACCTAATTATCCCAACGACTCCCAAAGGATTCGTTCAGCCATTTATTTGTTCCCAAACCCCTCCTTAGCATGAGGCTAAACTGTGCTGATTGGTCTGATGACCCAGTCTGTTGTGATTGGTTGAATGCGTTCAGCGTGAGACAGAGAGAAATGCTCACCATGGCTTATCAACATTGTTGAAGTAGTCAGACTGCAGAGCGTATGTGTGAGCCCAATGCAGGAGTGCATTAAAGCAATGCAGTTCAACACCAGCATATTGCTCTATTCTTAACAATAAGTAAAAACAGTGACACACATTCAGTATTAATCCACACAGCGGCAAAGGCTGAACTATTTTGAAACTTGACCGCTGCATGTGAGTAGAAACAGCTGAATGTGGCCATAGCAATGACAAATGGCAGAGGATCACGAGCTCACATACGCATGTAAATCTGTAAAACAAAGTGGGATGCATCACATTTTCAACGTGATTTTAAATGTGATATATGAATATAAAGAGTTAACCAGATACGGTACAAGCCGTGTGGAGCAGTTACAAGTATAACAAAACACAATTAAATGCATAATTTGTAAGCTAGAGAAAACAAACAAGGACGCAACCATTTTAATCGCACTTAAGTTTTTTACACTTGTGAAATGGAGGAAAAAACTGATCCATGAACTGTGTACTGTAAAGTTCCTGTCAAGCTCTGACAAAGTCTCATACATCAATAGTCTTTTCTGATTCTTCCTTTAACAAACGGCCAATAAATCCCCCGTTGTAAGCATGTAGATTGCAGAAGCACTCGTCAAAAAAATGACAGGAACACAGCATAAGGCTGGGGCTATAATGCTGAGGTATTTTTGCAAAAACAAACCTCAACCACTGACTCTTCAGCTGCAATTTATTCGAACCACTCTGAGTCGACTCTTTTGTAGATGAAATTGTTTTAAACACGGTGGAATTTCCGTTTTAAGCCTTAGCTGGATATTTCACTACACTTTGAGCTATGTTACACTGCATAGAAGTTCATTTTCAAAAATCAATAATTGGGGCTCTTTAAAGGCAGCTGTCTATATAGGCAGCAGATGGCAGGGCAGCTCTCTAGGTTGGAACAGAGCCATTAATTAAGCAAACTATATTAAGTATAGATTCATTTAGGTGAGTATGGTGCAAGTAGTCAGTTTTATTAATAATACAACTCATTTAAGTTTTTTTTTTAAATAATGCAATTCCCACATTTTTGGTTTAATCACGGGCTTACTGTAGATGTATGTATTTGTAATGATGCCTGATAATGTTTTAAGTCTGCAATAGCCATAACTGCTGGCAAAAGAACACAATGAAAATTTCGCTATTGATATTTTTTATTCAGGATTTAAAAAACAAACTCCAGTACATCATGCAAAGGATATGTACTGTGACTTAAAGACACTGAAAACTTATTGCCACTCAAACAATCAAGTCAAAGTATATCTTCAAACAAATTGTATGTAATCTAAAATAGATCTAGACGTCATCTTGCACCTTGCAGCTTTAGGGTCAGATGTTGTTCATTCCATCTGTTTGTGTTTAAAATAAAACAAAAAATCAGCTAAAGAGATCCTTTCTGAATCTGTGACACAAGCTTCCTTCAAATCTCAACTGTTTTGCCTGTTTTTATTCTCTCTAAAGTCTATCCTCATGTGCCAAGGCCAAATGGCTCTATGGACAAACTGCTTTTCAGTAGTTGCTATACAGCCATTTTGTGTTTTTAAACTGATACTTAATCCCCCAGCTCTGACCTGGTCATTTTGATCTTCAGTGGGGTATTTTTGTCATCCACAGACACTTTTTTATAAGCAAAACCTTGATATATTTCTGAGCTGGAAAACTGCTGGATAATGGCCCGTGTTTACCTCAAGTCAAAATGTTCATCCTCAAAACAAAGGGCTTTTTTTACTGGCCCACTGCTCCTGCTGTTGGGGTGAAGCAAAAATGCTATTTATTTTTAATCAGATGCTCCATTATTGATGTTCCTGCTCCTCTGGGTTCTGCCCGCTGTCCTCACCATTCTAACCGCATGTTCCCTCAACCAGCGCACAATGGGGTGCTATTGGCTTGTAAACACAGGCAACATTTCTCTTAAACATGGTCCCTGTTTTATATATTTGGCGACTTCAAGTGCACACCTTAAGTTATTATAGTTTATCATTTTTATTTCTCTACCATTTTTAGGTTTGCTGTATATTTCAGTTTTGTTTTAGGTAGCTGCAGTAATGGTTTTGTTAGTTTTAGTTTCTTCTTCATATTAAAGATCATACTGTATATGTGGTTAAACATCTACATTTTTTGGCAAATGAAGAAAAGTTAGGACTTGTTGTTTAGTAAAGATGTTTTTGTATACAATCTTGCACTTGACTGATGTGTTTGTCTGTAAAAGTTTCATCTTTAAGAGGTGTTTCTCCAAATCACTCAATTTTACATCACACACGGATGGCTGTAGCCTGCATCAGACTATCTCCACATCCCCTGTTCCCCTCCCCTGTTGCAATGGTATGTTTTCTATATGTTTATGTGTCTATGTGCTTGTTGCTGGGGCTTTTTTCCCCCTGTTCTCACACTGCCTTACTTTAAGGACAGTCTCTTTTTTACCTACTCTTTGTTCTTATTGTTATCTTTTTTCATCCTTCTATAAAAAATGGTTTCTCTCGACTGATCTACCTTATCCTGAAATGTGTAATGTTTGTGCATGGTCGGAGGGGTCCAATTTTGCTGCATGCAACAGTGTTGTGATAAATAGAGGCTTCATCATTACCATCATAATATGTGCTTCCTTATTCTAAAAAAATCTCTATTTATTTTTGATAACTGGTATTTTATAGAGGATAGTTTTTCTGTAACTGTTGTTAGTGTCATTTAGTTTGAGTTGTTACTTTAGTTTGTTGTTTATTTAAATTAATGAAAATAGTTCTATTGGGTTTTGTTTTCAGTTACTAAAATAACCTTTGCATGCACTGGTAAAATAACCTTTATTTAACCAGGTATGTCATTTGAGAACCAGTTCTCATTTACAATGACGACCTGGCCTAGAGGCAACAAGAAAAGCAGATGCAGTACAAAGCAGTAGGAACACAATACAATAACAATTTCACAAATGCAGATAATACATACAAAACCAACTAAAAACTAAAAACAAGCACAGTGATCTTGAACTACTGACTGAATCGAATTTTAAATAGATGATAGTGTAATAAAAGTGCTGAGCTTTAAGGTCTGCTGCAGATAATTCCAAGCATCAGCAGCAGAAAACTGAAAAGAGTACAGGCCAAATGAAGTGCAAACTTTGGGTACGCAAAGGTTAATAAAATTACTAGAGCGCAGATTTTGACATGTTTCCTGAATGTTAAGAAGTGACTGTAAATATAGTGGAGTTTTTCCAATAAGAGTATGACTGGGTGATAAATCAAAAACAACAAGGTAAAAACAAATAGAAATTTCACACTTAGTGTGACAAGTAAGGGATAGTGTACATCTAGCTGATTGTTCTCGCAGATTAAAGCCCTACAGGTTTATCAGCGGCCAAGCGAAAAGAGAAGTGCTGCTATGAAACTGAAGGGCATTATTCTGCATGTACATTGTCCAGCTTATTAAATGACCACTTGCCAGTTACAAACATTGATGGAAATATGTCTAGAACTTTAAAAAGGTGTAACATCGAGATGACCAAAAAAATAAGCTAATGGTAAAAAGGTGGCAAGAGAAACACAAAACAGCAAGTTGGCATTGCAATAGATTTGTTGCTCCCATTTTTATAGCTGTACAAAATAATATAATAATAAATTTGAAAAACCAAAACAAATGGGAGAGGGAACTAAAAGTTGTGCTAGAAAATCAAAGAAAGAAATATAACAAAAATATCCCCATAATCTCCTCTAAATAAGAAAAGAAAATGAAAAGAATAACTCACAATAACTAAAAACAGACAAATACAAATGAGCTTACTTTGCTAAACTAGTGTGTCTAAACATCAAAAAGCCGGCGGGCAAGGTGTGTATTACGTGACTTACTATGCTGTTCCAGGTCTCCCTTGTCTGCAAGTCATCTTAAGTTTTAAATGGAGCTTTAGCGGGCCAAAATGTGCAAGACACACAACATCTTTCGTGAACTCAGATATTACAAACAACAGAACTTGTAACACAGATCATTCCAATAGATCTCACTCAAAGTCAGCATTAGTGCAAGCTAAAATAATAGCTCCACAAAATAGCCATTCGACAAACAACAGCAACTGATTTCTCCCGTTGCCGCTTCTGATTTTAAGGTTTCTGCGCATATTGTGATTGGCAAGGGAAATACGTGTCATCAGAGGGTGATTTATGATTAACAGTCCTGTCAGCCAATAGTGCTCCAAATGTAGGCGGTACCTAAATGTCAAAGTGACAGGTAGAAAGAGACAGAAAGTCTGTCAAAACTGTGTACAGTTTGTAACATTGACACAAAATTACAAAAAACAGTTAGATAAAAGACATTGATCTGAGCTGAAACTTGCTCTTTAATTTAATGTAAAGCTTTCAGAAAGAAAAATGTATCAAACAGCTCTATGCAGCCCACACTAACCTACTTATATTATAATCCACTCACAGGATGATGCCAACCAGTCAATAACAGCAGAGTGTAAAATAAGCATATAATATAAATATATTCACTAATGGTCACGATATTTCAAAGTACTCTGAGCCTGTGCCATTAGTGTCAGCATTTGTTATCTGGAAATAACATACCTTCGAATATTATGATTGATCTATCTGAATCAAGTATTTCAGAGAGCTGTCCAAAAATTATCAGTATTGTTTACCAAAGCACATTTCAATGTTTAATCTTTATGCATTCAGCAGCTGCTGTTATTCATTATGTCTAAGGGCTGTCTTGACCTCTAACATATCTGAGTACTAACTATATGTAAATTCTGCTAAGGTTTGGCCACATGTAAACTTGATGTTTAATTAGCACCACCGAGTCTCATTATTTTGACTCTCTCCTGTCTCTCCCAGGTGTACAACACTGCACTATGACCCTGATCTGCCATCCACCACCATAGTGATCACGTTCCACAATGAGGCGCGATCCACCCTACTGCGCACAGTTAGAAGGTGAGATTGGACATGAATCAATCTGTATTTTTCTGCAGCTTCGCATATTTGTTTCTTTTCTATTTGTGTCACAAAGAAAACATGCACCTTTATGTCCTCATTGTGCTACGTAAAAGTAGACATTGTTATTTCTATATGCCTTATTCACTTTCTTACGAAAATATACAACAATTATGTCTTTGAGGGGTATAAGAGCTGAATGATCTCAGGAATCTCTTAATTGTACAGTATATCTACTCTAAAACTTTTTTTAGGGATTAGTTCAGTCCTCCCCATTTATGTTTGACCATTTACCTTTTGTTCTATTAGTTTTACATTTAACTAGTTAAATTAAACAATTAACTACAATTCGCTTCAGGAACCGTTCTCTTAAAATAACATAGCAAAACCATCTGTTCACATGAAGTGTTCACCATAGTGCAAATGTTAAAGAATTTCACTTGTTAAGGATTTTCCTAAAAGAGTTTTCGAGAATTCCTAGATTGTCTATGAAAGGAGCCAGTATATGTGATGAGCCTGAGTCTCGAACCCGGGTCTCAGGTGTAGTAGACCAGTGTTTTAACGTTCAGCCACAGGGAGAGTTGGTGAACCCAATTGCCAAGGCACAAGGTCTAGTTCAAAAAAAGGTGTTTATTAAGGAAATCCAAAATCATCAAAAAAGGCAGCCAGGCAAAAACATAGGAATTCTACAAGCTAAGCAGTTAACAAACATAAAGTCCTCCGTGGAGCAAAGGGTACTATAGCCAAAAAACACAAAACGTAATGACCAGAGGACTTACGGCAATAGCGGTAGCACATCAAACTTAAAAACGAAGTGACAAGTGAAGACAAGAGGGTAGAATAAATAGGCTAGTCTAACAAGACACAGCTGAACAGAATGAACACAAATGAACCCCAAACAGAAACACTGGGGAAAATGGCGACATCTTGTGGAGAAAACAAACAATAGCTCAGAATATGACCGTATACTGATTTTACGTGCAGACATTGTTGCAACATAGCCTCATTCTGAAAACGTAGCCCATATACAATTCTGGAGATCACGAATTATGTAGCAAGAAGTACAAATGGCTGCATTTCCTTTTTAAAATGAAGTCTACGGGGCGGTATGACGTAATTTCTTTTTGCAATTGCCTCCGTGTGGATGGCTTTCCCGCTTCTACCAGTTTGTCCTGTAGCTCGCTATGTACGTTGGTTGACTTGAGATGCAGAGAGGAGTTGCAGTCGATCGGTCAGTCAGTCATTTATTCAATAAGTCAGTTGACAGCGGCCTCTGGTGGATTTACATGAGTACAGCAGGCACAAATGGCACTCGCGAGAGATATTTGAGATCTGAAAAATCTTACACAGCGGACTCTGGTGGATTCGTGAAACAAAAACTGCAAAAAAAAGTAGCTCCTGGGTCGTATTTGGCGCTCTCCAGAAATGTATATAGAGATACGTTTTCAGAATGAGCCTGGGTTTGCCAGGAAAATCTAAATTTATATATATAAGAGCTCTTTCATTCTGTCACATAAATCAGATGAACAGTTAAAACATTACTGTTATGTCAACATGTCATGCAATGAAAAACCATTTACATGCTGTAGCTAGATCTACTTTAAATAGGCTATATTTTCAAATGGCTTTTTTATTCTATTTTCAAATTATAATAAGAGTGGGTAACACTTTAGAATAACTATCCGTTAAAACTAGTTAATAGACCATTAATAAACTGTTAGTTAACAAGTTATAAATGACTTGTTAAGTAAAAGTTAATAGTTTGTTAATAATTTTAACTGTGCCTTATAGATGGCCAATGAATAACTTACAAGCTGTTAGTTAACAAGTTGTAAATGACTTCTTAACTGTATTTTAATGATTTATAACTATACCTAATGAATTAGTAATTGATCATGAACAAGCGGTTAGTAAATTACTTAATAAAGACTTGTTAAGTATCAGTTAACGGTGTATATATGTTATTGGGATTTGATCTGTAAAGTGTGAGTAAATATATCAGTTAAGCGTTAGTTATTAGCTTAAGCATGTTATTGGGACGTTATTCTAAAGTTTACTAACTATTCCTTATTTACTAACAGTTAATAAATGAAGAATAGCTGCAACTTTAGAACAACGTCCCATTAACATATATACACCGTTAACTGATACTTAACAAGTCTTTATTAAGTAATTTACTAACCGCTTGTTCATGATCTATTACTAATTTATTAGGTATAGTTATAAATCATTAAAATACAGTTAAGAAGTCATTTACAACTTGTTAACTAACAGCTTGTAAGTAATCTATTAGCCATCTATAAAGCACAGTTAAAATAATTAACAAACTATTAACTTTTATTTAACAAGTCATTTATAACTTGTTAACTAACAGTTTATTAATGGTCTATTAACTAGTTATAATGGATGGTTATTCTAAAGTGAGTATATAGGGGCATTACAATAATGACAAAGTAGACAATTCTAATTATTTGTAAGTATTTAACTGCACTGTATGGCTTTCTCATGTTTTTTTTTTTCTGTGTAAATGTTTGCTTTATGGACGTGTTTGACCATTTGTTTTGTAGTGTTTTCCGTGTGCATTGTGCAGATTGAGTGAAAAAATGTGGGGACTTCAATCCTGACCTTTGACCTGCTGTAGGTTGATGGAGAACCGAATAAGTCTTGCTGTATCTGCAGGTCAGGCCCCGTGTTGATTATAGCTTAGAGACAAGAGACGAGGAGTACATTTTAATTACTTTTTGTTCTTTAGCAGCTACTTCAGTGGAATAAAGCTTTGTGCTTATGCATAGGAAGGTAGCATTTCACTGAAAGATTATATTCAATAACATGAACTAAGAAGAAACAATATTTCTGCACCATTTTAGTGTTACTATAGTAATAATAGTTTAGTAATTAGTAATTTATTAGTATTTCGTATTAGTATTTACTATATTTAAAATGCATTTTTAAAAGAGCTAGTACTCTGACAGTTACATGAAGAAATCAATGAACAAATATATTTAATAATTATTTTTTGTATACATTGCTCAGGCAGTTTGTTGACTAATTTATTAATATTAACAATTACGTAGTGTTACCCTCTAAATATTATCAAAATAAATAAATATTTTGAATGTTTGTGTATATGAATGCAAATGGGATATTCAGTACAAGAAAATGAAATCTATGTTTAGATTATTGGTTATTATTTCATTATAGATTATTTTAAGGTGCAACTGTTTCTATTCATAAACCATCAACTGTGACTTTTGCCTTAATAACCTTTAATTGACTTCATATTAATCTTTATTACAGAAGTAGTATATGTTTAGGTGTTAGAGATTTAGAATAATATAATGCAAAATGTGTCCTTTATAAGTAATAAACCGACAATATCTTAATAATAGACAGGTAATAAGCCATTAATTATTGCTGACATTTGGTTCTTAAACTAAAATGTTATCAGACATTATTATTTTACTTATATTTTGTTCCTAAGACAGTGTTTTTCTCCATTTCAAATTAATATAATGCAAATAATTCTAATATTAATAGTGATCATATTCAAATATACCTTACATTATTTTTACATTATATTTAATTTTATACTTTTTAAATTGATAGTATTTGTTGCACTGCTTTTAATTTATGTTGAATTAAATCAACAGTATTCTTACATCTACACTGTAAAAAATATCTGTAAATGATCTGTTTTCTGTATTTTTTCTGTATTTATTTTTTTCCCCATTTATTTATGCCTTTGAAGTTCATTATGGGACCGTAATCTCTCTTCCAACAACTTTTAACCAAGAAATGTTTGAAAAAGTGTCTTTTATTAACATTTTTATTAGTTTAAAATGATATTTTGTCTGGGTTGGTGTTGTTTATTAAGCTATAAAACCTTGTTATAATCTGCCGGTACATTATTTCTCATTTCTCTATATATTATTTCTTATATATTACATTATTTCAAACTACTAAAAGTCACTTTGCCAAACTGTAGAGTTCAATTTTCAACATCAAAAATCAATAGAGCAGAGATCAAGGTCCCATAATGCAATTTACAGCCTTAAATAAAAATAACACTTGTTAATCACAAAATACAGAAACCTTTACAGTGTAGCCTTTTTTTTTTTTGATCCTATAAATATTAGCTATATTAAACTTCATATTATGCGCTGAAATATCACCCAGATGTGTTTTAGTTAGATTTCTGTAGCGTTAGCTGTGTGCAGGTGCAGTGTGGCTTTCCAGGCTGTAGTGAAGGACTTTGGTGTGAGGTGTTTGGCCCTCGAGTGTGTAGAATCTAAACTACTCTCATCACACATTAGTCATGGCAGCTGACGCACACAGCAGGAAGGACTTCTGCCCTGCCGTAACCCCTGAATGTTTGATAGATACCAGCCATTAAACAATAGCTCCGATAATAATATCAAAATATCCCAGATACGCTCAGACAGCTTGATGTCAAATCTTACCTTTTCCTCTTTGTGGCATCTGTCTGTCTCTCTGTCTTATGCACACAAACATCCCTTCACATGAACGCTTTCATAAATTAAACATTTACACAGAGTGGGTTTGAAGTGTGGGCCCCAGGCACTTTTTGATGGGTGTTGCTGCTGACAGAGGTTATTACTACAGGGAGTCCTAAGAGGTGGAAGTGAACTTTCCGGAGCATTTTCTAGTTTCCTCAGACTTTCCTTGCAGCTACTTATCAGGCAACAGAGAGAGACATGCGTAGAGGCTGTTTGTTTTCTGCCGGCCCTCAGGTATAGGGAGGTCAGAACAGACCTTGGTGACGTCTAATAAAAACATGGCCACTGTTTCCTCCGGTCTGAAGATGAGAAATTCCTAGTGTAGACAAAAAAAAAAGGAGAATATGAATAGATTTGCCGGAAGGCCATTGGAGAAACGCTTGTCATTGTGATAGGCGATGAGAGTGTGCGTCACATTACTTGCATCCAAAGGCAAGAAAAGTTTATGCTAAATTTTTATGTTAATTTGTGGAATCATTATTTATTCAGGTTATTTGATGAATTTTATTTTCTTCTACGCTATAGTAGCTACTGTTTTTTTTTTGTAAAGTCAATAAATGTATCGCAAAAATGGTTGAATCATATTTCTGATAAAATGTCATATTTCAAAATAGATTTTTATGAGCAATTCCATGCAAATGTCAACCTGGCCATGGAAAAAAATTAGTTTTTAACATAACAGCGAAATCCTTTCTAAGTTTTAACTGTAAAAATACTCAAAACACACTCAGTGAACACAAAGTGTTGTGCATGAAAATAAATATTTACTGTGTCAGTATAACTACTCTAGCCTATAGGTTATAATGTTGAATATAATGCAAGAGGGAATCTGATAATGACAAATGTTTCATTTTACCAGTAAACAAAAATGGTCTAATATTGTTGTCAATGACAAGCATATGTCTCAAACACAATAATTCAACTTAAGAATTATGAATAGTTGAATTATGAATAGTTGTATTCTGATATCATCACTACTATGAAAGGACAATTCCAAGACAAATAGTATTTAAGTCTGCTTAAGTCCACTATTCCACGTCTATGCAACATTTAGCATTTTAAGAAACAGTAGACCTACACATAGGCCTAATATTATTATTGTTGTTTTACCATATGTTTGAAAAATACCAATAATAATAACCTATTCATATTAATCTGTATTTTACATCTACAGAATTGTGAGAAAATCATGATCTTGATTTTAAGCAAAAAAAAATCGTGATTCTTATTTTAGCCAGAATCATGCAGCCCTACTTAAGTTTTATGATATGAAGCTAAAACACTTTCACCATAACGATTGAGTTTAAAACAAAATCAATTGAATGTTTATATCACATATTAATCTCCATATGTTTGGCTTTCTAAAGCTGTAGTACAGCATTTGTCATGTGAACTACTTGTGAAACATTGTTCCCAGAATAACTCAAAGCCATTAAAAGTGAATTGAAAGGACATGATTGTTTCACCAAATGTAGTATTATTGCATATTGGTTTGGTTTAGTGTAGATGTTATATTATTTTTAAGCCGAATAAATCATTAACTGTTTAGCATAAAGTATAAACTGCAATCATGTGAAACTGTTTTCTGATCAAATTTAACACACTCATTAGCACTGTTGTGATATGTGCAATCAGTAATGCATTTTTTATTTATTACTAAAATGTGCCATGGCCACATATTTCTCAGGAGCTTGTGTTGATTTTTCCCAAATACATTACCAATCTGAGCCACATTGACTTGTCCAGTTGTCTGACCCTGCTTTATAGTTCAAATGGGTTTTACAGCCTCAGATGGTCATCAAAGTCAATGTGCCACCCTGTTTCTACAAAGCCACCTACAAAAGTGAAAATCAATAGTCTGACATTCAGTCCCACAGTCAGTGACAGGAAATAGCAGCAGAAATGGGTGGTAAAACTGCTTTGATTTTTAATTAGTTTTTAAGCAGGTGCAAAATGATAAGAGGGACAGTACTCCAACTGAAGACTTCAATCGAAACAAATCTGCATGCAAAAGTCACTGTCACTTTAAGGTGGGAACATACATGAACAACATTCAAATAAAAGTAGCATATTATGATTATATGTAAATGTACATACTGTATGTGAATGTTTATAATTGTTAACAAATACCTGTTTACAAGAGATTAAGAGAGCAGTTAAAATGTTAATATTACAAATATAACTATTCGTGCAGTCTGTACAAAATGGAAGCGCACAAAAACTAATTGTTTTCTAAAAGAAAGAGTTGATTCTGAAACTCTGAAATGAGTCGTCTGCAGTTCCAATTTCACTTCCACAATTAATACACATCTGTAACACATTCACAAAGTGCCGGTCTATGCTCCTTATTGACCGTCTAAACTGAACTTCAACTCTTTCAATTTACTAGAACTTTGCTTTGACACAATCTACGTTGTAAAAACGCTATCCGCTTGTTAAGTCGTGATGTATGGAGCACTGTTTTCGGGTCCAAGCTGCTATTCATTTCAATCGAGAAAATATTTATTTATGACCACTTTTTAGTCACATCACACATTGAAGTGAATTATATATAAAATCATAGTGTACACAACAGTCAATGGACTTGCTGGATCACAGACATCCAATTAAAAAAAAAAAAATTTTATATAAATATATAGCAATCGAGATTTTTCAACAGTATTACAGCACTTTTTAAATGTTTATTGTTACCATTTGTTGAGTCTCCTTATACAGTTTGATATAACTCTTGGACTTAACAAGCGTTAAAATAAGAATGATTTGAATTGAACTTTCAACAAACAGAGTGTGTGTTGACATTAGGATTTGTAATCAAATACCTTTGACTCTATATGGACAGTTTTTCTTATGTGGTCAGTTTCCCCAGCAGCTCACTTTGTATTGTGTTGTACTTGTGATGCAGAGCACTCGGCTTTAAGCTGGTAAAGTGCGATTCCATAAAAAGAGATAAAAGCAATGCAAAATCAAGGTAAAACTACGAGGTCGCTGTGCATTTTCCTCTTAAGTTTGCTTTTGTAATCACTGTTGGTTAGGATTGTACGATACTGGAATTCTGTACCAATCGGTAATGAAATTTTTAAACATTCATTTCCCGCAAACATTTGATCGCTGTTGAGTGCGTTCTTAAACACCGCTGATTTGCCATTAGGTTCACATGCTCAACAGAAATGACTGTGATTGGCCGTGAAAGTCACCAGTTCACCAAACTCACCGCTGTTTACTGAGTGTGAACAGATACAGGGAAGCTGGAATGTTTTAAAGCCATGTCGATCAGCTGGTTTGTTTATAAGCTGACATACGAGCGATCCGCTGATGAATTGCCACTTTAAAACCCTCCAGTGTGCCTGTATCTGTGTTTTCACTCAGTAAACAGCTGTGAGTTCGGTGAACTGGTGACCTTCACGGCCAATCATAATCATTTCTGTTGAGCAAGTGAACACAATGGCAAACCAGCGGTGTTTAAGAACGTGCTCAACAGTGCTTAAATGTTAGCTGGAAATGCACGTTGTTGTTATTTTTTTTATTCAGCATTGATTGCTACCCAATTCCAGTATCGTGAAAACCCTACTGTTGGTTGGGTTTAGGAAAGGGTTTAGATCAGTGGTTCACTGGTCTAGGTGGGCTGTATGACAATTCCTGATTTCTTGCAGACGTGTGCAAGAAGAATGTGTATCTAAAACTTACAACAAAACATAAAAAAAAAAAAAAAAAACATTTAATATTTGTGTAAACGCAGACAGTGCTCTCCAGTAGGCCTGTCACAATATCTATTTCTTGTTGTATGATATATTGCACCAAAATACATTGCGATAAATGATATTATTGTCATTTTAAGACAATTTTATGCCAACTAATATAATATTAATATATTTATTTTAAATAATATTTTGTTCTTAAGAATATTTCATTTAAATTAAATAAATGATAATAAATGTTAACAAAAAGTGCAAGGTAAAAAGTAACAGAGGCTGCAATATCTGCTAATGAAAATATATTATAGTAATTTATAGTAAACACTATAGTGTTTTTTTAACCATACTGACACCGACACCTCCAATAGAGATAGAGATGTTGCACTATCAGCTAAAGTGTTGCTAGAATTGGTTTTTATGTATCGTCGATATATAATGAATTAGCAAAAATGATTGAGGTCACGTCCATGTGTTGTGTGATAAGTTGATAGGTTGATTATTGTGACAGGCCTACCTTCTACCAGATTTGCTATCTAAAATGTGCAACAAAATGTACTCTGAGCAACATATTTTGTTTTGCAGAAATGTAGGCTTGCGTTCAGTTCCCAACAAATGCTGTAAGTGGTAGACTAATAGAAACAGACTGGGCCATATGAACAGTGCAGAATAGGCTCACAGAGAGGAAGGGTTTCGAAAGAACAAATCTTCAAACTAATTGTTTGTGACTCTTTGAGAAATGAGGAGATGTGAAATATATATTTGGGGAAAATGAAAGTGTTTTTTGACCTTGAATGCATATCAAACTGTTGTAGGAGACTTCCAAGACAAAATAAAACACTCTAAATTGAACTTTAATAAGAAAAACCTTCAAATAAAAATAAATCTTGTTGTTTAAGAGTAGAAATCTTTAATTGGAGCGTGCTTGACTACAATATGATGCTCTTAAAGCTAAAAATCGCTTAAATTTAGCATGTTTACTTGTGTATATGTGAGTGCTTGTATCTGTGCGCATCATCTGCAGTGCTGTGATGAATGTGTCTGACTGACTCAGACATGTGAAAACATACCTGTGAGCTTGAGTGCAATGCAATCAGTCTTCTAGCATGAACACAAAGAAAAGAGGTTTAGAGAAGGCCTGTGCTCTTCAGCTCCACAGCACGACATCCACACATCCCTGTTGCTCTAGTTTATCCTCCATAACTTTTTTTAAAACACAACTGCATGTTTATCTGTGGGATTTTTGTAAAAAACAGGGATGTGGGTATGAAGTGTGTGCTCATAAAGAAATAATTAGCAAATTATGGATGTTTGAAACTACATTACAGGGATATTCACAGTAAAATAAATAAATAAATGGTGTTTATTTATTCACCCATGGGTCATCTAAGATGTAGGTAGAAAGTAGACAGTTTTTTATTTAAATCATTTCCATTGGTGATTCAAAACATGCCAGCACTTATGCTTCCAGATGATGACATATTAATGTGTTAAGCAGTAAAATTCTCAGACTATGCAAGAAAATAAAACTTTTTTAATCTTTTTAAACCTTTTTTTCTTTTATCCACAACGTCTGTGAATGGTCACACTGCAGTCTGGAGTGTTCGGTTTCTTGTAGAGACCAATCGTATCGCTTCAGAAGACGTAGTGTATCATCAGGAGCCATAGATATTGATTTTGTTTTGCTTGTAAATGTTTTATTTATTTGAAATTGCCAGGAGCTGTTGTTAACAGTTGCTGGTTATCTCTTTAAAGTACATCGTCTGTTCTTTCCCCTTACAAACTGTAGTAATATTTTAATAGTAATGGTAATGGTACTATTTTAAATTGTGTTCATATTTGTTTACTTTCTGCTTTTAAGTTAATTTCAGTTTTAGTAATTTAGTAATGTTGTGATGTGCTTTATAAATTAGTTTCTAATATAAAAAGTATTCAAATGAAAAGTAGTTTAACACTTTAAAATGATCATTTTTTTAGTTAATTTTTTAAAATGTATTTACTAACATGAACTAAGTATGAGCAATCTTGTACAGCATTAATTAATCATTGTTCAGCGTTTACTATTTTAGTATTAAAATCCAAAGTTGCACTTGTTAACATTAGTTAATCCACTGTTATTTAACTAACACAAATACCAATAAAAGATTTCTGTTTTCATTAACATTGACAAGATTAATAAATACTTATTAATAAATGTGTTGATCATTGATTGTTCTTGTTGGTTAACACATTAACATTAACTAATGCTTTTACTTTTCAAATTTTTTCAATTTATTTCAGTTACAGTGGATGCAACAATATTGGTAACACTTTATTTTGATGGTTCCTATTGCACATTTTGTTGACTAAAGGTTGCATTGCAGCTACATGCCAATTACTTCTCATTTGAGTATTAGTAGACTGTCTGCTCATACTGCCCCTTCAACATTTAACTGAATATAATAAACTTAATTTTTAGACATGCAAGTACATGTCAACTTACATTAAGCCTAATCCAAACTAAGTGTCTTAAATTCAGCAAAATGTGTTAAAGTGACCATTAAAATAAAGTGATACTGTAATTTTTAAAGAAATTCAATCCTTTTCATAAAATATCTATACATGTTTTACTTCATTTTCAGTACAAACCTGATTTTTCACTGATTTAAATGTCAAGAAAACTGTTTAATAGCATGCAGTACATTTTTAAGAGATTTGTATGGTAGATTTGCAACAATTTTACAGTGTTGATTCTGTTTCCCTATAGTGTGTTGAATCGGACGCCTGTGCATCTTATTCATGAAATCATATTGGTGGATGACTTCAGTGAAGATCGTGAGTAATTAAACTATAATTAAACACCACCACAAGTACAGTATAAGCAGCCTATATTACATTACCCTCAAAGATTTTTGCTGCTTGTTCAAACTACTTATTTAAAATGAGCTTAAACTACACTATTCTTGAGATCTTTTTGTGAACTTAATTTTATGTTGAATTAACTTAAATTTGTTAAGTTAACGTAATAATACCTTCATTTGTGCTGGGAAAACATTGATGAAACTTGCGGAAGTCTTCATTTTTTACATTGTATTTTCTTCCTCTTTCAGCAAACGATTGCCTTCTTCTCACCAAGTTGCCCAAAGTTAAATGTCTTCGCAATAAACATAGAGAAGGTAGGCCACTGATGACACCTTTCTCACTCTCTTTTTCTAATTTTTGTTGTAGGAAAAGCCAAAATGGCAATTTACATAACAAGAAAAGAAAGGATAGAGGGTGAAGGGTCAAGAGTTTTATTAAAGTGAGAATCTATTTTGATTGAGTTTTTTTATTATTAGGAATGTCAAGAATTTTTAAAATATATATATCATGTGGATCTATTAAGATTGAGGTTGTGCTCTGTTAAAGATGGAGAACTAATATTCACAAAATGGCTTGAGTAAAATGTACTTTTTTAATATGGTATGAAATAAAGTACATTTTGAAAATAACAATAAGCATATCTTGCATACAATACAGTGATAAAAGGGAAAAATATTAGTAATTCAAATAATATGTGTTATCATAATTAAAAATAATTGAATTATAATAAAACTTAAAAAGGTGAAAGCAATAATAATAAAACAATATATGAACAGAGAGCTTTGGTTTTTGCTCTCTCTCTCTCTCTCTCTCTCTCTCTCTCTCCCCCCACTCCTCCCCCCACCCGATGAATTAAATATTTGGTTTTGGGCTGGCAACACGCCTGCTTGTAAAAGTATCCAGACTCTAAAAGCAGCTGTTTGCTTTTCGCCCATGAGCTGGTGAGTATTTTAACAGCAGGTGGTGCGTTACTGGGAGGGCGATGGTGAACAGACTGTGAAGAAGATTACTGCACATTGGCCAGCCTTTCACAATTCCCTACACGCACCAGTTGCACAGGTGGAAAACAGAGCATATACAGTTCCCCCGCCGCGCACTCGTACTGTCATCTGTATCTTTCCATTCGGATGAACAGATATATTGAATGTAGAGGGTGACGGAACTCGGATTAGTTTGCAAACGGCTTGCAAAGACATTGATTTAAGGCAAGATACTGCAGGGGAAAGGGGTAAAAATAGCTTTAGAAATAACTAATAGTGATAACCATCCTTCCCCGGTTGTTTGAATATATTTGAATATGCAAAATAGACTTTATTCTATTAATTATGCACTAATTTGTGGATGAAACTATGATCAAAAGGACTATTTTACTTTTTTGGACACTTTAGAGGTTTACAAAAGGTGTTTTGGGTAATACAGCCAATAATAGACTCCATAATACAGCCAGAGAACTTTCTTGCATACAGTCAGTCAAATTATGTATGATCAAATCCCAATGTTAAAACTTGTGAATTTTTTTTAGCACTTTAGTTTAGGTCTTGATTCACAGTATTAATAAACAATTAACTAACACTGCTAGCTTAATTGACTACTAATTAGCTGCTTATTAATAGTTAGTAAGGTAGAAGTTGGTTGTGAGTTAGAGTTAGAGTTTTGGGCAGGATTAACTACTAATGAACAGTTAGTTTCTTAAAACAGAACAGTTTCTTAATATTAGGCAGGTATTAAGCCAGTAATTAATAGCATGAATTGTGATAAACTAAACTGTTACCATTTATTTTTGTATCATTCTGTCGTTCATTTCCTGTAATGAGGTTTTAATTGTCTTTTATGGAGGATTTTCAAACCCTCACTTTAAATAGTACTCACTTTAGATGAGCTCACAAAATTGTAGCAATTTGTGTTAATAAAGCATTTATTTACAAATAGACTAACTTTTACTATATGATTGAAAATTAAGCTGCATAAAAGTTCATTTAAATTGGTTAATAATCATTAACGTAATGATTCTGAATGATCTTAAAAAGCACCAATTGCTCTTAAATAACTGGCTTGCAAATATGGCAATATTTAATTTGTTATAAAAATCATTAAAAAAATTGGAATATATATGCTTATAATCCAAGAATACAGGATTTTTTAGTTTTTATAAACTGTTTTTTTATAAACATTTTTGTGTTTATAAACTGTTTGCTAATGTCTATTAATGTAAAGTTAATGCTTAACAAATAAAGAAATAACATTGTGTGCAGTTATTATATTGTTACTGAAAACAATTATATTTTGGAGTCACACTTATTTAATCGCAATACATATTTGTTGATGTGATTAACTGAGTACTTAAAAGAACAGAAAAATGCAGACCATGAAAACCAGTATATCCACCTGCAGTTTCTTGCAGGTGGAAAAAATAAAATAATAAATAAACGTTTCAAAATCAATTTGTAAGCAGAGCATTTCGCAGTGCATCTAACTGAAAACATTGGTCTTAAACCGTTAAAGCAAATATTGATTTTGCCACTGCTGTACAGCCTGTGGCAGATTTTATGTCTGCCGTTGTTGGGAATGGCTGTCCAAGAGATTGACTCTGGTTAAAATGGCCACTTAATGTTTAATGAAATCCCATTAGCATGGTTTAACAACATTATAGATGTTGAAAGGTTAAGTCATCTTTATGGCTGGTTACCTTTTTGGTAGATTAAGCGGGTCAGGCTTTACATAAATTTCCATGTCCAATTCGGATTTAAATTTCTCATTTAGTTTATTAGCGCCATGCTTTGAATGTCACTGGGCCTACATGCATTGAGTCGTTAATAACTAGATTTTCATATTATGAGTGGTTTAGAGTGTTGCAGTGTGGTTTTTAAGGTGTTTTGAGCACTGGAGTTTTTAGACTATTATAGTTTTCATTAATAATTTGTTTAATAAGAGCTGTTTAATTATTTTACTTTGTCCTAATTAATTATTTAAAACATTTTCTGTGTGACTTATTTTTAGCCATTTTAATTCTTATTTTTAACTTGGTGATGCATGCGTCTCCAAAACCCGACAAGTGGACAAATCTAAGCTAGTTTTTATTAAAGCAAATATAAATATGCATATAATAAATAATAAATAAGACTGCTAATAATAATATTATACAAATACAAATTAAATTGAATAAACTGAAAAAAGTCATGGAAGCAGCTAAGAAGGCATGGAGGCAGTGTTTTTTTATAATTATGTAGAAAAATAATCTTTTTTGTAACAATTTAATTCTAAAGACCTGCATAGGTGCATAACTAGAGCGATCTGCGCTGGACATTATACCAGCTTTTAGTTGGTCAATGGCACAGTCTATTTCAATTCCTCAAAATAGCAAACATGGCAACAAATGCACCTTAACACTTACACAGAAACACCCATGAGTCATATAATAACAGCAAATGGATTTGCCATTTAAACAAGGTGGCACAAAACATGAAAATAAGGTTGCGCTGGTCTGAAAAAAGCAACAAATTGCGCTTTATTTCATTTTGAGCAAGTTTTATTTTTCATTTTAATAATTATGTTTTGTACATTTTGTTTTTTTTAAATGTTTTTTAAAAAATATAATTTTTAATTATTAGCTTTTTCTTACCTTAAATATAACTTATTTTAGTTAATTTGGAAATCTTTTATATTTTATTTTTTATTTCTCTAGTGTTTTTTGTGCTTTTGCCATTTTCATTCTTTCTTTTTTTAGTATTTTTATATGATTTTTTTTTAGTTCTGTTTTTATGTTAATATAGTTTTATTTTATTTTTATTAGGTTTGTACATATTTGTATACAGTATTAACCTCAACTTAAACTGTATTTATTTCTGTTTATTGCCAAGGTGGCATTTATAATAACTTCTAATACAAACATATTTTAATAAATAAAATACAATTCTTTAATAGTTTATTTCAGCTTTATTTTAAATGTTGGGAAAAAATTACTTAAACAGTGTTAAAGTGTCTTAAATTTCAAAAACAAGATCTTAGGCCTTAAAAAGTCTTATATTCACTGAAATATTGTGTTGTAGGTCTTAAATCCTTTTAAACAGGTCTTAATTTTTCTATGTCAAAGTAAAGCTATCCAATAACAAATAATACATCTCACAACTTTTTTGTTTTGTTTTATATATGTTGTTTTATTGCAAAAAGATACAATTCACAACAGCTGTTAGACATTTTTATAGCAAATTCTAATTAAATTCCCTGTATTTAAATTATTTAAAAAAATAAAGAAAACTAATGCAACACATCCTTTTACATGATCTTCCATTAATACAAAAACTATTTACCGAAGTAACTGGGCAATTAGAAAAAAATCCTTAGTGTTTAGCCCTGTATCAGTCTAAAATTCTATTCATAATGGTCTTAAAAGGTTCTTAAAAAGTCCCCAGATTGTTGCTATGATGTTTTGCTCTCCTGATAAGCCTTGAGTCCCTGCTTTATTTAGTCTGTTGGATTTATTTGCTAATTTCATCATCTGCCATGCAAAGTCCATTCACTTAGATAAGTAATAGCACTGCTTTTCCAAATAAGCTGCAAATAACTTAATCAGTCACGTCTCTAGATGTACAAATGTTCAATAACCCAAGCTTAGAGGTTTACTCTCTACACAAAAGTATGAACAAGCGCCGCCAATTACAGTATGATTATATTAATAACAATAATAATGCATCATTCAGTCACCTATATTGTGCAGAAAGTTATACTGAAAAGTTCTTATTAGTAATGATCATCCACTCGCTGCCTCCTCCCTGTTTATTCCAGCGCTCCGAGGTTCCATTACACACTGTCACACGTTGTCGCTTAGACAGCATTGATTAATGCATAAAACCCCTGTGCAGCCAACTCTGTACAAGAGAAAATTGTTAAAAGGTTTAAGGCATTTAAACCCTATTGTCGTCCCGGAGCTACAAGCGGGGTGTGCGGTTCTGCTATGTTAACTCTATTAGCTGTAGGTGAATGTAATCTCTGCCGTTCACTCACTTACTCTCTCTCTCTCTCTTTCATTGTCTGTCTTTCTCACTCTCTCTTTCCTTCTCCATCTGCCCAATGCATACACAGAGCCCCAATACACACACACACTCACACACAAACACAACAGCTCTGTAGAGACTGCGCTCACCCATCTGGAAAATACAGCCTTATTGAGGATGAAATGGGATTTTTAATTGGCTGAAGTTGCGATGCAGTGTGAAACTTTGCACTAGTCTTGCACGTTTACAATTATTATGCGTCCTCAGTCAGGCTCTACCGGTTTAACAGCTTCGACTTCACGAAGAAGCGTCTTGCTCTGATTCGATAATAACCATAAGGCTTTAATTGTCCTTTCAGCTAATCAGATTTAAATGGCTCTTCTCGTATCATTTTTTTTTTTATAAATTTTTTTTTTTTGTGAATGAGATTACTGGAATGAAAGTGTTTGTCAGTTTAATAGGCTTCCGAACAGATTTTGATGGACAGTGAGTTCTCAAGTGCTCCTGATATACAGCTATAGAAATGTAAATTATATGGATTTACGATTTATAGTTTTGTGTTTTAGTAAAATGCAGTTTGAGTTTGAACTCTTTTCCTGTCATTGATAGGGTATCATATCAATAAGAGGGTAACTTTTGAGTGTGTAATGGTAAGGGAAGCTCTGTAGTGCAGTGGTCCCCAACCTCCGAGCCTCAGACCGGTACTGGTAACTGTCCCTGGATCAATTGGTATCGAGCCATACAAGAAATCGTCAATTATTTCTGTTTTATTTGTTATCCGAGTCTGAACAATATTTTATTAAAAAAAAAAATTATATATATATATATATATATATATATATATATATATATATATATATATATATATATATATATATATATATATATATATATATATATATATACCTTAAATATATATATATATATATATATATATATATATATATATATATATATATATATATATATATATATATATATATATATATATATATATATATATATATATATATATATATATATACCTTAAATATATATATATATATATATATATATATATATATATTAAAAAATGACCATAGTCTCTTGGTTACATCTTGGCCACTTGAGCACCAAAATTTAACCCACAAGCTAGCAAAATTAGAAAGAAACAGACGTCTTTGGAAAAGTTTCATGGAAAAGAGGAAAAGGCTCTGCAACACATTTGTCAACAAGTAAGGTGAATCGAGCATGTCTGTTCAAGAAAAAGATCAACTGTTATAGATCGCAAATGATGGTGGTGGATTGGGGTGTTCACATATCGCGTCTTTTCCACATGCAAGTTAGTTATTTCCGATGGAGGCGTGCAGCTTGTGCGTGCATATTGGGAGCGACGCGCTCATACATTTAAGCCTTCCAGGCACGCCTAGTTGAAAACTTCTCAGCTTTTCAGAATCTTACAAGAGTACAGAGAGTCACGTGACAATAACTGACTGATCAGCTTCATACTTTTGTATGTGATATACACATTTCGGTAGACTATTTGTTTCAGACAAACACAGAACACTCAAACACTGAAGTGCTTTAAATTTTCTCTATAAATAAAATTTCAGAGTTGCAGCAAGGTTTTGTCTGCTTGTTATCCTCTGAGAAAACGGTGGTCACCTAGCAATCTACGTAAAATTGTCAAGCATTGACTGGTCTGTGATGATAAAATGGTTGGGGACCACTGCTATAGTGTATGTCCAGAATGAGTTCCGGGACCTCTGGGTCTCCCTGATGCGATCAGTGTAGATCAGATCTCATCTAAAAAATAAACTTTTATCATAAAAAAAATATTTTTTTCATATTTTTTATCTTGAAAATGCCTTTTTCTATATATTAGTCAAAATGTTGTGCTTTTGATTATCAGCATTTAAAGGGGAATCTAACATGAGCACATACAGATAGAAAAAATGCTTTTTTTGTGGTCAAAAGCAGAGGCTACGTACTTTATTTTTTAAACAGTATATAAAATGGCCATATATTTATTGCAGAAAATATTTTGTAAAATTCTTTAAAATGTAAAATATTGACTTTTCACGAATTAAAAATGAGAATGTCATTTAGAGATATTTATATTTTTACATGAAAAAAACTAAAAGTATCCATGTTTTACTATGTGTGTATATTCATTTTTGCACAGCACAATTCTAATGTAATAACTTCAGATTAGTTTAGAAATTTTAATTTTGTGAAATAACCCAGATTTTAGGTTACAGAAAACGAAAACGTTTCTGATTCTGATCAAATGTTATTTTTTGTAAAAAAAAAAAAAAAGTAAACCAAAAGACTTTATTTTGAATTTGGAAAAAATGTTATCAGATCTGTATTAAATAAAACAGATACTAACATTTGAATCAAACCTACGCCTAAAAAATACTGGGAATTTGAAAGAATTTTATAGCTTATGTGTCTGTCTGTGTGTCAATATTTGTTTGTGTGTGTGTTTTTTCAGGATTGATCCGCTCTCGTGTTCGAGGGGCTGACGCTGCAGGAGCCCAGATCCTGACTTTTTTGGACAGTCACTGTGAGGTCAACAAAGATTGGCTGCCTCCACTGCTGCAGAGGGTCAAAGAGGTACCATTTTACATTCAGTGTTGTTGTGTTCAAAGTCTGCTAAGAAATTCTGCCTGCATGATATGCTATTTTTTCCATCTTTTAGTGTCCTCTTTCAATTCGTTTTCTGTGGAGAAGGGTCAGCAGTTAGTAAATGTAACATTTCTTGTCAAGCACAACAAAATAACGCCACTTTGTTCTGCTTAAATGTAAACTTTTGACCAGCAGACTTCCACAAAACTAATGCTGTCAATGTGTTAAACATTCAATACACCAGCAGTGATGTTCAACTTTTTATTTATTTTGTTTACAGTTCATTTCACAACCATGAAATTATGATTTTTTTCACAACAAATCAGCATTTAGCTGACACCTGTTGTTCAGACACAATTTGTTAATGAACAAGCCAAACCATTTTAGTTATGTTACATCACAAACATATGTTGTCGCTTGTCACATTAAAGATTATAGTACATTATGAATGAAATCAGTATGTTTGATTAAAGGGTGGCACTATCAATTTTTTAGACTGGACATCAATTTTGACCACAAATGTACATCAAATCTGAGTAAAACAAGAAACAAGATCAAGAAAATATCTGCGCTGGGACTTTACGACACCATGTCATATAATCTGCATTGAGTGGTCTTTTAGTTTTTTCCAAGACACCGCTTCACTTTAGGGTTGTCAGAGAATTTTCTTTTTATACTCCAAAGCTGTGGAAATCTCTCCCAGGAGACACCAGGAAAGCAAATGTTATAGGGACCCTTAAATTTTTTAAAAAATATTTTCTTTTAGGATTCTGACTATTCATTTCACATGGTCTTGCATTGCTTTTATATAGTGTAATTTTAATGCGTTGTTTGACATGGATTTGTTTTATTCACATGTGTTTTTTTCACTATTGTGTTGCTTGCTTGTACGGCACTTTAAGAAAGCAACTTTTTAAAGTGCTAAACACTTATTTTTGTTGTTGTTTTTGTTGTTGTTATTATTATTACTATTAAAATATTATTATTATAGTATATTATTATTATTATTATTACTATAATTATTATTATTATAGTATATTATAGTAATTATTATTACTATTATTATGTTCTTCTATGAAAATTGACCGAATTTTTTAATTTTTACTCATTTTTTAAATCATTTTTCTTTTGTCAATGTCTCATATGGTTGGATGAATGTCTTGTCCTCATCCTTCTGAACAGAAAACAGAGAAGAGAATAGATGACTTTGATTTTTGGATCTTAAACAGAGACATTTGTAATAAACCTGAATCAAATCAGTTTTAATTTAACCAGAACTACACCAGCATTCTATCACTACTCTCCTGCCTGCCTTATTTGTTGAAATTTTCCGGATTTTTACATATCATGTGTTTTTTAATATCTTTGTAATAAATACTGCAATATTCTATAAATTAAGACGTAAGGCTTTAGTTTATGTACCAATTCCCACCATTAACTACTTGATCATTATCTGCTTACTAAGATATTGGCTGTTTATTAATAGTTGTAAAGTATTTATTTATTCTACATTAGTAATAGTATCCAATATGTAAACCCAAATACAACCTTACTAATGATTAATAAGCAATTTAGCACTTGATTGGGCTAAAAAATTTACCCAAAAATTAAACATTTCTCACTATTTACTCACTCTCAAGTGCTTCCAAACCTTTATTAGATTCTTTCTTCTGTTGCACACAAAATAAATGTTGGAAACCTGTAACCATTGACTTCCATAGTAGGAAAAACAATTATCATGGAAGTCAATGGTTACAGTTTTCCAACATTTTTCCGAATATCTTCTTTTGTGTTCAACAGAAGAAAGACACAATTACATTTTTGTAACAAGTAAAGGGTGAGTAAATGGTCAATACAAGTGGCAAAACAACATAAACGAGAAGTAAGGCAAGGCTAGACAATTAAACACATTGAAATGCTACAGGATAAAAAGATTTAGCACTGTGTGTGCGCAAATGTAGTGTATAAATAGTTCAGGATATAAGTCCATGATGAGCTTCAAGCTGTGTGTACATAATCAGGGGTGACCCAGAACTGGTGCGTGAGTGAGGTGCCTGATGGGAAATGTAGTACAGTAGTGTTTCCAGCGATCTACAAGGGCTAAATTGCTGGTGATCGTGACAATGACAGGGTTTTCATTTTTGGGTGAACTATCCCTTTAACAGTGTGACTTGCATCTTTGAATAAAGTTTGATCAATAAGAATTGTTGGTTTAAATTTCATTGTGACTTTAACATGTAATCCAAATGTGTACTCTGAAATCAGATGTTAACTCAGAAGGGACAACTTAGTTTCAGAACAATGGCTCTCCTTTTAAAATCCATATCACAAGCAATTTGGTGAAGTTTGAAAAGCTAGTACTGCTGACACATATCAAGTGCTCTTTTATTTTAGCGAGGCTGCATTGTGAGGCTTGAGAGGGTTGAGCGATGAGGTCAGAGCGTCTGGTGTAATGATGTTGGACGAGTGTGTGTGTGTGTGTGTGTGTGAGTGCACGTTCTCTCACTCTTAACACAGATAATCCCTGCGCTCGCCGATTTTCCACCTCTTTTGTTGTGAAATCAAGCTGAACAGACAGTGAGTCCACATTCTCTATCAAATCTCATGCACTCTTTTGTCTCATTTGGAAATGTTTTCATTTTTCAGGACCCGACCTCTGTCGCCAGCCCCGTGATTGACATCATTAATATGGACACGTTTGCCTACGTCGCTGCTTCCTCAGACTTGCGAGGAGGTAAAAGCAGCAATTATAATTCCTCATTCACTGTTCCACCATTGACATTAAGGGCTGCCGGTCACAGCCCCCAATCAGCGGTGTCACCCAGAAACAAATCTAACAATTAGCTGCAATGAAAGGCCCAGCCTATCATCTGCAGTTCACTTTAATTATCACCGCTGCCGCAGTGTATAATTATGACTCCTAAAAATTTAAGGCACAAGAAAATAGAGCAAAAGGATCTTCATTGATCTGTCTCTCTCTTTCTTTCTGCTTTCCCTCACTTCATCTCTTGCCGCAGGATTCGACTGGAGTTTACACTTTAAATGGGAGCAACTATCAGCTGAAAAGCGAGCCAAGAGAGCTGACCCTACAGAGCCCATTAAGTAGGTGAAAAGAAGCAGAGGAGCTTTTATAACCATTCTGCTAAATGAGGACAGAGGTTTGAGCACCATGTTTAGAATCTATTGAGAATTTTGAGACTGTCATTTGTTTGCTGGAAGTTCAAATTACTTTATTAAGAAAGTGTTTAAAGAGAGGTTTTAAAGGTGACATGAGATGACATTTGGTGATAGAAATTATGTACTGTAAGATGGCAAATCTGAATGCCATATATTAATCTGTGTATGAAATTATAGCTAATTACAATATTTGAACGTATGCACATATTAAAAAAAATACAGTAGTCACCATGTGAAGTGGATCACAACCTTTCGTCAACATTAAAACTATTCAACAACACCCATTTAAGTTTT